>NC_080167.1:16905296-17205296 GCF_950295315.1 Erinaceus europaeus
TGTGCTCACAGCAAAGCAGTGCACTATCCAATGGAACTATTTCACCACTATCCCAGGGCCCAGTATTTAACATTTATCCAGCCCCAACTTTGTGTCTGCTAGGCCCTGAGCTCAGGTGAGTCAGTCAGGTGGGGGTGAAGGTCAGAGTCACTTGACAGAAGAGGGGCAGGGACATGAAACTCTTCACTGGGGACAATCAGGGCCAGGAACCTCAGTCCCCTATACACAACTTGCTTGGCCCTCATTGAGTTTAAATTTCTTTTGAATTCTTTGCTACCTTAAAAAATATCAATTTTGGATAAAGAAATTGAGAGGGAAAGGGAGTCTGAGAGAGAGAGAGAGAGAGAGAGAGAACTGTTTGACTGCTAGTGAAGCTTTTCTCCTACAGGATGGGCCCCGGGGGCTTAAACCTGCATCTTTGTGAACTATAATGTGTGTGTTCAACCATGTGCACCACTGTCCAGTTTCTCAATTTTTTTGAACTTTTACTTAAAAAAATTTTTTTAAAAAATATTTATTTATTCCCTTTTGTTGCCCTTGTTATTTTATTGTTGTTATTATTATTGTTATTGATGTCATTGTTGGATAGAACAGAGAGAAATAGAGAGAGGAGGGGAAGACAGAGAGGAGGAGAGAAAGACATACACCTGCAGACCTGCTTCACCGCCTGTGAAGCGACTCCCCTGCAGGTGGGGAGCCGGGATCCTTATGCTGGTCTTTGCGCTTTGTGCCACCTGTGCTTAACCCGCTGCGCTACCGCCCGACTCCCCAGTTTCTCAATTTTTTTTTAAAATTTTTTTTTTTAAATATTTATTTTATTTATTTATTCCCTTTTGTTGCCCTTGTTGTTTTATTGTTGTAGTTGTTATTGTTGTTGTCATTGTTGGATAGGACAGAGAGAAATGGAGAGAGAAGGGGAAGACAGAGAGGAGGAGAGAAAGATAGACACCTGCAGACCTGCTTCACCGCCTGTGAAGCGACTCCCCTGCAGGTGGGGAGCCGGGGGCTCAAACCGGGATCCTTATGCCGGTCCTTGTGCTTTGCGCCACCTGCGCTTAACCCGCTGTGCTACAGCCCGACTCCCAGTTTCTCAATTTTTTAAAGATGTTATTTATTAAGGAGAGAGGGAGGTAGGGAGGAAGAGAGAAAATACTATAGTATCACCCCGGCACATGCTCAGCCCTATCTGACAATCCAGCATTTTATCCACTGAGCCATCTCCCAGGTTGCGCCATTTTAAAATCAGATTTCATCTAGTTTTAGCTTAGAGCTCCCACCATGAAGTCTGGGTTTGTGACTCCTAGAAAACAATGGGAAGCTTGTGTCAAACTGGACTGGTGCGTCATAGCTGCTGCCCACCCCCACCTCCATCATATCCCATAGTCCACTACCCGCTGCCCCTGCTTCCTTCTCGGCCTAGTCACCCACCTCTTCCTGCAGGCCCAGATCTCAGACTCCCACATTCTCTTGCTCGTCAGACAATCCAGGTGCTGCCTCCACTGGGGTGAGTCTACACTTTTCCATGTCTTTTGGAGGGAAACCTGTCCCCCTCTGTCCCCAGGAGGCCTTTGGCTCCTCGCTGAGCCTTCATCTTCCCATCAATAACCCAACAGTAATTCGAAGGGCACTTCAGGTCAGTCCCTGCCATCTAGGCATTCTTCAGGACACATGCTCTCTGCACACTCATGGGGTGTCACGAACACACTGAGGGACTGAATCCCCTTAGTGCTTGGGGGATCCCCAGGCAGGTGTGCAAGCATCCTGACTTTGGGGACCACGGAAGGAGAAGGAAAGTGCGAGGTCCGGTTTTCAAAAGGCCACCAGGCAGCACAAGCAGCCCAGACCCTGCTGGTCCAGCCCAGAGACTGCATAGGGGCTCCCTGAGGGAGCCGGCTGTCTTCTAAGCTTACTCTGCAGGGGACCAGGGAGGCGGCTCAGGTTATCTGGGATTGTCCACTGGTCCCCTAAGGCACTCTGTTCACAGCCTGAGGGAGTTGCCCTGAAGCCCTAGCAGCTCCCCAGGGAGGCCTTGGAGATCAGAGAGGCCTGAGGGAGGGATTATTAGGACCTGTGCCCTGAGCCCGGGGGGCCTCCTGGGCCTATTATTCTCCAATGTCTGGCACAATAAGGTGGCTTCCCACAACCCCTCACCCAGCAAAGGTGAGTGGCTCTGTTCTGCTCACCCAAGTGGCTCCAGGACTACTGTGCATGAGTCCTACCCAAAAGCCCTGCTTCCCAAGCCAGTCATTGGTCTGGCTGCCCTCCCCAGTGCAGGGAGCTCACACTTATAACACTTACTAAGTGGCCAGGGAGGTGGTGCAGTGGCTAGAGCGTTGGACTCTCTCAAGCACAAGGTTCCAGGTTCAATCCCCGGCATTGTACGTGCCACAGTGATGCTCTGGTCTGATCTCTTACAAATAGATAAATAAACAAATGTTTAAAAAGCTACTTCAGGGGGTTAGGTGGTGGCATACCTGGTTAAGTGCATAGATTATAGTGCACAAGGGCCTAGGTTCAAACCCTCAGCCCCCATATATAGGGGAGTGGCTTCACAATTGGGGAAGCAGTGCTGCATCTCTCTCTCTTTCCCTTCCCTTTCAATTTCTGTCTCCATCCAAAGTAAATAAATAATTAAAAAGAAATCATTGCTACTCAATATTTTTTTAAAAAGTCACTTAAATCCCCAGCACCACCATAAGCCAGATCTGAGCTGTGCTCTTGTAAAAAAAAAATCATAATAATAAATAAATAAGTCATTAAGATGGGGGGTGATGGGGGGGGCAATTGTGCACGGGGTTAAGCGCACACAGTAGGAAGTCCAAGGGCACGTGCAAGGATCCTGGGTCGAGGCCCCAACTCCCCACCTGCAGGGGGTTGATTCATAAGTGGTGAAAAGTCCGCAGGTGTCTTTTTCTCACCACCTTTATCTTCCCCTCCTCTTTCAATTTCTCTCTGTCTTATCAAGGAAAAAAAAAGTCATAGGAGCAGTGGATTCGTAGTGCCCAGTGATAACCCTGGAAGCAAAAAAAAAAAAAAAAAAGAAAAAAAAGAAATCACGAGAGTCAGGCAGTAGTGCAGTGGGTTAAGCACAGGTGGCACAAGGATCCTGGTTTGAGCCCCCAGCTCCCCACCTGCAGGGGAGTCGTTTCACAAATGGTGAAGCAGGTCTTCATGTGTCTATCTTTCCCCCTCTCTGTCTTCCCCTCCTCTCTCCATTTCTCTGTCTTATCCAACAATGACATCAATAACAACAATAACTACAACAATAAAAAAGGGCAACAAAAGGGAATAAATAAAAATAAACATTAAAAAAAAATCACAACATCCACATCTCATCCATAGGCAAGCCTCCCACCACACAAAGCCCATCTCAATCCTGGAGGGCCTGTCCACCTGGCCTCTCGACTGGGTGCTCACGGCACCCTGCTTGATTCAGAATCTTCTGTTTCAGCCACAAGAACTCCTGCATGTATTGAACAGAATCAAGTTTATCCACCTGACTCATTATGTGGGAAAAAGATCACCAAAGGGACAGACCCTGGATCACACCATGTCAGGCAGGGAAACCACCCAAACCCATGGGCTCCTCATTTGAGTGACAAGAACCCCGAGCCCCATGCAGCTCTGAGGGACAGCATCAAACCCAGCAATGACAGTGATACCGAGCTTAGCAGCAGATGCGACAGAGCAGCTCAGCGGGTTAGTCAGTGTGCTTGCTGACTCTGCTCCCCCATTTCTGTCCCGCCCCCTCGGTGCCAGAAAAGGAAACTGAAACCCACAGGCAGTGGTGCCAAGGAGGAGTGCAATGTCCCCGTCCCCGTTGCTAAAGAGATCTGGAGTAGGACGCTGGGTTTCGTGGCTGGGGTGATGTCCTCAGGACCCAGGTTGGGACTGGGTCATGTCACTATGCTCCCACTGCCAGGAGGTAGGGCTGAGCTCTCACAGGGTTCCCCGTGGGAAGGGGGTGACGCCCCCCAGCTATGTCTGATGGCTGGCCTTGACATGGGTCTCCTTCCCACAGTCCCATGACACAGTCTAGGCCAGGCTCCCCCTTTCTGCCTCTGATAGGAATTTGGGAAAGTGGCAGTTTGTATTGTTTATGTATTGTTTTTGATTTATTGACAAGAGAGAGAACCAAGTATTATTCTGGCATATGCTACATTGGGGGTCGAACTCGGGACCTCATGCTTTTAAGTCCAATGCTCTAAACACGGTGTCACCTCTTGGGCATCAAGAGGCAGTTTCCTTCAATTGGTGGCTAAGCTGGTTAAGCACCAGGGGTCACTGTGTGGCAAGGGCCTGCCTGGCACCAACACAGAGGACAGCAAAGCCCAGAGAAGAGCTGAACAAACTGGGCACATCTAGTCAGCCATACCTAAAGTCAGAGCTTTGTTCACACTGCCAAGAAAATTTAATAATAAAAAAAAAAACAGAGTCGGGCGGCAGCGCAGCGGGTTAATCACAGGTGGTGCAAAGCACGAGGACCGGCATAAGGATCCCGGTTCAAGCCCCCGGCTCCCCATCAGCAGGGGAGTCACTTCACAAGTGGTGAAGCAGGTCTGCAGGTGTCTATCTTTCTCTCCCCCTCTGTCTTCCCCGGGCTCGAACCCAGGTCTTTGTGCTTTGTAATATGTGCACTCAACCAGGTGCGCCATCACCCAGGCTCCATAAATTTTAATTAAAGAGAGATATAAGAGAGAAAGATACAAAGAGAGATCAGAGCATTATTCAGCTCTAGCTTATGGTGGTGCTGGGGACTGAACCTGCAACTTTAGAGTTTCAACTATTAATGTCTTTTGCATAACCAATATGATCTCCCCAACTCTCTCCTTTAATTTTCTTTTTTTTTAAAAAAAATTTATTTAGAATGACAGGGATAGGAAGAGAGAGAGAAAATGAACCAGACATCACTCTGGTACATGTGCTGCTGGGGATCTAACCCAGGAACTCATACTTGAGAGTTCAACACTTTATCCACCATACCACGCCTTTTTAAAAAATTTTTTTATATTTATTTATCTTCCCTTTTGTTGCCCTTGTTGTTTTTCATTGTTGTTGTAGTTATTATTGTTATTGATGTAGTCGTTGCTGGATAGGACAGAGAGAAATGGAGAGGAGGGAGAAGACAGAGAGGGAGAGAGGAAGACAAACACCTGCAGACCTGCTTCACCACCTGTGAAGTGACTCCTCTGCAGGTGGGGAGCTGGGAACTTGAACCGGGATCCTTATGCGGATCCTTGCACTTTGAGCCACGAGCGCTTAATCCACTGCACTACCACCAGACTCCCTTTAATTTTCTTTTTAAGATTTTATTTACTTATTCATGAGAAAGGAGAGAGAGAACCAGACACCACTCTGGCATGTGCTGCTGTAGACTGAACTTGGGACCTCATGTTTGAGAGTCCAATGCTTTATCCACTGCACCAATACTGTCAATTTTTTTTAAATAATTTATTTCTTTATTGGGGAATTAATGTTTTACATTCAACAGTAAATACAATAGTTTGTACATGCATAACATTCCCCAGATTCCCATTTAACAATACAACCCCCACTATGTCATCCATCATCTTTCATGGACCTGTATTCTCCCCACCCATCCACCCACCCCAGAGTCTTTTACTTTGGTGCAATACTCCAATTTCATTTCAGGTTCTACTTGTGTTTTCTTTTCTGATCTTGTTTTTCAACTTCGGCCTGAGAGTGAGATCATCCCATATTCATCCTTCTGTTTCTGACTTATTTCACTCAACATGATTTTTTTCAAGGTCCATCCAAGATCGGCTGAAAACAGTGAAGTCACCAGAATGGGAGAAGATCTTTACATGCCATACATCAGACAAGAGGCTAATAACCAGAATATATAAAGAACTTGCAAATCTCAACAACAAGACAACAAATAACCCCATCCAAAAAATGGGGGGAGGACATGGACAGAATATTCACCACAGAAGAGATCCCAAAGGCTGAGAAACACATGAAAAAATGCTCCAAGTCTCTGATTGTCAGAGAAATGCAAATCAAGTATTTGATAGTTTGTGGTCTAACTTCCAAGTCCTTGATCCACTTGGAATTTACTTTTGTATTTGGTGAAATACAGTGATTCAGTTTCATTCTTCTACATGTTTCAACCCATTGTTTCCAACACCATTTGTTGAAGAGACTCTGCTTTCCCCATGTAATAGTCTGGGCCCCTTTGTCAAAGATTAGATGTCTATACGTGTGGGGCCTCATTTCTGGGCTCTCAATTCTATTCCACTGGTCAGTGTGTCTGTTCATGTTCCAGTACCAAGTGGTTTTGATGACAATGGCCCTATAATACAGTTTGAGATCTGGGAGTGTGATGCCTCCGGTTCTGTTCTTTTTTCTCAAGATTGTTTTGGCAATTCTAGGTCTTTTCTGGTTCCAGATAAACATTTGTAGCATTTTTCTATTCTCCTAAAAAATGTGCTTGGGATCTTGACGGGGGGATAGCATTAAATTTGTAGATGGCTCTGGGTAATATATTCATTTTGATGATGTTAATTCTTCCAACCCATGAACATGGAATATCTTTCCACTTCTTTGTGTCTTTTTCAATTTCTTTGAGTAGTGACTCATAATTTTCAGTATACAAATCCTTCACTTCTTTGGCTAGGTTTACTCCTAGATATTTTATTGTTTTTGTTGCTATAGTAAAAGGAACTGATTTCTGGATTTCAATTTCTTGTAACTTAGTGTTTGCATAGAGGAATGCCACTGACTTTTGAATGTTAATTTTATAGCCTGACACCTTACTATATTGCCTGATGAACTTCTCTGTTCCAGACTCTTGGAAACAGAGTTGGCAGTCAGCTGAGGTAAAGAACAAACACCTCATCACAGACCCCTGCAAGCGTCAACCCGGCTTTGACCTAGCACGTTATGATTGGGCCCTCCTCAATCGGTATCGAACAGGCCATGGCCAGTGCGTCGCTATGTTCCATCGCTGGGGAGCCAGAGACGACCCGAACTGCTCCTGCGGCTTCAGACAGACTATGACCCACATAGTCAATGACTGCCACCTCTCCAGATTCAAAGGAGGTCTCGAAATTTTACATCAGGCTCAACCTGACGCTGTTGACTGGCTACGGAAGAAGGGCAAACGCTAGAAGAAGAAAATTGCCTGATGATTTCCAAAAACTTATTGCTGGATTCCTTAGGTTTTTCCATGTATACTATCATGTCATCTGCAAATAAGGAGAGTTTGACTTCTTCTCTTCCAATCTGTATGCCTTTAATTCCTTGCTCCTGCCTGATTGCTATGGCAAGAACTTCCAACACTATGTTGAATAGTAATGGTGATAGTGGGCAGCCCTGTCTAGTACCTGATCTGAGTGGAAATGCTTCCAGTTTTTCACCATTGAGTATGATATTGGCTGTAGGTTTGCTATATATAGACTCCACTATCTTGAGGAATTTTCCATCTATTCCCATTTTTTGTAGTGTTTTGATCATAAAGGGATGTTGTATTTTGTCAAAGGCTTTCTCTTCATCTATTGATATGACCATGTGGTTTTTAGTCTTGCTTTTGTTGATGTGGTGGAGCACATTGATTGATTTACGTATATTAAACCAACCTTGCATGCCTAGGATAAACCCCACTTGGTCATAATGAACAATCTTTTTGATATACTGCTGTATCCGGTTGGCTAGAATTTTGTTCAATATTTTAGCATCTATGTTCATCAGAGATATTGGTCTGTAGTTTTCCTTTTTGGTTGTGTCCCTGTCTGCTTTTGGTATCAGGGTGATGTTGGCTTCATAGAAGCTGGCAGGGAGTATTCCAGTGTCTTCAATCTTCTGGAAGACTTTTAAAAGTAGAGGTATTAGTTCTTCTTTGAAGTTTTTGTAGAATTCATTTGTAAAACCATCTGGTCCAGGACTTTTATTTTTGGGGAGATTTTTGATAACTGTTTCAATTTCATTAGCTGTGATGGGCCTGTTCATGTTATCCACTTCCTCTTTACTTAGTTTTGTAAGTTGGTAGGTATCTAGGAAATCATCCATTTCTTCCAGGTTCTCTAGCTTGGTGGCATATAGTTGTTCATAGAAGCCTCGCATGATATGTTGAATTTCTGCAGTGTCTGTTGTGATATCTCCTCTTTCATTTACTATCCGATTTCTTTGGGTCTTCTCTCTTTTTTGTTTTGTGAGTCTGGCTAAAGGTTTGTCGATTTTGTTTACTCTTTCGAAGAACCAACATTTACTTTCATTGATCTTTTGTATGCTTTTCCTATTCTCAATGTTATTTATTTCTGCCCTAACTTTAGTGATTTCTGTCCTTCTGGTTGCTTTAGGATTCCTTTGTTGTTGTTCTTCTAGGTCTTTAAGATGTGCAATCAGGCTGTTTATTTGTGCTTTTTCTTGTTTCCTTATGTGTGCTTGTATAGCTATGAATTTCCCTCTTAGAACTGCTTTAGCTGTGTCCCAAATATTTTGATAGCTTGTGTCTTCATTTTCATTGAACTCTTGAAACATTTTGATTTCTTCCTTGATTTCCTCTTTGACCCAGAAGTTGTTAAGAAGTGTACTGTTGAGCTTCCACATTTTGGCACTGTTACTAATCTTTTGTTGATTGTTAAGTGTTAGTTTAATTCCACTGTGGTCTGAGAAGATGCTTGGGATGATTTCAATGCTCTTGAATTGGCTGATGCTGTCTTTGTGGCCTAACATATGGTCTATCCTTGAGAATGACCCATGTGGATTTGAGTAAAATGTATATTCCAGTTTCTTGGGATGAATTACTCTGAAAATGTCCAATAGTTCTAGTTTTTCTATCTCTTCATTTAGCTCCCTTATGTCTTTACTGATTTTCTTCCTGGATGATCTGTCAAGTTGAGAGAGTGGGGTGTTGAAGTCCCCTACTATGACTGTGTTATTGTTAATATATTGCTGTGGCTCTTTCAGTAGTAGTTTGATGTATTTAGATGGCTTCTCATTAGGTGCATAGATGTTAATAATTGTTAAGTCCTCTTGATTGACTGATCCTCTGAGCATTAAGTAGTGTCCATTCCTATCTTTTTTAATCTTATCTATTTTAAAGTCTATCATGTCAGATATGAGAATAGCTGTTCCTGCCCTTTTTTGTGGGCCATTGGCTTGAATGATAGTTTTCCATCCTTTCACTTTAAGTCTGTGTTTGTCTTGTTGCGTTAGGTGAGTTTCCTGTAGACAACATATTGTTGGGTTGTGTTTTCTGATCCATCTTCCTACTCTGTGTCTTTTAATAGGTGAATTCAGGCCATTGACATTTATTGATATCAAAGATTGAAGATATTTTAACGCCATTCTTGTAGAGTTTTAGAGTGTTTTGATATATGTCCTATTTGTGGTGGTCTGGTTGTTTATAGGAGACCTTTCAGAACTTCTTTCAGGGCGGGCAGGCTTGGTGATGGTTGTTTCCTTCCACTGTTGCTTGTCTGAGAAGGTTTTGATGCTTCCATCTAGTCTGAATGACAGTCTAGCAGGATATAGTATTCTTGGCTGAAAGCCTTTCTCATTGAGCACTCGACAGATATCTTGCCATTCTCTTCTGGCCTGTAGTGTTTGTATGGAGAAGTCTGCTGCTAATCTTATGGATTTTCCTTTGTAGGTGACTCTTTGTTTTTCTCTTGCAGCCTTCAGGATCCTTTCTTTATCCTTATTCCTTTCCATTCTAAGTATGACATGTCTTGGTGTCTTTAGGTCTAGGTTAATTCTGTTTGGGACCCTCTGTGCTTCTTGAATCTTTATGTCTTTGATGTTGTCTAGACTAGAGAAATTTTCAGGTATTATGGCCTGGAATTTTTTTTTTTTTTTTTTTACCAGAGTACTGCTTAGCTGCAGCTTATGGTGGTGCTAAGGACTGAACCTGGGACTCTGGAGCCTCAGGCAGGAGAATCTCTTTGCATCACCATTATGCTATCTACCCCTGCCCTCTTTTAATTTTTGAAAAAAGATTTACTTATTAATGATAGAGAAATTGAGAGGAGGAGGAGTCAGGCGGTATGAGATAGTCCTCCTCCTCTCCTTCCAGCCTGTACCCAGGTTCTCTTCGTTCAAAGACCTAGAAGTGACTGGCCTGAATTCACAAGCTACTTAGCCTCTGTGCCAGGAGCTGAGCCAGCCTGTGGGTGACTCTCGCTCCCTGCCTGTAAGCCTGGTGACCAGCTGCAGCAGTGTCCACAGATACGAGCTGGGAGACAGACCAAGAGCTCTGTTCATCCCCAAAGTGTGCTGTGCTGAAACAGTTCACCTGCCTTCCACATATCTACCCGATCTACCCGAGTGTCAACATTATTCAGCTGACATCCAGATTAAGGACTGGCATACCAGCCACACCAGCCTTCTTTATTTTAAGGGGGGGGGGGAGGGAGAAAGTGAGCATGCATTAGAGAAAGCTGCAACACTTTCATGTGGTGTTGGGTGCTCAAACCTGCCTCCCTGCCCCAGTCACTTTCTCAGACTTTCTAATCACTGTAATTTCTCCTGGCACAGAGTCTTTGCACATGCATGCCATGGAATTCACTCCTTCTTTACCTAGTTTACACCCATCCACTCACCCTTCCTTCCTTCCCCCTTCCCTTCCTTGTTTTTTTTTTTTTTTTTTTTGCTTCCGGGGTTATGATGGCAACGGCAACATGAATCCAGCACTCCTAGCAGCCATTTGTTCCTTTTACCCTCCCTTTATTTAATTTGCTAGGACAGAGATTGAGAGGGGAGCAGGAGGTAGAAAAGGAGAGAGAAAGAGAGATACCTGCATCACTATTTTACCACTGGTGAAGCATCCCCTCTGCAGGTGGGGGGACTGGGACTAGAATGCAGGTCCTTGTGTATGTACCGTAACATGTGCACTCTACTGGGTGCACCACCACCCAGCTCCTCAACTAAATATTTAAAAAAATACAATAAAGCTAGGGTGGGGGAGATAGCATAATGGTTATACAGAGACTCTCTCATGCCTGAGGCTTCGATGTCCCAGGTTCAATCCCTTGCACCAACATAAGCCAGAACTGAGCAGTGTGCTCTGGTAAATAAATAAATACAAGTAAATCTCTCCATGAACTAACTATAATTTTCACATCAGTTTGGAATGAGTACTGGTATTGTTCACCCCGTTTCAGACAGAGCAAAGGAAACTGAGGCTCAGAGAAGCTAAATTAACTGCTGCAAGGTGACTGTTGTAGGAAGTAGCAGGTGCCGGACTTGAACCGAGACCTGTGACAACTCCTCCCTCAACTGAGGTGCTTCTGACACACCTCTCCAGCACTAATTGCCTTAAAAAATAATTGTGGTATGATTTCCATACCATAAAATGCATTCTTTTAAAGCGAGCATGGAAAGCAGAGGTTCTTGGTGCATTCCCAGTTACACAATCATCACCCCTATTTACTTCAGAACATTGTCATCACTCCCAGAGAAACCCCAGTAGCAGTTGTGCCCTCTTCTCCTCTCCTTTCAGTCCCCACAACCACCAGTCTACCTCCTGTCTCCACGGACCTGCCTTGGAAACGCACATAAACAGAATCGCAGTGTCTGCTCTTTCACACTGGCTACTGTCACTGAGCATGACTTTGAGGTCCATGTGGGTTGGAGCAAATCGTGGTACTTGATTTCAGAATAACTTCATGGCTGAGGAACATCTGTTTGGAGGGCATTTAAACCCATTTTATTTATCCACCCATCAGTGAATGGACAGTAGGGCTGTCTTCAACTTTTGCTGTTACAAATAACGAAACCATGTAGTTGTTATCCAAAAGATTTTCATGCCTGAAGCTCTGAGATCCCAGGTGCAATATATTCACCACCAGAAGTCAGAGCTGAGTAGTGCTCTGGTAAACAGAACAGAAAGAAAGAAAGAACAAAAGAAAGAGAGAAAGAAAGAAAGGAAGGAAGGAAGGAAGAAAGAAAGAAAGAAAGAAAGAAAGAAAAAAAAAAAAAAACAACTGCAGCCTGGTCACAGAAAATAAAGTGCTGGAATTTCATCTAGGAAATCCTAAATTCAATTCGAGGTATTGCATGTGCCAGAGTGACACTCTAGACTCTCTTTCTTACTCTTTTTCATCAACAGATAAATCTTTTGGGAAAAAATGATTACTAAAGAAACTAATAATGCTGCTATGAACATTTGTGTACATTATTTATGGACGTTTGAAAAAGCTCTTCAGCAGCTCTTCCATCTGGTTTTAGGTACAGGATCATTCTGTTATTTTTAGACAGAAACAGAGAGGCAGAGGCAGGAAGGGAGAGAGAATGAAAGCGACCACAATACTAAGCTTCTTTCAATGCAGTGGAGACCAGGCTCAAACTGGGGTGTGCACATGGCAAAGCAGCACACTATCCAAGTGAGCTATTTTGCTGACCTGTTATAGCTTTTTTTTTTCTCCCCTTATTTCTATGTATTTATTATTGGATATACACACAGAAAAATTGAGAAGGAAGGGGGCAATACAGAGGGAAAGAGGCAGGGAGACACCTGCAGTTTTTCCCCAGCAGATGGGGACCAGGGGCTTGAACCTGGGTCCTTGAGCACTATAGTGTGTGCAATGAACTAGATGCACCACTGCCTGGCCCCTCCTGTTTCAGCTTTTAATGTAATCTTTTTTTTTTTTTTTTTAAAGATTTATTTATTCATGAGAAGTGATAGCAGAGAAAGCACCAGACATCACTCTGGTACATGTGCTGATTGAACTCAGGACCTCATGCTTGAGAGTCCAATGCCTTATCCACTGTGCCACCTCCCGGACCACTGACCTTACAATCTTAGTTCTCCTGAGTATGTATCTAGCAGAAGGTGTTCCGTAGCTAAGTGAGTAGCATTTACTTTCCTTCTTTCCTTCCTTCCCTCCTTTCTTTTTTATTATTTTTATTTAATTTATTTATTTATTGGATAGAGATATCCAGAATTGAAAGGGGAAGGGTAACTAGAGAGGGGGAAAGACAGAGAGATACCTTCAGCCCTGCTTCACCACTCACAAAGCTTTTCCCCTGCAGGTGGGGTCCAGGGATTTGAATCTGGGTCCTTGCACATTATAACATGTGTGCTCAACCAGGTGCACCACCACCTGGCCCCATTCTTTCTTTCTTTTACCAGAGCATTGCTCAGCTCTGGCTTATGGTGGTGCAGGGGATTGAACCTGGGCCTTCGAAGCCTCAGGCATGAGGGTCTCTTTGCATAAACATTATGCTGTCTATCCCTGCATCTATTTTTCTTTTTCTTTTTTTAATTTTAAAAATTTCCACCAGGATTATCACTGGGGCAAAGGGCTTGCACAACAAATCCACTGCTCCCAATGGCCATGTTTCCTTCCCTTCCCTCCCTCCCTGCTTCCCTTTTTTACTTGATAGGACAGACATAAATTGAGAGGGGAGGAGAGATAGAGAAGGAGAGAGAACGAGAGACACCTGCAGACTTGCCTCACCATTCGTGAAGCTTCTCCCCTGCAGGGGGAGGGCAGAGGCTTGAACCCTGGTCCTTGAGCATTGTGATGTGTGTACTTAACCGGGTGTACCACTGCCCAGTCCCCAGCATCTATATTTATAAAATATTTTATTATTTATTTATCTTGGACAGAGACAGAGAGAAATTGAAAGGGAAGGAAAACACCTGTAGTAAGTACTGTTTCACTACTTATGAAGCTTTCCTCTTGTAGGTGGAGCCCTGGGTCTACACTTCTCTCTCCCATGCCCACTACATCATCTGTAATCATCTGAATAAATGAAGAAATGAATGAGAGGTGTCCTGTGCCCACCACTGTGCTCAATACACTGAGGCCTCCAGGGCCCAGCCCTCTCCGCTGTCACCTGGCTATGTGTTCTATCCTGGCCAGCAGCTTGCTCTCCCTAGGCTCTTTTCCTGAAGTACAGCAGGAAAATCAAGGCAGCCTTGCCCTCAATGGCTCAGCCCTGCCCACGACTCCCCACTCACCTCGGGCTCCTTCTCCCCGTTCTGGCTGAGCTCTCCCTGCAGCCTCTCCCGCAGTTTCCCCAGCTCGGCCCGAAGGCTGCCCATCTCCTGCTCCTTGGTCTGCAGATCGGCCTCCAGTTCCACCTTCTGCTCGATCAGGGCCTTGCCCTGGGCCTCCACTACTGTCACCCGGTGCCGGAGGTCGTGGTTGATCTTCATCAGCCGCGTCTGCTGCTGCTGCAGCTGGAGAGAGAGGGAGGCCACTGCGACAGGCCACCACTGACAGGAGCTTGTGTCGTGCACTGTGGTGAGCGTAAACCGCCCACAGGTACGCACCATTCATACAGCATCCAGCTTCAGTAGTCTGAAATTTGTTCCCGTTCTTAAATTGATTTATTTATGAGGGGGGCAGGCAGTGGCACACCTGGTTAAGCGCACACATTACCATGCACAAGGGCCTGGGTTTGAGAGCTCACTCTCCACCTGCTGTGGGGACGAGTTATGAGCAGTGACACAGGTATTGCAGGTGTCTCTCTCTCCCTATTTCTCTGTCTTACCAAATAAAGAAAAGAAAATGGCCGCCAGGAGCAGTGGATTCATAGTGCAGGCCCAGAGGCCTAGAGATAACCCTGAAGGAAAAACAAAAACAAAAACAAACAAACAAAAAATATGTGAGAGAGAGAGAGGGAGAGAACCAGAGTATCACTCTGGCACATGTGATACTAGGGACCAAATCTGCGACCCTCATGCTTGAGAGTCCAATGCTATCCACTGTGACACCTCCCAGCCCTCCCACCTCCCCCACGTCTCCATTCTCATAGTTCTGTGGACACCAGAGATGGACAAGTTGAATATCTGTAATGATCATTTTGTGACAGATGGGGGATAAGCCTCTTGTTAGTATACCATGACAGTTTTCCAAGAGAAGGGAGAAAGACACTGCCTATGTGGTGGGTTCCTGGAGCAGCCAGAGGGACCAGAAGTGCACTGGTTGGAGGCGACCTCAGGCTCAGCACTAAGACCCAGAGCTGGGGTTTGAGGAAACCCTGTTACTGGGCCTGTCCATGTTCCCTCATGCTGCTCTAGCAACGACGGGGATGAGGGCTCTCCAAGTTGACCGCAAGGTTCCTTCCCCATGGGGCCCAGGGATGAAGGGAAAAGGAGAGAAGGGGAGAAGGGGACCACCCAGAGAGAGGACACAGGGTTGGCACTGGTCACTTACAGCTTCGACATCCTCGTTTTTCAGCCCGAGTTCCCGGTCCTTGGCTCGAATCTCGTCGCGCTGTTTGTCTACCACCTCCTTTAGCTTCTTCATGACCTGCCGCTCCCGCTCTGACATGCCTGAGGGGATGGGGTACAGAGGCCGGGTGAGCCCACCTCCCTTCCTCAGGGACCCAGAGAAGGACAGGGTGAACTAGCGTGGCCCTAGAGAACACAGGTGACCTGACAGTGATAAACTGACTGAGGCAGGAGATAACACTCATATTGTTTACAGAAGGCCTTGGGGAAGTTCAGGGAAACCCATTTTGATCCAGAGACCAGAGACTCAGGGCTGAAACCCACTCAGGCCTTCATCCCTGCTTCTCTTTCACTTCTGGGACAAACACAGCTGAGCTTAAGGCCGAATAGAGAGATCTTGACAGCCTCAAGGCCTGGTCCTGTTTATCCCCAAACTCACAACCTATTTATCAAGAAATAGATAAAGGACTGAGAGGTCGCTTACCAGGTATAACACTTTACCCTGCACTGAGGACCCAGGTTCAAGCCCCGGCACCATGGGAACACCATGCAGAGCACCAACGGAAAGCTCTGTGAATGGTGGGGTGGTGCTGTGGTGACTTTCCTCTCTCTCTCTCTCTCTCTGCTTGAGTTTGGAAGGAGGCGGATGGGGCGGGGGGGGGGGGGGGTAAGTGCACTGGGAGTGGGACCATGTAGACCTTGCTGAAAATGGAAGACGAGGAAGGAAAGAAGATGTTTCCAGTTCCTACTTTTTTTTTTTTTTCTGCACCAGGGTTATCACAGGGGCTTGGTGCCTGCACCACTCCAGGTGGCCATTTTATTCTTTTCTGATAGAGACAGAGAGACAGGGGGCTGGGTGGTAGTGCAGTACGTTAAGCACACATGGCGCAAAGCGCACAGACCTGCATAAGGATCCCGGTTCTAGCCCTCTGGCTCCCCACCTGCAGGTGGTAGCTTCACAAGCGGTGAAGCAGGTCTGCAGGTGTCTTTCTTTCCCCCTCTCTGTCTTCCCCTCCTCTCTCCATTTCTCTCTGTCCTAACCAACAACAGCAGCAATGACAACAAGGGCAACAAAAATGGCCTCCAAGAGCAGTGGATTCATAGTGCAATGACCCAGTCCCAACGATAACCCTGGAGGCAAAAAAAAAAAAAAAAGAGGGGAGTCGGGCGGTGGCGCAGTGGGTTAATCGCAGGGACCGGCGTAAGGATCCCGGTTCGAGCCCCCGGCTCCCCACCTGCAGGGGAGTCGCTTCACGGGCGGTGAAGCAGGTATGCAGGTGTCTGTCTTTCTCTCCCCCTCTCTCTCTGTCTTCCCCTCCTCTCTCCATTTCTCTCTGTCCTATCCAACAACAAAGCAACGTCAACAATGGCAATAATAACCGCAACGAGGCTGCAACAACTAGGGCAACAAAAAGGGGGAAAAATGGCCTCCAGGAGCAGTGGATTCATGGTGCAGGCACCGAGCCCAGCAATAACCCTGGAGGAGAAAAAAAAAAAGAGTGGGGCAGAGAAGAAGAGAGAATAGAGTGGAGGAGATATCATAACAGAGTCTTGAATGCCTGAGGCTCCAAGGTCCCATGTTCAATTCCCCACACCATCATAAGCCAGTGCTTATGATAAAATAAATATAAAAAATACATATGTAAGAGGGGGAGAGACCTGAAGCACTGTTTCACTGCTAGTGAAGCTTCCCCTGCGGGGGGGGAGGGGTCCAGGGTAATGTGTGCGCTCTACCAGGCGTATCTGTTCTAGACTCTTGACTTTCAAGTGCTCTTTCTGGCTACTAAGCACCTTGTGTGTCTCCCATCTGACAAAAGGCAGCATGCAGTGATGGGGTCGCACAGACTCAAGCATGCCACCCTCCCCTACCCCCCTCCATCTTCAACATGACAGCTCCATGGCGCTGGGCTGGCCTCTCTTCCACATGTATAAACTAGGAATGACCACAGACCCTTCCCACAGGCTGCTAGAGACAGAACTGAGTTCCATCCCAGCCCCACCCTTCCCAATGGAGTCCCCCTAACAGGCTCTTCTACTTGGCAGCCTCAGAGAACACCTTCTACTATGTGCCCAACAGCCCAGAAACCAGAGCAACCAAGTGCTTGGAACACTTCCAAACCAGCACTTAACACACACACACACTCTCTCTCTCTGGCAAAGAGGAACACAAGTGTGCTCTATCCATGAAGCGGAGCACTAGTCTGTCTTCAAAAGGAAGGAAAAGGACAGCGTGAGCACTGGATGAAGTTTAAGGACACTGTGCTAAATCAAGACGCCAGAAGCCAGTCTCCAAAGGACAAAGTCTGTCTGAGCCCACTCACACCAGGCGCCTAGAACTGTCAGACTCAGAAAGGGAAACAGAATAGTGGGTGCAGGGGAAAACTGGTGCTTAGTGGGGTTCAGTCTTTTTTTTTTTTTTTTTTAAACAGAACTGTTTGGTTTTACCTTTTACCAGAACATTGCTCAGCTCTGGCTTATGATGGTGCCTCAGGCATGAGTCCTTTTTTAAAATTTTTTTAAAAATATTTTATTTTATTCCCTTTTGTTGCCTTTTTTATTGTTGTAGTTATTATTGTTGTTGTTACTGATGCCATTTGTTGTTGGATAGGGCAGAGAGAAATGGAGACATGAGGGGAAAACAGAGAGGGGGAGAGAAAGACACCTGCAGACTTGTTTCACCACTTGTGAAGCGACTCCCCTGCAGGTGGGGAGCCGGGGCTGAAACCAGTATCCTTATGCCGGTCATTGCACTTTGCGCCACCTGCGCTTAACCTGCTGCGATACCGCCTGACTCCCATGAGAATCCTTTTGAATCCTTATGAATAGTATGTTGCTTCCCCAGCCCAATCAGCTCTGGTTTATGATGGTACTGGTGACTGAACCTAGAAGCTCAGAGCCTCAGGCATGAGACTGTTTGGCAGAACCATTATGCTGTCTCCCCAGCCCCAGAACTTACACTCTGTTTGATGAAAAGAGCTTGAGGATTGGTTGCATAAGAATGTAAACACACTTCATAGCACTAGACTTACACTCACACATAGCTAAGATGGTCAAGTCTATATTCATTTCATAATAAAACATTATTTTTAATTAATTTATTTTTTCCCTTGTTGCCCTGGTTTTTCATAGTTGTTGTAGCTATTATTGTTGTTGTTATTGCTTCACTGTTAGAAAGATAAACACCTGCAGATCTGCTTCACTACCTGTGAAGCAACTCCCCTGCAGGTAGGGAGCCGGGGGCTTGAACCGGAATCCTTACTCTGGTCCTTGTGCTTTGCACCATGTGCGCTTAACCTGCTGCACTACTGCTCGACTCCCAATAAAACATTATTTTAAACCCATCAGACTCTGGGGGCCAGGCAGCAGTACACTGGGTTAAGCTCACCCATTACCATGTGCAAGGACCCAGGTCCTGCAGAGGGGGAAAGTTCTTCAGCAGTGAAGCAGGTCTGTAGGTGTCTCTATCCCTCCATCTTTCCCGACTCTTTCAATTTCTCTCTGACCTAACTAATAACAAAATAAACTACAACAGGAAAAATGGCTGCTACGAGTGCTGGAGCCCTAGCGATAACCCTGGTGGCAAAAGAAAGAAACAAACGACCTCCACCAGATTTCAAAAGACTTAAAATGAAAAAAGAAAAGTACAAATATGACTCCAATATATATACATACATGCATATACATACATATACACAGTGCCACTAGGATTATTGCTGGGGTTTGGTGCCCACATGACCATTCTACTGCTCCTAGTGACCTTTTTTCCTTCCCTTTTTCCTTTATCTCTCTTTCTTTTTTAATTATCTTTATTTATTTATTGGATAGAGATAGCCAGAAATTGAGAGGGAAGGGGTGATAGGGAGAGAGGGAGAGAGACACCTGTAGCACTGCTTCACCACTCACAAAGCTTTCCCCTGCAGATGGGCACTGGGGGCTCAAACCTGGGTCCTTGTGCACTGTAACATGTGCGCTCAACCAGGTGTGCCACCACCTGGCCCCCTCCTTCTCTTTCTTTCCTTTTGTTTTCTCTTCTTTTCCTCTCTCTCTCTCTTTCTGATAGAGACAGAGAGAAATAGAAGAGATGAGGGAAAAGGGAGGAGAGACACCTACAGTACTGCTCCACTGCTGGCGAAGCTTCCCTCAGCTTTCCTCAGGGGTTTGAACCCGGGCCCTCATGCATGCCAAAATGTGTGCCCCTCTGGGTACACTGGCCCCTATGCAATATATTTAGATATATAATATGTAATATATGTGTGTGATTTTTTGTTGTTGCTGGGACTACACAGTTGCTGGTCTTCAGATAGGGAGAGAGAAAGAGAGAGGGAGAGAGAGAAAAAGAGAGGGAGAAAGTTAAGTGTGTGTGTCTCAAATCTGGGTCATGGGTATAACAAAGCAGGAGCCTTCCCCAGTGAGCTATTTCACTGGCCCCTCAATAATTTTTTTATATTTATTTATTTATTTATTTTCCCTTTCATTAGCCTTGTTTTTTCTTATTGTTGTAGTTATTATTGATGTCATTGTTGTTGGATAGGACAGAGAGAAATGGAGAGAGGAGGGGAAGACAGAGAGGAGGAGAGAAAGACACCTGCAGACCTGCTTCACCACCTGTGAAGCGACTCCCCTGCAGGTGGGGAGCCAGGGGCTCGAACCGGGATCCTCTCGCTGGTCTTTGCACTTCGCGCCATGTGCGATTAACCCGCTGCGCTACCGCCGGACACTCCCCCCCACCCCCGCTATAATTTTTATGAAGTACCACACGTTGAAAGGAACTGCTAGGTGAAAAGCAACACAGGAATGAAACTACTTTCACCTGACTATTTGTTGTTGTTGCTGTTGCTTGCCCTTCTTTCTCTCTCATGTGAAACTGACTTCTCATTCTCTATCTCATCTGAAATAAAGTAAGTATTGAAAAACAACAACAGAAGAAGAAAGGAAAGAAGGAACCATCTGGTCATGTTTCCCTCCCCCTCCTGGTGCTGTAATTGTACAGAGTCCAAGAAGAGTTTCCAAACCTCCAAGTGTATCTTGGCACTCTTCTATCCACACCCCCTTCCAGGGCTTTGAGTCCTGTCAATCATTTTTGCAGGTGCCCGCTCTCCCTCCCTTCCATAGAGGCTGACAGAGTGTGTGAAAGAGACCACAGCACTAAAGCTTCTTGCAGTGTAGTGGGGGCCATCGAGCCTGGGTCTCACACATGGCAAAAGAAGCACTCTACCAAGAGAGCTATCTCACTCACACTCAGCACCCCCACATTCTTAGTATGCTCCTAGGCCTTGTGGGACACAGAGCTCTCGAGGAAGGTCCACCTTCCCCCTGCCTTCTCCCCACCCAGCCCCTGTCCCCAACCCCCATGTCCATTCTTCCTGCAGGTGGAGGACAGGCTCCAACCTTGTTCCCATGATTTCCCCTGAAAAATAAAAATAACCCCAGAGACACCCCAGAATCTGCTCAGTCTCTCCACCAGGCGGCAGGGCCCAGGGTCCCCCAGCCAATGCTAAGGTGAGTGGGAGCCACAGTGTGTGTGGATTCTGATGGCACCTGGAACAAGGCTCCTGCACACGAGGGTCATTGCCTGCAGGTCTCAGGCATTGCTGGGAGTCACTGAGGCAGACAGGGCAGCAAATCACTGCCAGAAAATCCTGGGGTGCCCTGAGGAGTTGGCACTCCCCTGTATGTTCAACACAGCCCAGCTATAGAACTGGGAAGGGAGTCGGGTGGTAGCGCAGCGGGTTAAGCGCAGGTGGCACTAAGCGCAAGGACCGGCATGAGGATCCCGGTTCAAGCCCCTGGGTCCCCACCTGCAGGGGAGTCGCTTCACAGGCAGTGAAGCAGATCTGCAGGTGTCTGTCTTTCCTCCTCTCTGTCTTCCCCTCCTCTCTCCATTTCTCTGTCCTATCCAACAATAACGACATCAACTACAACAACAATAAAAAGACAACAAGGGCAACAAAAGGGAAGATAAATAAATAAAATTACAAAAAAAATATTAAAAGAACTGGGAACACCCCAATACACCCATCCAAAGAGATCTGTGTACACATATGTTCTTGGCAGCACAATTTGTAACAGCCAAAACCTGGAAGCAACCCAGGTGTCCAACAACAGATGAGTGGCTGAGCAAGTTGTGGTATATATATATATATATTACTCAGCTATAAAAAATGGTGACTTCACCGTTTTCAGCTGATCTTGGATGGACCTTGAAAAATTCATGTTAAGTGAAATAAGTCAGAAACAGAAGGATGAATATGGGATGAACTCACTCTCAGGCAGAAGTTGAAAATCAAGATCAGAAAAGAAAACACAAGTAGAACCTGAACTGGAATTGGCATATTGCATCAAAGTAAAAGACTCTGGGGTGGGTGGGTGGGGAGAATACAGATCCAAGAAGGATGACAGAGGACCTAGTGGGGGTTGTATTGTTATATGGAAAACTGAGAAATGTTATGCATGTACAAACTATTGTATTTACTGTTGGATGTAAAACATTAATTCCCCAATAAAGAAATTAAAAAAAAAAAAAAGAATAGGAAAGCTATCAGGGGAGGGGATGGGATATGGAGTTCTGGTGGTGAGAATTGTGTGGAGTTGTACTCCTCTTATCCTATGGTTTTTGTCAGTGTTTCCTTTTTATAAATAAAAATTATATATATAAAAAAAAAAGAACTGGGAACACAACACCTGCGTGAGAGCAAGTCACAGCACCTAAAAGGGGGGAAACTCCAGAGTTCACAGCTGGGTAAATGGCCAAACAGAGATATGGTCTGTGGCCAGAGGAAAGCTCCCTAAGTCGGCACCTGCCGTGCCAGATGTGCGACCCAGGTGTATGCCCTAACACCACATGGGAGGTGCTATCACATTGAAAGACGCTCCAGTGCTCTGGTGTCTCTCCCTCTCTCTATGTGTCCCTCGTTATCTGAATGAAAAAGTGTCCCAGAACACTGAAATCGTGCACGCTGGAGGCCCAGGGCTCTATACCAAAGAAACAACAAGATAGGGTCCAACCATGCAGTGGATTATTACTCAGCTATAAAAAGGAATATGGGCACATGCTAAAAAACATCACGCTAAGTCAAAGAAACTACTCGCAAAAGACCATATATTTTGGGCTGTCAGAATATATATATTTTTTTAAGAATTAAGACTTTCTGGGGGGTCGGGCGGTGGCGCAGTGGGTTAAGCGCACGTGGCGCAAAGCTCAGGGACCGGCGTAAGGATCCCGGTTCGAGCCCCCGGCTCCCCACCTGCAGGGGAGTCACTTCACGGGCGGTGAAGCAGGTCTGCAGGTGTCTATCTTTCTCTCCCCCTCTCTCTCTGTCTTCCCCTCCTCTCTCCATTTCTCTCTGTCCTATCCAACAACAAAGCAACATCAACAATGGCAATAATAACTGCAACGAGGCTGCAACAACTAGGGCAACAAAAAGGGGGAAAAATGGCCTCCAGGAGCGGTGGATTCATGGTGCAGGCACCGAGCCCAGCAATAACCCTGGAGGAAAAAAAAAAAAAGAATTAAGACTTTCTAGAAACTCCTGAAGTTTCTAGAACTCTGTAGGGGAAGCTGAAAGAGGTAGGGCTGCATGGAAGAGCAGAAGCCACAGCTCACGGGCCCGAACTCACTGCCTCTCTGTCTGTCCTGGCTTCCCTGCACCTGCACAAGGCTTGGAGGGAGGGCTCTAGATAACCAGAGTGACAGCTGAGAGGCTTTGGCACCATACAGTTCTGCGTGCCCATCTTACTTTGGCAAATGTGAACCATTTCTGCAGCCCCAGATACCTGAGACTGAATTTAAGAGATGAGAAAAATACTGAGAGATGGAGAATCTGCCTCTGAGAGCTGTGGGCATTAATTGGTCACTATTTATGAATGTTAGCACTAATATCAGGTCCTCAGCAAGTGCAAACAATGTATTTGTTCATTTCTTTTTTTTTTTCTTCCTAAAGATTTATTTATTTATTAGAGAAGAGCAGGGAGAAAGAGAAGTCAGAACATCACTCTAGCTCTTGTAGTGCCCGGGTCCTCATGTTTGAAAGTCTAATGCTCTAGCCACCACACCACTGCCCAGGCTGCTGGTCTTTCTCTTCTTTTTTTCTTTAAAAACATTTTTTTTTGGGAGTCGGGCTGTAGCGCAGCGGGTTAAGCACAGGTGGCGCAAAGCACAAGGACCGGCATAAGGATCCCGGTTCGAACCCCGGCTCCCCACCTGCAGGGGAGTCGCTTCACAGGCGGTGAAGCAGGTCTGCAGGTGTCTATCTTTCTCTCCTCTCTGTCTTCCCCTCCTCTCTCCATTTCTCTCTGTCCTATCCAACAACAACGACATCAATAATAACTACAACAATAAAACAACAAGGGCAACAAAAGGGAATAAATAAATAAAATAATTATTTTTTTAAAATTAAAAAAAACATTTTTTATTATCTTTATTTATTGATTGAATAGAGACAGTCAGAAATCGAGGGGGGGGCTGGGCAGTAGCGCAGCGGGTTAAGCGCAGGTGGCGCAAAGCACAAGGACCGGCGTCAGGATCCCGATTCGAGCCCCCGGCTCCCCACCTGCAGGGAAGTCACTTCACAGGTGGTGAAGCAGGTCTGCAGGTGTCTGTCTTTCTCTCCCCTCTCTGTCTTCCCTTCCTCTCTCCATTTCTCTCTGTCCTATCCAACAACAATGACAATAATAATAACTCCAGCAACAACAACAAAAAAGGCAACAAAAGGGAATAAATAAATATTTACAAAAAAAAAAGAAATCGAGAGGGAAGGGAGGGATAAAGAGGGTGAAACAGAGAGACACCTGCAGCCCTGCTTCACTACTTATGAAGCTTTCCCCCTGCAGGTGGGGGCTGGGGGCTTGAACCCAGGTCCTTGCACATTGTAACATGTGCGCTCAACCAGGAGTGCCACCACCCGGCCCTCTCTCTTTTTCTTTTTTATATTTTCTGGTTTGTTTGCTTTTTTCTGCCCTGAGCCAGCCCCTCCCAAGCCAGCTCAGGTGGTCAGACCTTCAGTTCAAGTCACCAGGAGGTGAAGGGCAGAGATGGAGGGTGGGAATCTGTTGTAAGGAGCCTTTTCTTTTTTTTTTTTTTTTTTGCCTCTAGGGTTATTGCTGGGGCTACATGCGAATCCACTGCTCCTGGAGGCCATTTCCCCCCATTTTGTTGTCCTTGTTGTTGTCATTATTATTGCTGCCAAGAGTTGAACTTCTGTTGCTATTGTTGCCACTGATGTTGTTGTTGGATAGGTCAGAGAGAAATTGAGAGAGGAGGGGGGGCGGGGGGGAGAGAAAGATAAGACACCTGCAGACCTGCTTCACCACCTGTGAAGTGATCCCCCTGCAGGTGGGGAGCCGGGGGTTCAAACCAGGGTCCTTGCACCTTGCGCCATGTGCGCTTAACCCATTGCACTACCGCCTGCCCCCATGAGGAGCCTTTTTGCTCTATCCCATCAACTGAACACCTCCCATCAACTAAACACCTCTCTGGCGGAGTAATGACTCACAGTCCCATGACCACATCAGAAAAGGGCTGATAAAGCACTGAGCCCAGACGTGGGGGCTTTAATCACTGCTATCCATGGTGACCTGGGTGGGGACAGCAGGGACAGCTGTGTCCTTCCCTCCCAGCTGACTTCGCCTCTTACCTTCGTGCTTCTGGAACTCTTCCTCGGAAAAGCTGACATCCTTGTGGGAGAGGTTGGTGAGGAGCTGCTTGTTCTCTTCCTGCAGCTGGGCGATCTGGGACAGCAGGTCCTGCGCCTCCCCTCGCCACACGTCCTCCACCAGCTCCAGCTCCTGCAGAGGTGACAGGCACGCAGGGTCACAGCCCACTCGGGCCTGCAGACACAGCCTCCTCTGATGCACCCCCTCAACTCTGGGGTGCTGCCTGGGGTGGCCAGATGAGCAGACACCTCAGCCCATGTGTCAGCTTCCCAAAAAATTCACAGTGCCATCCTCTGGGCAGAGAGTTTAACTGTGCTGTTAGGACCTGGCCAGGCAGGAATGACCCAGGGGACAACCTAGAAGCTGGGTCCACACCTTTTCACTGTCAGTCAGGAAGGAGAGAGCAGCCCCAGATGACAGGGGCCCAAGCACTCCCATCCCTCTGGAAAGGTCACAGCTTGCGTCTTTGTTTGTTTGTAGTATCTTACTGGATAGAGACAGAGAAATCAAGAGGGAAGGGGGAGATAGAGAGCAAGAGAGACACCTGCAGCTGCTTCACCTGTTCTGAAGCTCTCCCTGCAGGTAGGAACCGGAGGTTTGAATCTGGGTCTTTGTACATGGTAATGGGAGCTCGCTCTACTGGATGTGCCACCACATAGTCCTGCGTCTTTGTTTTTGTTTTAAATACTTATTTATTTTTTCCCTTTTGTTGCCCTTGTTGTTTTACTGTTGTAGTTATTATTGTTGTTATTCATGTTGGCATTCTTGTATAGGACAGAGAGAAATGGAGAGAGGAGAGGAAGAGAAAGACGTGTTTCACCACCTGTGAAGCGACTCCCTCTGCAGGTGGGGAGCCGGGGGCTCCAACGGGAATCCTTATGCTGGTCCTTGCGCTTTGCACCATGTGCGCTTAACCGCTGTGCTACCACCCGACTCCTGCATCTTTGTTTTTTAAGATTTATTTATGGGGGGGGATGGGTGGTGGCACGCCTAGTTGAGTGCACATGTTACACTGCACAAGGATCCAGGTTTGAGCCCCTGGTCCCCACCTGCAGGGGGAAGCTTTGCAAGTGGTAAAGCAGTGTTGTAGGTGTCTCTCTTTCTACCTATCACCCCCTTTGCTCTCGGTTTCTGGCTGCCTACCCAATAAATAAATAAATAAGGCTAATTTTTTTTAAAAAATGTATTTATTTTCCCTTGTTTTTTATTGTTATAATTATTGTTGTTGTTATTGATGTCATCATTGTTAGAACAGAGAGAAATGGAGAGAGGAGGGGAAGATAGAGACGGGGAAGAAAGACAGACACCTGCAGACCTGCTTCACTGCCTGTGAAGCGACTCCCCTGCAGGTGGGGAGCCGGGAGCTCGAAACGGGATCCTTATGCCTATGCCGGTCCTTGTGCTTTGCACCACATGCACTTAACTTGCTGCACTACCACCTGACTCCCATAAAGATAATTTAAAAGAGAGAGAGAGAGAAAATAAACCAGAGCACCACTCTGGCTTCTGCAATACTGGAGACTGAACTAGGGAGAAGCTCATCCTCATCTAGCTTTGTGTGTGTGTATGTGTGCGTGCGCGCATGGCTGCACTCAGAAGGACAGACAGTAATAAGAGCCAGTAAGGAGATGGAAAGAACTATAAACGTCTTGACTGCTGCTGAAGATGTAATAGGGGAAATGCTGGGGAAGCATTACATTAAACATGTTTAAACACAGTTGCCACACCACCCAGCAATTCTACTCCTGGGCTCTGACTGAAATGAAAACCTACTTCTGGGCTGGGGAGACAGCATAATGGTTATATAGAAAGGTTTTAGGGGTTCAGGCAGTAGTGCAAGGGGTTAAGCGCACATAGTACAAAGTCCAAGGACCAGTTCAAGGATTCCAGTTGGAGCCCCTGGCTCCCCACCTGCAAAGGGGTCACTTCATGAGCAGTGAAACAGGTCTGCAGGTGTCTATCTTTCCTCTCCCCCTCCTCTCTCAATTTCTCTCTGTCCTATCAAATAAAGGGGGGGGGGAGGCCGGGCAGTAGCGCAGTGGGTAAACTAAGCACACGTCACGAATTGCAAGGACCAGTATAAAGATCCCAGTTAGAGCCCCTGGCTCCACACCTGCAGGGGTGTAGCTTCACAGGCAGTAAAGCAGGTCTGCGGGTGTCTTTCTCTTCTCCTGTCTTCCCCTCCTCTCTCGATTTCTTTCTGTCTTATCCAACAACAGCAGCAGCAATAACAATAATAATAATGATAACAATGACAACAAAAAATGGAAAAAAATGGCCTCCAGGAGCAGTAGATTCAAGGTGTAGGCACCAAGCTCCAAACGATAACTCTGGAGGCAAATGTGAAAGATTCTCATCAATGGGGAGGTGAGATTGTACCCATGTGCCAGCTGTACTGTAAACAATTAACAGCCCAATAAAATAATAAATAAATGAATAAAAAGAAAAAGGAAAAAGGAAAAGATTTTCATGCCTGAGGCTCTGAGGCCCCGAGGTCCCAGATTCAATCCCCTGCACCACTATAAACCAGAGCTAAGCAGTGCTCTGGAGTCTGTCTCTTAAATTAATAAACAAAACAAATATGCATATCTCTACATCCACTCAAAAGTCAGGTACACAGATGGACACAGCAGTATGACTCATAATAGCTCCCCAAAGAACCCAATTCCCCATCAACCAATGAATGCAAGGATGAGTGTGTGAATGAATGGGGTGTATCCATACAACAAAACATGATTCCAACTGTAGCTGAAGCACCAACACAAACTACAACATTGCAGGCACTGTGCCGAGGAAAGAAGCCAGTAACACACCAGGACCACTCCTATAAGGCTCCATCTGTGGAAATGTCCCGCCTAGGCAATCCTAGGATGACAGAAGGCAGACTGACAAGTGTCGGGGCGACAGGGTGGTGAGGACATGAGGAGTGACGGTTACTGAGTATGGGTTTTCTTTTCAGATTAGTGTCAAGGTTCAGTTGTTAGGGCCAAGCAGTGGTACATTGGTAGAGTGTACACGTTACTACGTGCAAGGATCTGGGTTTAAGCCCCTGATCCTCACCTGCTGGGGGGAAGCTTCCTGAGCATTGAAGCAGTGCTGCAGTTGTCTTTATCTCTGTTTTCCCCTTCTCTCTCCAGTTCTCTTTCTCTATCAAAAAGAAAGAAAAAAAAAAAGAAGGAAAGAGAGAAAGAAAGAAAGATTAGAAAAAGGGAGTCAGGTGGTAGCGCAGCAGTTTAGCGCATGTGGCGCAAAGTGCAAGGACTGGTTTAAGGATTCTGGTTTAAGCCCACCTGCAAGGGTAGTCGCTTCACAAGTGGTGAACCAGGTCTGCAGATGTCTATCTTTCCTTCCCCCTATCTGTCTTCCCCTCCTCTCTCCATTTCTCTCTGTCTTATCCATCAACGAAGACAGACAACTATAGTAACTACAACAATAAAACAAGGGCAACAAAAAGGGAATAAATAAATATTAAAAAAAGAAAGAAAAGAATCATGGCCAGGACAGGCACGAAGTCCTAGTGATAATGCTAAGACAGGTGGGGAAGGCAGCATAATAGTTATGCAAAAGACTCTCATGACTGTGTGCCTGTGGCTCCAAAGTCCCAGGTTCAATCCCCCATGTCACCATAAAGTAGAACTGAGCTGAGCAGCTAAAAAAAAAAAAAAAGGCATGAAAAATTGAATTGGCTGTACTGACAGGTGTACAATTCTGTGGCTGGGCTAAAAATGACTGACCTGCGTGCTTAAAGTGGATGAACTGTACTGTACATGAATTACAGTCAATACAGTTATTGAAAGAAAAAGAAAAAGGTATTTTGTGGAACCATAAACCAAAGAAAACATTTGCCGCTGCAGTGTATGTAAGGGTGGTTCACAAAAAAAAAAAAAAAAAAAAAGGGTGGTTCACAGCACAGTGACCTGAGTCTGAGTCCACTTTCTACCACTTACCATGTGGCTCGGGACACATTATTCTACATCTTGATGCTGTAGAAATGAAGACCAGTGGTCCGCTGTTGTTAAAATTCGGAGGCTCTTGCCGGCCGGCTAGCTTCACGGGTGGGTAACAGAGACGCGGAGACAACGGCTGGGCAGGGAAGCTGTATTTCTTTATTCAGGAACAACGATTCATAAACTAAGACAAACTAATCACCAAACAGAACTTGGCTGTCTCTTTGCGGCGGCGCAAACACTCTCTCTTACTCTGGAACTCAGGAACTCTCTTACTCTGGAACTCAGGAACTCTCCAACTCTGGCACTCCCCGAACTCTCTCTCAAACTCTCGAACTCTGGAACTCTGGCGGGGTCCCTAGGGGCGGGGCCTAGTGGGCCCGCGAAATTAACAGGACTGATGCAATTCTCTTGGCAGGGGAGAACTACCCAAAGTAAAGCATACAACAGTCCGGAGGTGGTGCAGTGGCTAAGGCACTAGATTCTCAAGCATGAGGTCCTAAATTCAATCCCCAGCAGCACATGTACCAGAGTGATGTCTGGTTCTTTCACTCTATCTTTCTCACTAATTAATAAAATATTTTTTTTAATGAGGAATATAGTGTGATTAGTGTGATATTTACCTTGGAGGGCCGAGTATGTGAGTGTGCTTGAGGCTCAGAGGTCCCAGGTTCATTCCCCAGCACCACCATAAGCCAGAGCTAAGCAGTGCTTTGTTGAAAAAGAGGAAAAACAAAAACAAAACAAAACAAAAAAAACTAGAGTGGGGCCAGGTGGTGGCAGAGTGTCCATACGACTATGTGCAAGGACCCCTGTGCAAGCCCTCACCTGCTGGGAGGAAGCTTCATGAGTGGTGGAGCAGTGTTGCAAGACTTTCCTTCTTCTCTGCCTCTGTTTCTCAGTCTCTTTTTTTATATTTATTTATTTATTTATTTATTTATTTTCCCTTTTGTTGCCCTTGCTTTTTTATTCTTGTTGTTATTAGTATTGTTGTTGTTATTGATGTCGTTGTTAGGACAGAGAGAAATCGATAGAGGAAGGGAAGACAAGAGTGGTAGAGAAAGACATATACCTGCAGACCTGCTTCACCGCCTGTGAAGCGACTCCCCTGCAGATGGGGAGCCGGGGGCTCAAACAGGGATCCTGAAGCTGGTCCTTGCGCTTTGCGCCACGTGCTTAACCCGCTGCACTACTGCCCGACTCCCTGTTTCTCAGTCTCTTTACCTCTATTAAATATGGAGGGATCACAGAACTTTGGTGATGGGTGGAGTGTGGAATTATACCCCTATAATTTTATCATCTGGTAAACATTTTTTTCCCCAAAGCACTGCTCAGCTCTGGTTTATGGTGAGGTGTGTGTGTGTGGGCTGAACCTGGGACTCTGGAGCCTCAGGCATAAGAGTCTCTTTGTATCACCATTATGCTGTCTACCCTCAAGCATAAATAAATATTTAATCACTAATAAAAAACAAAGACTGTGTGGAGTGGTATTCAATGTCCAGCAATGTCCAACTACGGACAAGTTTGCCTGTTTCTGGGCCGAACCAGCCCCTCCTGAGCTGACCACGTGGCTGCATCCTCAGCATCGCCTCCACTACCGCCCACCTCCTTAGTCAGGAAGCTTGGGCATTAGCTGGGCTAGGGAGAGGTAGTCACCAAGCATCTGCACAGCTGCTTCAAGGTCACCAGCAGGTGGAGGGCAGGGACGGAGGGTGGAAGCAGTGGTAGAACAAACAGGTGGACAGATGCAGGTGTGGTCTGGAGACAAGAGCCAGGCAGCCCTCGCCCCTCTACTCCCCGCTACGTAACGGCCCCTCTCTTAGACACCACTCTGGCCACTCCCTGCATCCCTCTTTTTTATTTTATTTTATTTATTTATTTATTATTGGACAGAGATAGAGACAAATTGAGAGGGGAGAGACAAGAGAAGGAGAGAGACAGAGAGACACCTGCAGCCCTGCTTCACTACTCGTGAAGCTTTTCCCCTGCAGGTGGGGGCTAGGGGCTTGAACCTGGGTTCTTGTGCACTGTGACGTGAGCGCTTAACTAGGTGCATCACTGCCTGGCTCCCCATCCTTCTTTCTTATTTATTGGATAGAGACAGAGAGAAATTGAGAGTGATGGGAGAGGTTGAGAAAGAGTGACGCCTGCAACACTGCTTCACCACTTCTGAAGCTTCCTCTCTGCAGGTTGGGACTGTGGGCTTGAACCCAGTTCCTTGCTTATGGTAACATGTGCATTCAAGCAGGTGCTCCACCACTCAGCCCTTTCTTTCTTTCCTTTATTTAATTTAATTTTTTTGCCTCCAGAGGTATTGCTGGGGTTCAGTATCTACACTATGAATCCACTGCTCCTGGAGGCCAGTTTTCCCATTTTGTTGTCCTTGTTGTTACCCTTGTTTTTGTCGTTATTATTGTCATTGCTATTGTTGTTATTGGGTAGGACAGAGAGAAATGGAGAGAGGGGAGACAGAGAGGGGGAGAGAAAGACAGACACCTGCAGACCTACTTCACCGCCCGTGCTTCACCGCCCGTGAAGTGACCCCCCCGCAGGTAGGGAACCGGGGGCTCGAACTGGGATCCTTATGCCAGGACTTGTGCTTTGTACCATGTGCGTTTAACCCACTGTGCTACTGCCTAAACACCAGCCCTTTCTTTCTTCCTGGATTTATTTTTGAGAGAGAGAACACCAGAGCATCACTCTAGCACACACAGTGCTGGGGGTTGAATTCGGGACCTCATGTCTGAGAGCTCAGTGTCTTATCCACTGAACCACCTCCTGGACTACTAAGCAGTCTTTCTTCATAAGTCAGAAATTAGAGGAAACTTAAAAGCAGATCAGGACTGGGAGGTAGCTCAAAGGGTAGATCACTTTTTTTTTTTTTTGCCTCCAGGGTTACTGCTGGAGCTCGATGCCTGCACTACAAATCCACTACTTGTAGAGGATATTTTTTCCCTTCTTTGTTGCCCTAGTTTTTTGTTGTCGTTGTTGTTGTTATTGTTATGTTGCTGTTGTTGGATAAGACAGAGAAATCGAGAGAGGACAGGAAGACAGAGGGGGAAAGAAAGACACCTGCTGACCTGCTTCACTGCCTGTGAAACGACCCCCCCTGCAGTTGGGGAGCAGGGGCTCGAACCGGTATCCTCAAGCTGGTCCTTGCGCTTTACGCCATGTATGCTTAGCCTGCACTACCGCCCGACACCCATACTTTTTTTTTTTTTGCCTCCATAGTTATCGCTGGGGCTCAGTGCCTGCATTATGAATTCACTGCTCCCGGAAGCCATTTTAAAAAAAAACTTATTGGATAGGGCAGAGAGAAATGGGTGGGGGTGAGGACACAGAGAAGAAGATAGATACAGCTGCAGACCCACTTCACCACTTGTGAAATGTCTCCCTTGCAGGTGGGAAGCAGGGGCTCGAACCTGGATCCTTGCATGGGTCTTTACACTTAGTACTATGTGCCCTTAACTGGGTGCTTTATTGACCAGCTCCCAATCACATACTTTACCATGTTCAAGGACCCGGGTTCAAGCACATGGCACCACACAGGGGTACTATTCATGGCACAGGAGGTGAGGAGGGGGCAAGCAGCTGCTCCATGAGCAGTTGACTGGTGCTTTGGTGTCTCTTTTTATATGAAATAATAATTATTATGACTATTACCATTATTATTATTTTAACCCTGAGCACTGCTCAGCTCTGGTTTATGATGGTGCTGGGATTGAACCCGGAACCTTAGAGCCTCTGGCATGAAAGTACTCTGAATAATCTCTATGATTTTTCCATGGTCCTCTCTCTGAAAATGAAAGGGGAAAAAAAAAAATGAGAGCAGTGGAATCTCAGGCCTGAGCCCTGGGAGGCAAACAGACAAGCCCACACAAATCCATGCACTCACACTGAAATTGCAGTGTCCCAGAGAGAGGCCACAAGCGGCTGGTGTGAACCCAAGTCTTCCAAAGTAAGTTAAATTAACACCAGACAGCCTGGCTGAATCGCTTGCTTGGACAGTGCTCTGCTGTATGTGACCAAGGATCGAGCCTGGATCCTACCACATTGAAGGAAGCTTTGGTGCAGTGGTCTATTTCACTCTCTATTTCTACCAAAAAAGAGGAGGAGGAGGAGGAGGACGGAGAAGAAGAGGGGAGGAGAAGTAGCAAAATATCTCAACTTTTCTTGCACCTGTATGTAGAGATCTGTGTCAACCCACTGTGACTCTCTTACAATCTAAATGCATGCCACATCGTCACACTGCACAGCAAAAGCTAGTACAATGGTATGTCCTTTGGATCTCAGTAAATATTCCCCCCCTCCCATTGGAAACATGTTGAAATAGTATTCTAGACAGACTGGGTTGGGTAAGAGATGTTATTAAAACTAAAATCTTTATATATATATATATGTAATTTATTTTCCCTTTTGTTGACCTTGTTTTTATTGTTGTTGTAGCTATTGTTGTTATTATTGGTGTCGTCATTGTTAGGACAGAGAGAAATGGAGAGAGGAGGGGAAGACAGAGAGGGGGAGAAAAAGATAGACACCTGCAGACCTGCTTCACCGCTTGTGAAGCAACTCCCCTGCAGATGGGGAGCTGGGAGCTTGAACCGGGATCCTTATGCCAGTCCTTGCGCTTCGCACCACTGCACTTAACCCGCGGTGCTACGGCCCAACCCCCGATGCTCAACTTTGTCTCTCTGTCTCTCTTCTATGCCTGTTGTGAAACTTCCTCTCCCATATGTAATAAATAAAAACATGACTGTTTTAAAGACATAAGTAAAGGACTGGGGAGGTAGTATAACGATTATTCAAAAAGGTTCTCATGCCAGAAGCACCAAAGTTCACAAGTTCAATCCTCAGCACCACCATAAGCCAGAGCTGAACAGTACTCTGGTGAAAAAAGTAAATCGAATTAAATTAACCTCCTTTGTACTTTCCTATTAATGTCACAGGTCATTAGACATTGCTGCTGGGCAGTTGTGCAGCGGGGTAAGCGCACATGGTGTGAAGTCAAAGGAAAGGCACAAGGATCCCTGTTCCCTAGCTTCCCACCTGCAGTGGGCTGCTTCACAAGCGGTGAAGCAGGTCTGCAGGTGTCTGTCTTTCTCTCCCCACCTCTGTCTTCCCTCCTCTCTCCGGATTTCTCTCTGTCCTATCCAGCAGCAACACAGCAATGGCAACAATAACAACAACAACAAGGGCAACAAAATGGGGAAAATGGCCTCCAGCAGCAGTGGATTCCTAGTGTAGGCACAGAGCCCCAGCAATAACCCTGGAGGCAAAGAAAAAAAAAAGGACATTGCTGTGAGCTCACCTTGCACTAGAACGACAAATCTAGCAGGACAAAGATCTCCTCTGTTGTGGTCACTGCTGCCTCCAAGGACAATGGCCAGCACACAGTAGATGCTCAACAAACACATTTTTAAATGTTTTTTTTAAATATTTATTTTATTTATTCCCATTTGTTGCCCTTGTTGTTTTATTGCTATAGTTATTGTTGTTATTGATGTCATTGTTGTTGGATACGACAGAGAGGAATGGAGAGAGGAGGGGAAGACAGAGGGAGGAGAGAAAGGCAGACACCTGCAGACCTGCTTCACTGCCTGTGAAGCGACTCCCCTGCAGGTGGGGAGCCGGGGGTTTGAACCGGGATCCTTATGCTGGTCCTTCCGCTTTGCGCCGCCTGCGCTTAACCTGCAGCGCTACCGCCCAACTCCCAACAAACACATTTGTTAAATGAGTATGTCAACAACACGTGCTGCTGATCCCAACACGCAGTTGCATCTGGACCACATCGAAGGTCCACTGGTGTGTTCGTCCTGTCTTCCTCACCAACCACCGGCTGCCTGAATTGAGTCAAAGTCCAGCTTCCCTTTTCTCTGTGCCACCCACATCACCTAGGAGGACACTGTATGCTTTGACCCACCAGCAGGCTGAGCGGCCAAGGCGACCCAGACAAGACCGTGCGTGGCCTGGGCCTAAGTAATAAACAGCTGGTGAAAGGGAGAGTATGTGCTTCACTAGAGAGCACTTCTTGAGAGAAAATGAGAGAGAAGGAGCCCAGGTGGCAGCACACTGGGTTAAGCGCGTATAGTACAAAGCGCAAGGATCCGTCAAAGGATCCAGGTTCGAGCCTCACAGCTTCCCACCTGTAGGGGGAGGGTCGCTTCATAAGTAGTGAAGCAGGTCTGCAGGTGTCTACCTTTCTCTCCCCCTCTCTATCTTCCTTCCCCTCCTCTCTCAATTTCTCTGTGTCCTATCCAAAAAAACAGAAAAAATGACCACAGGAGCAGTGGATTCATAGTGCTGGCACCAAGCCCAAGCAATAATCCTGGAGGCAATAAATAAATAAAGAGAGAGAGAGAGGAAAGAAAGAAGGTAGGAAGGAAGGAAGGAGAATGGGTGGGAGTGGAGGAGGGACATAGGACCAAGGACACACTAGGAGGAATTTTGTGTGTGGAAATAACACCTCAAAGAGCATCTGAGCTTATGGAAGCAAAACAAAAACAAGCCATATGAGCTTCTCTTGATCCCCAAAAATATAATCTCCAAGGGGACAGGAGATGGGGTGGGGTATTCACCTCTGATGTGTGAGCTGAGCCTGTGTACACAAACAAGCACGCCCTGGCTCTGAACACACCGCCGTGTTTACTTCCCCGCACTGGCTGAGGGCGTCCAGAAGCGACAAGTACAGCTGGCCACACATTCCATCCGACGACAATGGCAGGCCTGGTAGCCTCTGATGGTGCCCAGAGCTCCCTCCCAGCCCAGAGGCAGCAGAACGACACACCCTGGGGTGGAGACGACGGGTGCCAGGTGACCTGTATGACCTGGGCTAAGCCCCCACACTTGTCGCTGAACCTCTAGGAGGAACAGGGGGATCTGGAGGGTAGGAGCAGGGGTGCCTGGAGGAGCAGGGAACTAGCCTGCGAGCATCCCATGGAAGCCCCTTCCGGTTAACACTTGGAAGGCCCGGGTACTGGCAGAGGTCACCAGCCTACTGTTAGTGCCCCATTTCGGAGCTGCAGGACTATTTTAGAACCTGTGGGACACGGGGCCAGGCAGTAGCACACCAGGTTAAGCGCACATTGTATGAAGCACAAGGATTGGTGCCAGGATCCCGGTTCGAGCCCCTGGTTCCCCACCTGCAGGGGGTCACGTAACAAGCAGTGAAGCAGGTCTGCAGGGATTTATCTTTCTCTCCCCCCTCTGTCTTCCCTTCCTCTCTCGATTTCTCTGTCATTTCCAACAACAATAGTAGTAACACAACAACAACAAAAATGGCCTCCAGGAGCAGAAGATTCGTAGTGCAGGCACTGAGCACCAGTGATAACCCTGGAGACGAAAAGAAAAGAAAAGAAAAGAGAAGAAAAAAAAAAGAAAAGAAAAGAAAAACTGTGGAACAGAGAAGCTAGGTCACTTGCCCAACATCACACAGCTCTGGGGCTCCAATATGTCCAAGCAGGCTAAATCCTAAGTTCCTACTCCTGGGCTTCATGACGTTGATGACAGGGCCTGGTCATGGTCAAGCTCCCAGCATGAGCACAGAGACATTACCTAACTTGGGAGCTTGAGTTTCCTTCCGGACCCCGTGACAAGAGGACCTGGGAGGACAGGCACTGTCAACCCTCCAAACTCCCGTGCTCGTGAGGCACCCTGGGTCTGCCCTCAGCCAGGTCAGATTCAGCCAAGGCTGCTTTCCTTGCAGACACAGAGTAGTACAATAAACTTGCATGTCTGAGGGCCTGAGGTCCCAGCAGTTCAATCCCCAGCAGAATCAGGGCAGTGCTCTGGTTAAACAAGAAAAGCAAAGAAAATACAGGGTCCTTATATTTACACAATAGGTGGTGGCTTGCCAGAAGGGTTCAGAGAGGCCAAGTGTATTTCCTGAAGCTACACAGCAAGCCAGAGCCTGCTCAGGCACACTGATCCCTCAAGGAAAGGCGTTTCCTTCCATTCTCAAGCTGAAGGGTCTGATAGAAGTTTCCTGGGCTGAGGGCTGAGGTTAGAGCAGGAAGCCACATGTCTCCCACTTCCTTCTCCAAAGACACCTCGTCTAGACTCCAGATTCCAGAGCTTAGAGGGGCAGAGGCAGAGCCTTCCAACTGTCTCCCATCATCTCTGTCCCCCAATTCAAACAGGGACTCCAGACTTACCCCAGGGCTAGCTGCCCAAACCACCCCCCCCACACACACAGAACATGTTTTTCCTCCTGTGAAAAATGAAGATAATTCCTGCCTCCCAGAGTTCTGCAAAGATTTGAGCTAGAAGGAACCCAGGACCCAGTTTGCAAGCAGGGACCAGGAGACTAAAGGGGTCAGTGCTTCTGCTTTGGGGAGGGGCCGAGGAGGGGGGGATCCAGCGTGGGGAGCAGAAAGGGGGGGTGCTGGAGTCACTTCTGGGAATCACACTGAAGGTCAGGGGGACTTATTTCATTCTGACAAAGAGTAACATTATCCAAGTACTTTACCTAGACCATCCCATTGAACTCTGCTAAGAGGGGCTCTCTCCCTTGCGACATACGATCAAGCTCAGCGCAGAGAAGTTAAGTGACTTCTCAAGCTCACACAGCTACTAAACGGGCAGGGTGGACTCGGAGCCCATTCAGCTCTCAGAATCGACCTCCAATCTCCTGGGTGGCATAAGCCAGGTGTCCCCCGGCGAGGTCTCCTTCCCGCTCTCCTGCCCCACCCACCGGGTCCCAGTGTCCACTCGCTGTGCAGACCCGGAGGCGCGCCCACAGCCACCCTGTGCGCGCCCACTGCCTGGATGGGCAGACTGAGGCCGCTGCCCACCTTCTGGTGCTTGCGCTCCTTCTCGATGCGGTCCATCCTCTCCACGCGCAGGCGGTCCAGCTCCAGGCGCAGCTCGTCCAGCTCGGGCGCGACGTGGTGGCGACTGACCAGCACCTCCAGGATCTCCAGGACGCGCACGACCTTGGGCATGAGGCGCGCGATGGCCTCGCAGCCGTGCTGGTCGATGACCCGCTCGAACTCGTGGCCCACGAGCGACGCGATGTCGTACACGTCCATGACGGTCAGCTCCGCCACGTTCTTCTCCAGCGCCGACTCGGCCGCCAGCGCCGACCCCCGCTCCTCCTCCATGGCCCTCCGCCCGGCCCCCGCAACTAGTGCAACTCCCAAACTTGCGGCGGCCCCGGCGGCGGGGCCGGGCCCCCTCGCGCCGCTCCCCGGACCCGGCCGGGCTCAGCCGGCTCTCGGGCGAGGGCGCAGCGGACGGACGGGCGCGGGCATGGACGCCGCGGGCTCGGAGCGAGGGCCGCGCCGGAGCGGGTCTGGGCGCCGGCTCGGCCGGGAGCTGCTCCCGGCGGGGAAGGCGGGGAAGGCGCGCCTGCGCAGGCCCGGGGCGCCTCCCGAGTTGGGATCCGACTTGGGCGCAATGGAGGCACGGGGTCTGCGGCGAGGAGCCCCGCCGCCCGCGGAAACCGCCCCGCCCTAGGGTCGCCCCCGCTCCCGGGCCCAGCAGGGATCGGCGGCCCCGCGCGGCTTCTCCTCCGGGAAACTTTGGCGATGAGGCCGGGGGGGTGCTCCCCCCGCCGGGAGGCCGCGCGCCCCGCCCCGATCCCGGCCTGGCTAGGGGCGCCCCCCGCTCCTGCCGCCCGGGGGCGCCCCCAGCTCCGCCGGCTGCTGGCTCCTCCTCCCCGCTCCGCCGGGAGAAGCAGGGGCGCGCGCGGTGGGGGCGTCTCGGATGGGTCGTTGCGTCGGGGGCGGCCCCTGCGTTGGCGAGAGGTGGAGGGGAGGGGGTCATGAGGGGCACCCCATGCTAGAGAGGCGGTGAGAACCTTCCAGCCCCAACAGCCTCGCTGGCGACTCTGGGAGGTGACGGGGGTCTCTGCCTGCGAAGCGCCTCCGCTGCCCCGCCCGAAGAAACACGTCCTTAGGCGACTCCTTGTGACATAAACACCACTTCACAGAGGACTGGAGGTTGAGGGTGGGATCCCAGCACGAGGAGTGTTCTTGTTCCAAGCATCTGCCCTTGAGGTCTGGCGAACTCTATGCAACAACCCCACCACCACTATCCCCTACTCAATAAAGTTCCTGACCCCCCACCCCCACACACACATCCTCATAGGACAGAGGTCCTCTTCTGCATTCTGCATTGCTGGCTGTCTTGTCCCAGCCAAAAGTGGTTGCACTTTCCCTTCGATTGACCTTGAAGGCTGGAAGAAACCTTGCAGCCCACCCCCACAAGATTCATAGCGAGTTTGTGAACTGCTAAAACAGCCTGAGAAGCTCATGTCCCATATTATAATTTAATTTACAAGAAACTGAGGCACAGAAAGGTCCAAGGCCAAGGCAACAGGTACTTGATAAAATAGGAGTCAGAGGATGGGGAGGGAAGACTGGCAGGTGTCTGGCTTATATGTGTGAGGTCTTGGGTTTGATCCCCGCATCATGTGAAAGACATGTGGAACTTCATGGATAGTGCTTTGCTCTGTTTCTCTCATTAAGAATAAAAGGGAGTTGGGCGGTAGCGCACATGGCGCAAATCGCAAGGACAGGCTTTAAGAATCCCGGTTCGAGCCCCTGGCTCCCCATCTGCAGGGGAGTCGCTTCACAAGCCTTGAAGCAGGTCTCCAGGTGTCTGTCTTTCTCTCCCCCTCTCTGTCTTCCCCTCCTCTCTCCATTCCTCTCTGTCCTATCCAACAACGATGACATCAATAACAATAATAATAACTACAACAAGAGCCACAAAAAGGGAATAAATAAATATTTTTTAAAAAAGAAAAGAAAAACAAAATAGAGGGGTCTGGAGGTAGCGCAGCGGGTTAAGCGCACATGGCGCAAAGCCCAAGGACCGGCAAAAGGATCCCGGTTCTAGCCCCGGCTCCCCACCTGCAGGGGAGTCGCTTCATAGACAGTGAAGTAGGTCTGCAGGTGTCTATCTTTCTCTCCCCCTCTCTGTCTTCCCCTCCTCTCTCCATTTCTATCTGTCCTATCCAACAATGACGACATCAATAACAACAACAATAACAACTATAACAAAAGCAAAACAAGGGCAACAAAAGAAAATAAATAAATAAATATTTTAAAAAGGGGGAAAATTTAAAAATATATAATTAATTTAAAATATAACTTTAAAAAATTATAAAGGAAGAAAGAAAGAAAGAAAAACAAAACAGGCAGCCTGGGAGATGGTGCAGTGGCTAGACTGTTGGACTCTCAAGCATGAGGTCTTGAGTTTAATCCCCAGAATCACATGTGCTAGAAAGATGCTCTGGCTCTCTAACTATCCCTCTAAATAAAATAAATATTTTATATTAAAGAAAAGAATGAATGACCAGAGTCTGAGACATAGCTCATCCGGTAGAGTGCATGCCTTACTACGATGAGGTCCCGGTTCACACCTTGACACATGGGAGGTGCCATCACAGAAGGGGAAATGCCTGTAGTATAGTGTTTCTCTCTCTCTAAGAAATGGCATCCAAAAATGATGAAATTATGCATGTATGACATCCCAGCTTCATACAAAAAAGACAAAAAAATGGGGAGGAGGAGGGACACAGCATAATGGTTCTGCAAATGACTCTCATGCCTGAGGCTTTGAAGTCCCAGATTCAATTCCCAGCACCACTATAAGCCAGAATTGAGCAGTAGCTCTGGTCTTCCTTGGTCTTCCTCTATATTTATCTCTCTCTTACTCTTATACTATTTCTCTCTCATTGACATAAAGAAAGAAGCAGTTTGAAAGATAAAACAAAATAGAATGACTGTCCAAACAGTCATTTTTGCCTTTCAGAGCAGCAAGTCTGCCCTGAGTCTGCTGAGCAGGAACCAGGGTTGAGAAAGTGCAGCAGCTGCAGGAGCAGGAACAAGCCTGCATCCTGAGTCTCCGCAGGTACAGAGCTGGACAGGGCTGGCCAGCTGGAGGACAGAACCAGCTTTATGGATGGAAGGGGAGGCAGGAGTCCTGGCTGCCCTCCCCAAGATGAGACTGCTTGCTTAGGTGAAGGCATCCGGTATTAGAAGAGCAGGGACTGGCCATCACCTCCAGTCGCTTATCATCCAGAGTCAGCTCTGTTTTCTAATCTCCGTTGTGCAGTCACTGACCAGATGTGGGACCTCTCCGTGATTTGGCTTCTCCCACTGCAAAAGGGAGTCACAAAGGATAATTCTGAGTATTGCGTGACTTGATGGATGCTCTGACCACACAAAGTGCTGTGCAAGGGCTAACTACTGTTGTTCTCATAAAAGAAATCTGGAGGACAGGCGGGGGGGGGGGCATAATAGCTATGCAGAGAGACTCTCATGCCTGAGGCTCCAAAATCCCAGGTTCAGTCCTCTGCACCACCATGAGCCAGAGCTGACGGGTACTATGGTAAAAATAAATAAATAAATAAATAAAAGGGGGGGGAGTCGGGCGGTAGAGCATTGGGTTAAGCACACATGGCAGAAGTGGAAGGACTGGCACAAGGATCCCGGTTCAAGCCCCTGGCTCCCCACCTGCAGGGGAGTCGCTTCACATGCAGTAAAGCAGGTCTGCAGGTGTCTTTCTCTCCCCCTCTCTGTCTTCCCCTCCTGCCTCCATTTCTCTCTATCTTATCTAACGACAACAATAGCAGAACAACAACAATAATAACCACAAGAACGGTAAAAAAACAAGAGCTTGGGAGTCAGTCGGGTTAAGCACATGAGGCGCAAAGCGCAAGGACCAGCATAAGGATCCTGGTTAGAGACCGTGGCTCCCCACCTGCAGGGGAGTTGCTTCACAGGTGGTGAAGCAGGTCTGCAGGTGTCTGTCTTTCTCTCCCCTCTGTCTTCCCCTCATCTCTCCATTTCTCTCTGTCCTATCCAACAACAATGACATCATCAACAACAATAAAACAATAAGGGCAACAAAAAGGAAAAAAATAGATAAATATTAAAAAAAAACAACAAGGGCTACAAAAGGGGAAAAATGGCCCTCGGGAGCAGTGGATTCATGGTGCAGGCACCAAGCCCCCGCAATAACCCTGGAGGCAAAAAAAAAAAAGTCTGGAGGACAGATCCTATCACAGTTAATATGTACAACTCAGAAGTCTTTAGCTTATTTATCAGGCTGTGCAACCAATCACATCGCTTTAATTTCAAAACATTTTAAAAATATTTAATTTATTTATTATTGGATAGAGAGAGAGAAATTGAAAAGGGAGGAGGAGATAGAGAGGAAAAGAGACAGAGAGACTCCTACAGCCCTGTTTCACCACTCATGAAGGTAGGGGCCAGGGGCTTGAACCTGGGTTCTTGCCCACTGTAATGTGTATGCTTAACCAGGTACACTGCCTGGCCCCTTCAAAACATTTTCATTCCCCAAGCTCAGAAAGTAAGTTCAGATGCTAAGCAGAACTTAACACATGAAATCAGGGCATGTAAATTTGGACCAATCCGAACTGATGAAAAACAATAAATAAATAAATGTGTGGGAGTAAGTTTGTCTCCTCTAGAAAGTCACATTTTCCATCTATTTCACACTCGGCACAGCCCCTTTTCAGGAACTCAGAACAAATAAAGACTGTGTTTAGGGCCAGGAAGATAGCTCACCAGGTAGAACACACACTTTACCATTCAGGGACCTGGATTCATGCTCCTGGTTACCACACGGAAGAACCATGTAGCGCAGATGGTGCAAAGCAGAAGGACCAGCATAAGGATCCTGGTTTGAGCCCCCAGCTCTCCACCTGTAGGAGAATTGCTTCACAAGCAGTGAGGCAGGTCTGCAGGTGTCTATCTTTCTCCCCTCCTCTCTGTTTTCCCCTCCTCCTCTCTCTATTTCTCTCTGTCCTGTCCAACAACAACGACATCAGTAACAACAACAATAAAAAAACAACAAGGGCAACAAAAAGGAGTAAATAAATAAATATTTTTAAAAATCATTAAAAAAAAAAAAAAAAAAGAAGAACCATGCAACGAAATGAAGGCTGGCCATGTTGTCAATAACTGTTGTAGATGGTGGTGAGTACCTGGCAATTCATTCTATGATTTTCTTTCCTTCTGTAATATTAAATGTTTTATTTTTAATTAAATTTTTTTTTTTCCTCCAGGGTTATTGCTGGGCTCGGTGCCTGCACCATGAATCCACCGCTCCTGGAGGCCATTTTTCCCCCTTTTTGTTGCCCTAGCTGTTGCAGCCTCGTTGCGGTTATTATTGCCATTGTTGACGTTGCTTTGTTGTTGGATAGGACAGAGAGAAAAGGAGAGAGGAGGGGAAGACAGAGAGAAAGGGGAGAGAAAGACAGACACCTGCAGACCTGCTTCACCGCCTGTGAAGCGACTCCCCTGCAGGTGGGGAGCTGGGGGCTCGAACCGGGATTCTTATACCGGTCCCTGCGCTTTGCGCCACGTGCGCTTAACCCACTGCGCCACCGCCCGACCTCCAATTAAATTATTTTTTGATAGAGACAGAGAAATTGAGAGGGAAGGGGCAGGTAGAGAGGAGAGAGAGAAAGAGACCAGTAGTACTGTTTCACCAATTGTGAAGCTTCCCATTTCGCAGGTGGGGGCTAGGGGATTGAACCCAGGACTTTGCATATTATAACATATACTGAGGGTTGCCAAGTCTTGAGACCCCCACTTTTTTTTTTTTTTCTTAGCAGAGCACTGCTCAGCTCTGGTTTATGGTGGTGCGGAGGGTTGAAACTGGGACTTTGGAGCCTCAGGCATGACAGTCTCTTTGCATAGCCATTATGCTATCTACACACACTGGCCCCTCCCCCTTTTTTGTAATATTAACATTTTATTTTGGGCTGGGGAGACAAGATGATGGTTATGCAAAAGATTTTCATTTGGTCCCAGGTTCAATCCCAGCATCACCATAAGCCAAAACTGAACAGTGTTTTGGCATCCGTGCATGTCTCTTGTGTCTCTCACTAAAATAAACATGAGAGACCAAGATATATATATAGAGAGAGAGGGAGAGACCTGATACCACCAGTGGAACTAGAAATTCTGTTGTGGATTCGAGGGATGACCCCCAGTCAGGGCAGGATGACTGAGGGCAGATGACCTTCCTCCCTCTGAACCAGTTGAGTTGGACACATACAGACAGAGAGAAGCTGTGATTATGTAGAAGGAGAAGTCACTGCTTCCTGGAAAAACAAGCCACTGGGGTCTGAAAAACCACATTGAGTCTAAAAGACCACTTTAGGCCCTCCGTGAAGCTTCCTGGTACTATTGCAGAGGCTGATTATGCACTGATCTGAATGTCTGCCCCTAGCCTGGGGCTCCCAGAGGAGATGGAGCCTCAGGAGAGTGATCATGAAGGCAGAATCCTCCTTAATGAGTAAGTGCCCTTTGAAAGACCCTGAGCAGCAGTGGTGCACCTTGCTGAACACAGATAGTGCCATTGGCAAGGACCTGGATTCAAGCCCCCACTCCCCAGCTGCGAGGGGAAAGCTTCTTGAGTGACGAAGCAGTGCTGCAGGCGTCTTTCTGTCTCTCTCCTTCTCTATTTCCTCTTCCCCTCTTGATCTTTGTCTCTGTCAAACAAACAAACAAACACAGAAAGCCTAGGATGTTCTGAGAGAGAGTTAGGCCAATGGAGCACAGGACATGAATGCCTGAGGCTTCTGGTTTGGTCTCCACGGCTGCACATCCTAGAGTGATGCTCTGTTTTTTTTCCTCACTTATGTGAAACTCTTTCTACTTCATATGAAATGTTTTTTCTTTTTCATTTATTTATTTACTGGATAGTGACAGAGAGAAATTGAGAGGGGAGAAGGAGAGAGACAGAGAGACACCTGCAGATCTGTTTCACCACTCGTGAAGCTTTCCCCCTGCACGTAGGCTTGAACCTGGGTCCTTACATGCTGTAATGTGTGTGCTCAACCAGGTGCGCTACCACCTGGTCTCATGAAATAAATATATATATTTTAATTTTTTTGTATTTATTTTCCTTTTTGTTGTCCTTGTTTTTTATTGTTGTTATTGTTATTACTGTTGTTATTGATGTCATTGTTGAATAGAACAGAGAGAAATGGAGAGAGGAGGGGAAGACAGAGAGGGGGAGAGAAAGATAGACACCTGCAGACCAGCTTCACCGCTTGTGAAGAGACTCCCCTGCAGGTGGGAAGCTGGGGGCTCGAACCGGAAATAAATATTTTTTAAAAATCTTTTATTGAGAGTCGGGCAGTGGCGCAGCGGGTTAAGCGCACGTGGCACAAAGTGCAAGGACCGGCATAAGGATCCCGGTTCGAGCCCCCAGCTCTCCACCTGCAGGGGAGTCACTTCACAGGTGGTGAAGCAGGTCTGCAGGCGTCTCTCTTTCTCTCCCCCTCTCTGTCTTCCTCTCCTCTCTCCATTTCTCTCTGTCCTATCCAACAACAATGACATCAATAAGCACAACAATGTTACACTACAAGGGCAACAAAATAGAAAATAAATATTTAAAAAAATCTTTTATTGTGTATTGATATTAATGGGAACAGAAGGAGAGGAAGAGAACCAGAGCATCACTCTGGGCCATAATATGCCAGGGATTGAACTGATGATCTGTGTGTGACAGTCTAACATTTTACCCACTGTGCCACCTCCTGGGACACTGAAATAAATCCATTTATTTATTTATTGCCTCCAGGGTTATCGCTGGGAGTTATTGCTGGGACTCGGTGCCTGTACTATGAATCCACTGCTCCTGGAGGCCATTTTTCCCATTTTGTTGCCCTTGTTGTTATTACTGTTGCCATTGCTGTTGTTGTTGTTGGATAGGACAGAGAGAAATGGAGAGAGGAGGGGAAGACAGAGAGGGGAGAGATAGAGGTCTGCAGACCTGCTACACTGCTTGGAAATGACCCCACACACACAGGTGGGGAGCCAGGGCTCCGCCAGTTCTTGTGCTTTGCGCCATGTGTACTTAACCCACTGCGCTACTGTCCAGCCCCTATTTATTTATTTTAAACTGCCAGCAGGGTTATTGCTGGGGCTCAGTCCCTGAACTACAAATCCATCACTCCCAGCAGCCACTTTTTCCTTTTTTCTTTCTTTCTCTTTGATAAGACAGAGAGAAATATTGAGAGGGAAGGGGGAGATAGAGAGAGACACCTGCAGACCTGCTTCACCACTCATGAAGCATTCCCCCACTGCAGGTGGAGATGAGGGGATTGAACCTGGGTCCTTGTGCATGTTAATATATGTGCTCAACTAGGTGTGCCACTATCTGGTATATATATGTATAGTTTTTTAATTTATTTTTTGCCTCCAGGGTTATTGCTGGGGCTTGGTGCCTGCATTACGAATCCACTGCTCCTGAAGGCCATATTTTTCCTTTTGTTGCCCTTGTTGTTTATCATTGTAGTGCTTATTATTACTGTTGTTATTGATGTCATTATTGTTGGATAAAACAGAGAGAAATCGAGAGAGAAGGGGAAGACAGACAGAGTGGGGGAGAGAAAGACACCTGCAGACCTAGTTCACTGCTTGTGAGGTGACCCCCCTGCAGGTGGGGAGCCAGAGGCTTGAACCGGAATCTTTAAGCTGGTCCTTGTGATTTGTGCCATCTGCGCTTAACAATACTGCCTGACCCCCTCTCTCTCCCTTTCTTTCTCCCTCCTCTCTCTCTATTCCTGTCTTATCCAAAGGGGGGGAGGGTGCCATCACACAGCCCCAGTAATAACCCTGATGGCAAAAGGAAAAAAAAAATGAAAAAGACAGCAGAAGTCTTGCTTCTCCAATCCTGTGAGGACACAGCAGAAAGACAGTCACCTATGAAGCAGGAATACATCTTCACTAGATACCAAACCCATAGACAGGTAGATCTTGGAACTTTCAGTCCCCAGAACTTCAAAAAATACAGTTCTGTGTTTTGGGGTTTTTTTCTTTTTCTTTTTCTTTTTACCAGAGCACTGCTCAGCTCTGGCTTATGGTTGTGCAGAGGGATTGAACCTGGAACTCTGCAGCCTCAGGCATGAGAGTCTCTTTGGATAACCATTATGCTATCTACCCCCACCCAGAGCTCTGTTTTAAACTGATGAAAGTTGGGCACAGCAGTGCAAGCTCAGACAACTTTGTGAGCATCATCACTTTTCAGGCATCACAGAAATCTCCCTCCCCGCTGTGCCTATCCAGCCCAGCAATGCCGGGGACTGACAACCTGGCACAGTCCCAGCCCTGCTCGCTTCAACCTCCTGGCCCCCTCTGGCTACTATTCTAGATCCCCATTCACCCTCCTCCTCTCGCCTCCTCATTTGACCAACGTGGGCTGGTCATGGACAATTTGATGTCATTGTTGCACTTTGAGGCCCCACACATGTCACTGGAGACTCTCCTGGCCTGATTCCTTGATTCTACATGATCGTCTCTCCATCCAAGAGCACTGCAGAGAAAAGTAAGCAGACTCCCCAGCCCTGTCTCAGAAATCAGGATGATTGAGCCATACCAACAGGATTCTTTAGACTGCAGTGGCCATGTTGTCTGCATGCCAATGTCTGTTTCTGCCTGCAGGGAGGTACCATCAGCATGGGGGCTGTGCATATCCCCAGTACCTTACATCAACTTGCTGTGGTTTCTGGGGCCTCATCATTTAGGTGAAATTTTTTTAATTGGGTTCTTCTTTTTTTTTAATATTTATTTATTTCCGTGGTCTGGGAGGTGGTGCAGTGATAAGGCTTTGGACTCTCAAGCATGAGGTCCGGAGTTCGATGTCAGTGGCAGCACATGTGCCAGAGTGATGTCTGTTTTTTTCTCTTTCCTCCTATTTGTCTCATTAATAAATAAAATCTTATAAAAATTTATTTATTTCCTTTTTGTTGCCCTTGTGTTTTTTTTTTATTGTTGTTGTAGTTATTGTTGTTGATGTCATCGTTGTTGACAGGACAGAGAGAAATGGAGAGAGGAGGGGAAGACAGAGCGAGGGAGAGAAAGATAGACACCTGCAGACCTGCTTCACCATCTGTGAAGCGACTCCCCTGCAGGTGGGGAGCTGGGGGCTCGAACCTGGATCCTCACACTGGTCCTCACACTTTGCACCACCTGTGCTTAACCTGCTGCGCTACCGCCCGACTCCCAATTGGGTTCTTTTTTTAAAATTTATTTTTAGTGGTCCGGGAGGTGGCACAGTGGCTAAGGGACTAGACTCTCAAGCGTGAGGTCCTGAGTTCAATCTCCGGCAGCACATGTACCAGAGTGATGTCTGGTTCTTTCTCTCTCTCTCCTATCTTTCTCATTAATAAGTAAATAAAATCTTTAAAAAATGTTTTAAATTTATTTTTAGTGAAAGAGAAATGAAAGGAGACAGACACACCAGAGCACTGCTCAGCTTTGACTTATGCTGGTGCTGGAGATTGAGCCTGACACCTCAAGCCTCAGGCATAAAGACTTGCATAACCATTATAGATAGAGACAGAGAGAAACTGAGAGGGGAGATAGAGACATCACTAACAACAACTACAACAATAAAAAGGGCAACAAAAGGGAAATAAATAATTATTTAAAAAATTTAAAAAGAAATTATTAAAAAAATAAAGATACGGGAAGTCGGGCGGTAGCTCAGCGGGTAAAGCGCAAGTGGCGCAAAGCTCAAGGAGCGGCACAAGGATCCCGGGTTCGAGCCAAATGCAGGGGCGTCGCTTCACAGGTGAAGCAGGTCTGCAGATGTTTATCTTTTTCTCCCCCTCTCTGTCTCCCCCGCTCTCCATTTCTCTCTGTCCTATCCAACAACGACAATAACAACAACAATAATGACTACAATAATAAAACAACAAGGGCAACAAACGAGAATAAATAAACATTTAAAAAAAATAAAATAAAGATATGGAAAGAAAGGGGCCAGGCGGTAGCACATGGCGCAAAACAAGGACTGGAATAAGGATCCCGGATCCCCACCTGTAGGCGGGTCGCTTCGCAAGCGGTGAAGTAGGTCTGCAGGTGTCTGTCTGCCCTTGCTCTCTCTATTTTTCTCTGTCCTATCTGCACGAAGCCCCAGTGATCACACTGGCAGCAACAACAAAAAAAAAATGGTGAGAAAGAATCACTGCTTGTGAAACACTGCCGCCGCCCACCCCCTTCAAGTTGGGGAGCTGGGAGATCCAACCAGCACCCTTGAGCGGGCCCTTGAGCTTAATACTATGTGTGCTTAACTGAGTCTGTCACCGCCTGGCCCACTTATTTTTCTTTTGGCTACCCAATATACTCCTCACCCTAAATGAGTCGCCCCTATCAAGAATGAACGGTACCTTCTACAACCCAGGAGCATTTTCTTGTTAGATTAGTCCCCTCAGCTTTTTTTTTTTTTTTTGCCTCCAGGGTTATCACTGGGGTTCGGTGCTTTAGTCTACTGCTCCTGGAGGCCATTTTTCCCATTTTTGTTGCCCTTGTTGCTCTTCTTCTTGTTATTGTCATTGTTGTTATATAGGACAAAGAGAAATTGAGAGAGGAAGGGAAGACAGAGAGGGAGAGAGAAAGATAAACACCTGCAGATCTGCTTCACCACTTGTGAGATGACCCTCCCTGCAGTGGGGATCTGGGAGCTCCAACAAGGATCCTTATATGGGTCCTTGTGCCTCATACCATGTACGCTTAACCTGCTGTGCTACTGCCTGGCCTGGGTCCCCTTAGCTTCTAAGAGATGACTTCTGGGTATTGTTCCTAGTGCTCACAGGAACCTATCACCAGGGGAGGGGTCCTGTGGTCACCCTTCCCACAAGTGAAAGTCTCACATTTAAAATTTTTAAAAAAGTTTTCTTTCTTTCTTTTTTTTTTTTTTTGGCACAGGGACCTCACACATGAACAATTCACTGCTTGTGGATTATTTAAAAAATTGATGGCTAGGGGCCCTGGCGGTAGCAAATCAGGCTAAGTGCACATAGTGCGACCACCAGTGCAGAGATCTTGGTTTGAGTCCCTGGCTCCTCACCTGAGGGGGCAGGGGTCACTTCACAATTGGTGAAGCAGCTCTGCAGGTATCTGTCTTTCTCTCCCAGTCTGTCTTCCCTTCCCCTCTCAATTGCTCTCTGTCCTTCTGTCCTATCCAACAACAGCAGGAACAACAACTATTGGAAAAAAATGGCCGCCAGGAGTAGTGGATTTCCTACTGCAGGTCCCAAGCCCCAGCAATAACCCTGGAGGCCAAAAAAAAAAAAAAAATGATGGCTTCTCAGTAGGTAGCACAGTGGATAAGTCTTTAGATTCACATTCATCAAGTCCTGAGTTTGATTCCTGGTATCTCATGCACCATAGTGATGCTCTAATTCCCACTCCCATAATTAATAAGATAATTTAATGGAGAGAAATAGAGACAGAGAAAAAAGAGACACAATGGTACTGACTCACCATCTTTGGATGTTCTCTTGATGCCATTCATGGTGCTGCCATGGGATTCTGGGGCTTGAACTCAGGTCGTTGGGCATGGTAATAAGTGTGCTCTATTAGGTGAGTTATCTTCCATTCCCTAAACTTTTTATTTTTTATAGATTCTAACAGACTCCTTTGTTGTCAGTTTTGAAAATATTGAAAGAAGATGCTCATGTCATATTTATAAAGTTGTTCTGCTGCCAGACCACACCACCTGTGCTGCATGGAAACGAATGTTTCTCAGAGATTCCAGTTTTATCTTTGCACAAGCATGTTCATACTGCATTCTTATTTTAATTTGTATATTTTAATTTTTTATATTTATTTATTTTCCCTTTTGTTGCCCTTGTTGCTTTTTTATTGTTGTCGTTATTGTTGTTGTTATTGATGCTGTTGTTGGATAGGACATAGAGAAATGGAGAGAGGAGGGGAAGACAGAGAGGGAGAGAGAAAGACAGACACCTGCAGACCTGCTTCACCGCCTGTCAAGCGACTCCCCTGCAGGTGGGGAGCCAGGGGCTTGAACTGGGATCCTTAGGACAGTCCTTGCGCTTTGTGCCATGTGCTTTATTTTAATATTTAATTTATTTGATAGATACAGAGAGAAATTGAGAGAAGAGGAAGAGATAGGGAGAGGGAGAGATACCTGCATTTACTGCTACATGGCTTATGAAGCTTCTCCCTTGCAGGTGGGGACCTGGGTGCTTGTGCATTACAACGTGTGTTCAACTGGGTGTGCCATCAAATGGCTCTTGTTTTTGTTTTGTTTTTAGCATCAATTTTATTTTTTTGCCTCCAGGGTTTTTTTTTTTAACTTGTTTTTTTACATTTATTTTATTTATTTATTCCCTTTTGTTGCCCTTGTTGTTTTATTGTTGTTGTTGTTGGATAGGACAGAGAGAAATGGAGAGAGGAGGGGAAGACAGAGAGGAGGAGAGAAAGATAGACACCTGCAGACCTGCTTCACCGCCTGTGAAGCGATTCCCCTGCAGGTGGAGAGCCGGGGTTTGAACCGGGATCCTTATGCCGATCCTTGTGCTTTGCGCCACCTGCGCTTAACCTGCTGCGCTACAGCCAGACTCCCCCTTTGCCTCCAGGGTTATTGCTGGGGTTTGGTGCCTGAACTACCAATCAACTGCTGCTGTTAGTCATCTTTTTCCCATTGTTGTTGTTATTAGATAGGACAGAGAGAAACTGAGAGAACAAAAGAAGACAGAGAGGGGGAGAGGAAGATAAAGACAACTGCAGATCTGCTTCACTGCTTGTGAAGCGACCCCGCTATAGGTGGGGAGCCAGAGGCTTGAACCTTTGTCCTTGTGCAGGTCCTTGCACATAGTGCTATGTGCACCTAACTAGGTGAGCCACCACTCAGCAGCTCCTCCCCAGTCCCTTTCTTTCTTTTTTTAAATTTTTATTTATTTCACATTACATAGACAGAGAAAGGGAAAAGCAGAACACTACTGGGCACACGTGGCAACAGGAATTCAATTTGGGATCTCATGCGTCTAAGTCCAAAGCTCTGGCCACTGGGCTATTAACATCAAGAACTTTCCTTCCTTCTTGAACCAGCAATAGCTTTTTTTTTTTTTTTTTTGCCTCCAGGGTTATCGCTGGGGCTCAGTGCCTGCACCATGAATCCACTGCTCCTGGAGGCCATTTTTTTTCCCTTTTGCTGCCCTTGTTGTTTTATCATTGTTGTGGTTATTATTGTTGTTGTTATTGATGTCATAGTTGTTGGATAGGACAGAGAGAAATGGAGAGAGGAAGGGAAGACAGAGAGGGAGAGAGGAAGAGAGACACCTGCAGAACTGCTTCACCGCCTGTGAAGCGACTCCCCTGCAGGTGGGGAGCCAGGGCTTGAACCGGGATTCTTATGCTGGTCCTTGTGCTTTGCATGGCCACATGCACTTAACCCGCTGTGCTACCACCCAGCTCCCCAGCATTAGCTTTTATTGCTAACAAACAGGGATGTCTATGGATGGCGACTTTTTTTCCATTTTATTTTAATTAGTTAATTAGTTAATTAATTTTTACCAGAGCACTATTCAGCTCTGGCTTAGGGTGATGTGGGAGATTGAACCTGGGACTTCAGAGCCTCAGACATGGGAGTCTGTTTGCATCACCATTATGTTATCTACCCTCACCCAGAGAGAAATTGAGAGAGGAGAGGGAGATAGAGAGAGAGAGAGAAAGATAGAGACCTATAGATCTGTTTTGCTGCTTGTGGAGCAGACCACCTGCAGGTGGGGAACTGGGGGCTTGAACCTAGATCCTTGTGCAGGTCTTTGCACTTAGTACTATGTGCACTTAACTGGGTGCACTATGCATCCAGCCCCCTATTTTGTCTTCCTTACTCTTCTGATTTCACACTTAGTTTATAAATTAAGACGTGTTTTTATCAGCCAGGAAATAGAATCCAGATCAATAAAATAGCTCACCTGGGAGTGTACCTCCTTTCCCTTGTGTGGGACCTGGGTTTGATTTTGACATTCACTGCAGTAGATTGGAAACTTTGAGGGACCAGGCAGTAGCGCAGCGGGTTAAGCACACATGGTGCTAAACGCAAGGACCGGTGTAAGGATCCCGGTTTGAGCCCCTTGCTCCCCACCTGTGGGGGGGCGTTTGCTTCACAAGTGGTGAAGCAGATCTTCAGGTGTCTATTTTTCTCTCTCCTTCTCTGTCTTCCCCTCCTCTCTAGATTTTTCTGTCCTATCCAACAACAACAACAATAATAATAACAATGATAAACAACAAAGGCAATAAGAAGGAAAACACAACCTCCAGGAGCAGTGGATTCATAGTGCAGGCACTGAGCTCCAGTGATAACCCTGGGGACAAAAAATAAATAAATAAAAGATTCAAAGTTTTGGTGCTGTGTTAGCTCTTCCTCTTTTTTTTTTTTTTTTTTTTCTTGAAAAATTTGGTATGTAGCAGTGAAGCCCTGGTGACAATTTAAAAAGAGAGAGAGAGAGAATAAATCACACTTTTTCCAATAGAACAGTTTTAGTGTAAGAAACAGGCTGAACAGGATTATTTATTTAATATAAATTACCCCAAAGCTCAGTGGTTTGAAACTATCATAATCATCTCTCAAAGTTTCTGCAGGTCTGGAATTACGGAGCAGGCCTGACACCATAGGGCTGCCTCATCTGAAGGCTTCCTTGGGGCTGGAGAAACCAGCTCCAAGACGGCATGCTCACATGGCTGTCAGCGGAAGGCATCAGTTTCTGGGGTGGGGGGAGGGTTTGACAGGGCTTCTCCCTGAGCTTCTGGAGTGTACTCTTTTTTTTCCTCCAGGGTTATTGCTGGGGCTCAGTGCCTCCACCATGAATCTGCTGCTCCTGGAGGCCATTTCCCCCCCTTTTGTTGCCCTTGTTGTTGTAGCCTTGTGGTTATTATTGTTATTGTTGATGTCGTTCATTGTTGGATAGGACAGAGAGAAATGGAGAGAGGAGAGGAAGACAGAGAGAGAGAGAAAGACAGACACCTGCAGACCTGTTTCACAGCCTGTGAAGCGACTCCCCTGCAGGTGGGGAGCTGGGGCTCGAACCGGGATCCTTAAGGCAGTCCTTGCACTTTGTGCCACATGTGCTTAACCCACTGCGCTACTGCCAGACCCCCTGGAGTGTCCTCTTGCCATACCAGCTGCCTTTTCCCAGAGGAAATGATGCAAGAGAACCAGGAAGAAAGAACAAGGACATTTATGACCTAGTTCCGGAATTCACATCTGCCACATTCTCTGAGACAGAAGTGAGTCACTGAGTCAGCCTGTCTCCCAATCCAGGGGTGGAGGAGGAGGAAGACTTGGCTCCACTGCATCAGAGAAGGATTGTAACTGATGATGGGGCTGAACAGTCGAACTGGAGACACCCATTAGATTAGTGACAGCAGAAAGGTAGTGACAGCAGAAAGGCACAAAGCCACTGGGGACTGGCGGGACCCAGGCAGGAAGTGGGGTGACCACCACAGTTCAGGTGGTAAGGCCACCCAGTGGAAAATGGAGCCTCAGAGGAACTGGAGCTGGAAGACATGGTCCTCAGCAGTGGTGCTTCCCAAAGCCAATAGGGAGACAAATGCTCTGGCTCTTCTCGTCCTCTGGCCTCTGGCAAATCTTCCACCAGTGCCAGGATGTAGCAGTATCTACCAGGAGGCAGAGTGCAAAAGAGGCTGGGAAACAGAGTTGTGACACAGAGGTGAGCAAAGAGGGAAGGTGTGGGTTTAAAATAAGATGGGTATGGCTGGGGAAATGGCTCACCTGGTGGAGAGCTGGCTCACGTGCCTATAGTTCTTGGTTCAATCCCTAGTACCTTATGTACCAGACTAGTGCTTGAGTTTGTCTGTCTCCCTTTCTCTCTGTGTCTCATGTTAAACACTCTCTCATATGAGAGAGAGAAAGGATCAGGTGACCCAGTGGATAAAAAGTTGGTCTTGTGGGGGCTGGATGGCAACACACGCAGTTAAATGCATACTTTACTATGTGCAAAGACCTGGGTTCAAGCCCCCACTCCCTACCTACAGGGGGAACGCTTCACAAGTGGTGAAGCAAGTCTGCAGGTGCCTCTCTTTCTCTACCCCCTCCTCCTCTCTCAATTTTTCTCTGTCTTATTCAGTAAAGTAGAAAGAAAAGGAGAAAAAAAAAGTCACCAGTAGCTGTGGATTCGGAGTGCCTAAACTGAGTCCCAGATAACCCTGGTGGCAACTAAAAAAATAAAAATTAAAAAGTTGGCCTTGGACTTGCAAGCATGAGGTCCAAAGTTTGACCCTTGGCATTGCATGTGGCAGAGATACGCTTTTTCTTCCTCTTTCCTTTTATTAAATATTTATTTATTTTCCCTTTTTGTTGCCCTTTTTTATCGTTGTAGTTATTGTTGTTGCTATTGATGTTGTCATTGTTGGATAAGACAGAGAAAAATGGAGAGTGGAGGGGAAGACAGAGGGGGTGAGAAAGACACCTACAGATTCACCGCCTGTGAACCGACTCCCCTGCAGGTGGGGAGCCAGGAGCTCGAACCGGGTTCCTTATGCTGGTCCTTGTGTTTTGGGCCATGTGCACTTAACCAGCTGCACTACCGTCTGACTCCCCTCTTTCTTTTTTCTTCTCCTCCTCTTCTGTCATCTCCTCTCTCTCTCTCTCTCCTCTCATTAACAAATTAAAAAAATATTTTTAAAAAGTCAGATGGGGGGGAGTTTGGCAGTAAAGCACCCTTTTAAGCGCACATAGTGTGAAGCACTAGGACTGGTGAAATGACCCAGGTTCTAGCCCCCAGCTCCCCACCTTTGTGTGTGTGTGGGTGGGTCTGCTTCACAAGTTGTGAAGCGGGTCTGTAGGTGTCTACATTTCTCTCTCCCTCTCTGTCTTCCCCTCCTCTCTCAATTTCTCTTTATCCTATCCAACAATAACAGAAGCAGCAGCAACAACAATAATAGCAACAACAACAATAACAACAGCAACAGTGGAAAAAATAATTGGCTTCCAGGAGCAGTGGATTCATAGTGCAGTCACTGAGCCCCAGCGAAAACCCTGGAGGGAACAAAAAAAAAAAAAAAGTCAGATGGGTACAGAGATATCTCGATTTTTTTTTTCTTTTATCTGAATGGTTGATCTTTCTAGCTAGATGATAATATTGCACCTAAACTTGTCTTTATTTTTGGTAAGTAAAATAAATTAATACCGTTATCAAACAGAATTTTAAAACTGAAAATGAAAAAGGAAAAGAGAAAATCTTCTAGTCTCCTTTAATCTTCCCTAATTTTTTTCCCCACAAGGCTTTCCACTGGGGCTTTGTGCTTGCACAATTCTACCACTCCTAGTGGACTCTTATCTATAAGAGGGTGAGATGAGAGAGGGAGAGAGAGGTAGAAAGGGAGAGAGAAGGAGAAATACCATAGAATCACTCATGAAGTGTCCCCCACTGCAGGCACCCCAGTGGGGTGGCCTGTGCCCTGAACACGTGCTCTCATACACGGTAAAATGTGTGCTCCACCATGTAAGCTAGCTCCTGCCTCCTTCCCTCATTTGTATAAAGACTTTTGTGGGACCCGCAGGGAAATATAATGCCCAGGCAGCAGAGAGCTGACCCAGCCTTTCTGTGGAAGTAGCCTTTTGTTCATCACTGTTAAAGCTTGCCAGCATTTTTAGAATTAACTGATGCAACTGACACAACTGTTTTTTCAATCCCCCCCCCCCCGCTTTGTAATTTTTTTTTAAACCAGACCGCTGCTGGCAGTGGGGGATTGAACTCGGGACCTGAGTCTCAGGCATCCCTTCTTTTTTTTTTTTTTTTTACATTTTATAAAATATATTTTTATTTATTTATTATTGGGTAGAGACAGAGAGAAATTGAGAGAGGAAGAGGAGTTAAAGAGGGAGAGAGACAGACACCTGCAGCTCTGCTTCACCATTGGTGAAGCTTTCCCCCTGCAGGTGGGGACCAGGGACTTGAACCCAGGCCCTCACACACTGTAGTATGTGCACTTAGCCAGGTGCACCACCACCTGTCCCCCTTCTCAATTTTTAAAAATTTATTTATTTTCTCTTTTGTTGCCCTTGCTTTTTTTTTTTTTTATTGCTGTTGTAGTTATGTTGTTATTGATGTCATCTTTGTTAGCTAGGACAGAGAGAAATGGAGAGAGGAGGGGAAGACAGAGAGGGGGAGAGAAAGACACCTGCAGACCTGCTTCACCACTTGTGAAGCTACTCCCCTACAGGTGGGGAGCCAGGATCCTTACACAGGTTTTAAATTTATTTATTTATTTATTTTCCCTTTTGTTGCCCTTTTTTTTTATTGTTGTATTTATTATTGTTATTGATGTCATTGTTAGATAGGACAGAGAGAAATGGAGAGAGGAGGGGAAGACAGAGAGGGGAGAGAAAGACCGGCCCCCAGGTGAATAATTTTTTAATATTTTATTTATTTGTTATTATTTTTTGTTGCCCTTGTTTTTTTATTATTATAGTTATTATTGTTGTTGTTGTCATTGTTGTTGGATAGGACAGAGAGAAATGGAGAAGAGGGGAAGACAGAGAGGGGGAAAGAAAGATAGACACCTGCAGACCTGCTTCACCGCTTGTGAAGTGACTCCCCTACTTGTGGGGAGCCGGGGCTCGAACCGGGATCCTTATGCCAGTCCTTGCGCTTTGCGCCACGTGCGTTTAACCCTCTGCATTACTGCCCGACTCCCGGGTGAATGATTCTTAAGGACATTAGCAGAGGGAAAGAAGTCAGTCATAAAATATAATCATTTGATGCACTGATTATATTATTCTACTTCAAATCCATGGAGAAAGGAGCTGGTCAGCAGGGCCAGGGAGAAGTGGGGTGTGACTGTTAATGGGTACAGGGCTTCTCTGGGGGAGAAGTAAAATGCTTTCAAACGAGTTAGTGGTGAACAGCTCTGCAATATGCCGGAAACCACTTTGGAAGGGCAAATTTTCTGCTATGTGAGCTACAGCAATAAAGCTGGAAGGAAGAGAAGAGGGACCATTTTTGTTGCAGTTCACTAACCGTTGATCACACCCAGTGGGTTCTGGGTTGGACCCCTGTTGAGAGGTTCAGGTTTGTGCATCACTCCTCCGTAGGCACTGTCTGTCATGCTGGATGTGAGCAAGCCTTGGCACCCAGCCCAGGCCAATCTGTGCTGGGGACAGGGAAAGGACACTTTGACTGTGGGGGACCTGGCAAGTCTTGAGTGCCCAGAGTTCTCTGAATTACTTTGTCTTCAGAACATGCAACACTGTTCTAAGACACCTGATGGGTGACCGTGACCAGGATGCTAAAAAGAAAAGACTATACAAGGTGGTGGAGAGGTCGTTGGGGTCCCAATGCATGATGGTAGAAGACGACTTAAGTTTGGGGGGTGAGAGTGTTTTACAGACACCTCTGATGGGGAGATGAGAAATTACATCAATGTGCCAACAGTTGTATTGTAAACCATTAATCCCTCAATGATAGTTAAAAAAAGAAAAAAAGGAGCTGTGGATGGGGAAGTGGCTCAACAAATAGAGCACTTGACTTTCATGGCTGAGGTTCCTATTTCAACCCCTTGCAAAGTTTGCCTCTCTCCTTCTCACTCTCTCTCTCTCATGTGAAATGCTCATGTAAGCAATAAATTAAAAAATAGAATCTTTATAGGAAAAGACATGCATGGGGGCCAGGTGGCAGTGCACTGGGCGCACACAGTGCAAAGCACAAGGATCCCGGTTTGAGCCAGGGGCTCCCTACCTGCGGGGGTGGGGGATGGAGGTAGGGTGAGGGGTGGGGGGGTCTCTTCACAAGCAGTGAAGCAGGTCTGCGGGTATCTGTCTTTCTCTCCCCCTCTATGTTTTCCCCACCTCTCTCCATTTCTCTCTGTCCTATCTAACAACGACGACATCAATAAAAACAATAATTACAACAATAAAAAAATAATTTAAAAAATGAATAGAGCTGGCCTGGAGCATTAGGCCTTGGAAACACCAATATATATAGATAGATTACTTCTGGTTGCTTTTTTTTTTTTTGCCTCCAGGGTTATTGCTGGGGCTCAGTGCCTACACCATGAATCCACTGCTCCTAGAGGCCATTTTTTTCCCCTTTTGTTGCCCTTGTTGTTGTAGCCTTGTTGTGGTTATGATTGTTGTTGTTGATGTCGTTCATTGTTGGATAGGACAGAGAGAAATGGAGAGAGGAGTAGAAGACAGAGAGGGGGAGAGAAATACAGACACCTGCAGACTTGCTTCACCCCCTGTGAAACGACTCTCCTGAAGGTGGGGATTGGGGGCTCAAACCCTGATCCTTATGCCAGTCCTTGCGCTTTGAGCCAGGTGCACTTAACCCGCTGTGCTACCGCCCGACCTCCCTTTTTTTAAAATTGTATTTATTATTGGATAGAGACAATAGAAATTGAGATTGGGGGAGTCGGGCGGTGGCGCAGTGGGTTAAGCGCACGTGGCGCAAAGCGCAGGGACCGGCGTAAGGACCCCGGTTCGAGCCCCCGGCTCCCCACCTGCAGGGGAGTCGCTTCACGGGCGGTGAAGCAGGTCTGCAGGTGTCTATCTTTCTCTCCCCTCTCTCTCTGTCTTCCCCTCCTCTCTCCATTTCTCTCTGTCCTATCCAACAACAAAGCAACGTCAACAATGGCAATAATAACCGCAACGAGGCTGCAACAACTAGGGCAACAAAAAGGGGGAAAAATGGCCTCCAGGAGCGGTGGATTCATGGTGCAGGCACCGAGCCCAGCAATAACCCTGGAGGAAAAAAAAAAAGAAAGAAATTGAGATTGGAGGTGGAGATAGAACTGTAGCCCAGTTTCACCACTTGTGAAGCTTTCCCCCTGCAGGTGGAGACCAGGGGCTTGAACCCAGTCTCTTGAACACTGTGGTGTGTGCACTTAACCATGTGCACCACTGCCTGACCCCCTTCTGGCTCTTTCTCTTGATTACCACTGTACTTTCAGAAGTTGGGGTTGAACATATCTAGACATAGAATCTATGTTCCAGTTGGGCAGTCTGCCCTAACCTGGCTTGTGTGAAGCCTGCACTGTCTCTCAGATTTGTTTATTTACATGGAAGAGATGGAAAGCACCAGAGTGTCACTCTGGCATACGTGATGCTAGAGATCAAACTTAGGGTCTCATGCTTCAATGGTGTAAGGCGTTATCTATTGTGCCACCTCCAAAGCCATAGGGGGCCCCTGATTTATATAATAACCCATTGCTATGTAGCTCATTAGTTATGAAATGCTACATGGTCACACTTTATTATTTATTTTTTCAGTTACATTTTATTAATAATATTTATTTTTAATTTTTATTTATTTATTTTTGGCTCCAGGATTTTTGCTGGAGCTCAGTGCCAGCACTATGAATCCACTGCTCCTGGAGGTCATTTTTTCCATTTTAATTGGATAGGAGAGAGAGAAATTGAGAGAGGAGGGGAGATAGAGAGGGGGAGAGAAAGACAGACACCTAAAGACCTGTTTCACGTCTTGTGAAGCTTCTCCCCGGCATATGGGAAGCCAGGGGCTCCAACTGGGATCCTTGCACAAGTCTTTGTGCTTTGTACTATGTGTGCACTTAACCCAGTGGACTACTGCCCAGCCCCCAGTCATATTTATCTGTGTAAGAGAGAGAGGCCAAGGCTAGGTGGTGGTACACCTGGTAGAATGTACAAAGACCTGGGGTTTGAGGCCCCTCTGTAGGTCCCACCTGCAGGGGGAAGCTTCACAAGCATTGAAGTAGTGTTTCAGGTGTTTCCTCATCTCTCTGCTTTTTCTCTCCCTTTCAGCTTCTATTTAAAAAATTAGTGGTCTGAAAAAAAAAAATTAGTGGTCTGGGACGTGGCGCAGTCATAAAGCTTTGGACTCTCAAGCATGAGGTCTTGAATTCAATCCCCGGCAGCACAGGTACCAGAATGATGTCTGGTTCTTTCTCTCTCCTCCTATCTTTCTCATAAATAAATAAAATCTTTAAAAAAAATTAAACAAGGGGCCAGGTAGTGGCGCACCTAAGGTTAAGCATACACATTGCAGTGTGCAAGGACCCAGGTTCAAGCCCCTGGTCCCCACCTGCAGGGCTACAGGTGTCTCTCTATCTCTCTCCCTCTCTATTTCCCCCTTCCCTCTCAATCTATGACTGTCTCTATCCTATCAATAAAGATAATAATTTTTTTTTAATTAAACAAAAGTGGGGTGGAGGAGATAGCATAATGGTTATGCAAACACTCTCATGCCTGAGGCTCCCAGGTTCCAGATTTAATCCTCTGGACCACCATAAACCAGACCTGAGCTGTGTGTGCTCTGGTTAAAAAAAAAAAAATTAATGAAAAAAGGAAAAAAAAAAAAGAAAAGAAAAACAGAGTCCGGTGGTAGCCCAGTGAGTTAAGCGCACGTGGCGCAAAGTGCAAGGACCGGCATAAGGATCCCGGTTTGAGCCCCCCGGCTCCACACCTGCAGGGGAGTCGCTTCACAGGTGGTGAAGCAGGTCTGCAGGTGTCTATCTTTCTCTCCCCCTCTCTGTCTTCCCCTCCACTCTCCATTTCTTTCTGTCTTATCTAACAATGACAACACCAATAAAAATAACAATAAAAAACAAGGGCAACAAAAGGGAAAATAAATAAATAAACATAAATAAATGAAAAGAAAAATGGCACTGAAAGAAGCTGTGTGGTGCAGGCACTGAGTCCCAGTGACAAACCTGGTGGGAATGAAAAGAGTGAGAGACCAGACAGAGTTCCACTCAAGGCTGGCATATGCTGCCATCAATCGGACCTAAGGCCTGGGGTACGCAAGTCTTGTGCTCTACTACTGAGGCATCTCCAAAACTCTCTCCCTTTACACTGTCTGAACTGGAAGACGCTTTGAAGAGGGTTAAACCGGGAACAGCTGCTGGCTATGATAACATCACCCCAGAACTCATTCTTAACCTGGGTCCCGCGGCAAAGAAGTGGCTCGCTTCATTCCTGTCCCACATCTTGGAATCTGAGTCTATGCCCAAAGTTTGGCGTCGTGCGAAGATTATAGCGGTTTTGAAACCAAAGAAAGACCCAACACTGGCCGCCAGCTATAGACCAATTTCTCTCCTCTCCGTGTGTTACAAACTCCTTGAGAGGCTGCTTCTGTCACGTATTTCTCCTCTTACAGAGAAATTCCTATCACCCGCCCAAGCTGGTTTCTGCCCAGGAAGATCTACCTGCGAACAAGCCCTGGCCCTCTCAACTTACATTGAAAATGGATTCCAGAAGAATTTAAAGATGGGTGCTGTCTTTGTTGATCTCACAGCAGCCTATGACACGGTCTGGCACCGTGGTCTCCTAGTCAAGATCTCAAGATGCCTGCCTCCATGGGTGGCCAACACTATATCGTTTCTTCTCCAAAACAGAAGATTCCGGGTGCATCTGGGTGACAAGTCTAGCAGATGGAGACTTGTCTCAAGTGGCCTCCCCCAGGGCTCTGTTCTGGCTCCTACGCTATTTAATATTTACATCAATGACCTCCCAGAAACTTCTTCAAGGAAGTTCATCTACGCCGATGACAACTGCTGTGCAACTCAGGCATCCAAGTTCGACATCCTCTAGGAAACACTCACGAAAGACATGTCTCTGATATCTGATTACTGTAAAAAATGGCGACTATTCCCTAGCACTGCAAAAACGGTATCATCTGTTTTCCATCTACACCATGCCTCGGCCTCGCGTGAGCTTAATGTGCAGCTTGGCAATACGAGAATCCGGCATGAAGCCCAGCCAGTCTATCTTGGCGTTACTCTCGATCGCACCCTGTCATTTCACGAACATCTCATAAAAACTGCAGCAAAGGTGGGCGCGAGGAATAACATCATTGCAAGACTGGCCAGCTCCTCATGGGGCGCGAGTGCTTCCACACTACGATCATCATCTCTGGCATTATGCTATTCCACTGCAGAATACTGTGCCCCAGTATGGTTCCGTAGCCCCCATGTCCACTTGGTCGATTCCAAATTATATTCCTCCATGAGGATAATTTCTGGAACCATCCGTTCCACCCCGGTTCCATGGCTGCCAGTTCTTAGCAACATCGCCCCGCCAGATATTCGTCGGGATGCGGCATCATCTAAGTTCATTTCCCACGTCTACGCTCGACCGGACCTGCCAATATACGCGGATATCTTCGGCCACCCTGTCCAACGCTTGACGTCTCGTCACCCAATCTGGTCCCCTACGCCTACACTGAACTTCTCTGTTCCAGTCTTTCGGAAACAGAGCTGGCAGTCAGCTGAGGTAAAGAACAAACACCTCATCACAGACCCCTGCAAGCGTCAACCCGACTTTGACCTAGCACGTTATGATTGGGCCCTCCTCAATCGCTATCGAACAGGCCATGGCCGGTGCGCCGCTATGTTCCATCGCTGGGGAGCCAGAGATGACCCGAACTGCCCCTGCGGCTCCAGACAGACTATGACCCACATAGTCAACGACTGCCACCTCTCCAGATTCAAAGGAGGTCTCGAAACTTTACACCAGGCTCAACCTGACGCTGTTGACTGGCTACCGAAGAAGGGCAAACGCTAGAAGAAGAACTGAGGCATCTCCCCAGCTCTTAAATGTCCACATGTCAAATACTTAATTAGGTAATTTAGAATATTTAACTGGGGAGGGGGGGTGCTGGTTGAGCACACACATTACCATGCACCAGGACACGGGTTCAAGCCTTGGCTTCCCAACTGAATGGGGGAGGTTTCACGAGTGGTGAAGCAAGTACTGTATCTCTCTGTCTCTCTCCCTATCTCCCCTCCTCTCTCAATTTTTATGTCCTATCAAAGAAAGAAAAAAGAGGGGGAAAATGTCCATCAGGAGCAGTGGAGTCATCATGTAGGTACCATGGTAGCAAATATATATATATATATATATATATATATATATATATATATATATGAATCTTAATCAGTTCAAACATGAAAAAACTAACATGTTTAGTTGCTAGATTAAAATAGACTTGTTCTGTGAACTTTTATTTTATATGACTGGGTTCCTTGGGAGGCCAAAAATGCTGTTTCCATCTGCTCACCTTAATGTTTACTGGGAAGCCTCTGCAGGTAGCACAAGTGGAAAGAGACTTCAGATGGGGAGACAGGAATGTACAGGATTGAGGAGTGTGGAGGGGCACGTTGTGGGCTGAGCCTCCTCCTGGTGATGGTGCCCTGAATAACTTGACAGAACTGACCTACCAGGAGCGGCAGGGGCTTTGTCAGCAAAGTGGTGGTTCAGGGGGCAACTACAACAACTCTCATTAGCACATTGTCTTTGGCCTGAGAGCTAGCTGCACCTGTTTCTTGACACCTGAAACAGGAAACTGAATTATAAGCCACTACTGCCCCCTATTGCCAGATGGTCTTGGAGAAATCACCCCCAAATTTGTACAGCACATTCATACACAAACCTACCAGCTAACATAGGCACGTGGTGTCATCCCCTTTCCTTCCTTTCTTTCTTGCTTCCGTTCTTTATTTTATAATATTTAATTCATTTATTAATAAAAGAGATAAATGGAGAAAAAGACAGAGAGAAAGAGACCAGAGGATTGCTCATGTCTGGGTTATGGTGGTGCTGGGGCTTGAACCTGACAACTCAAAGCCTCAGTCATCAAAGTCTTTTGCACAACCATTATGCTGTGTCCCTGGCCTGTCATGCCCTTTCTATAGAAAAACAAACAAACCCTGAGGTCCAGAGAAGGGATGAAACATAATTAAAAGATCAATGTAGAGGGCTGGAGTGATAAAACAGTGGTTTATGCAGCAGACTTACATGTCTGCATACTTGGAGATTGCAGTTTAAAGCCACAGTAAAACCATAGCTGAGGAGTGCTCTGCTAAAAATAGACAGAAAAATAAACCACAGAGTATTGTGCAAAACTAAGCCAGATCTCTTCATTCTCAAACCCGTTCCATGAAATCAAATAATAGGCTATTATTGAGACTTTTTTTTTTTTTTTGTCTTTAGGGTTATTGCTGGGGCTCAGTGCCTGCATGGTGAATCCACTGCTCCTGGAGGCTATATTTTCCCTCCTTTTGTTGCCCTTGTTGTTTTAGCCTTCTTGTAGTTATTATTATTGTTGTTGATGTCGTTGTTAGATAGGATAGAGAGAAATGGAGAGAGGAGGGGAAGGCAGAGAAGGGGAGAGAAAGATAGACACCTGCAGACCTGCTTCACCACTTGTGAAGTGACTCTCCTACAGGTGGGGAGCCGGGGGCTGGAACCCGGATCCTTCTGCCGGTCCTTGTGCTTTGTGCCACGTGCACTTAACCTGCTGCGCTACCGCCAGACTCCATATTGCGACATTTTTTCTGGCTTTGTGGTAGGATCTGAGAGTGTAGTGTACATATACAACAATGGAGAAGGTAGATAATGGAACTCAGTACCACACATCTGTGCTGTAAGCAAAGAGGAAACAACTGACATTTGACAGAAAGATGTCTGGGAACACTTCAGTGAAGAGGTGACATCTGAGCTGGGTTTTGGGGAAATGATACAAGTCAGAAAATATTGTCCTGGTAGCTGACAAGAGTTGAGGGGGTATAATGTGGTAGCATGGGCTTGGGACAACAACAAATTTAAATTTACACATTTTAGGAGATTTGGAAAGATTAAAACAAATGGATCAAGGATTTGGATATTAGACGTGAAACTATCAAATACTTAAGAGGAAAATATTGGCAGAACTCTTTTCTGTATAATTTTATTTTGTCTTCGTGGTTATTGCTGGGGCTCAGTGCCTGCACTATAAATCCACTGCTCGTAGAGGCCATTTTCCCCCATTTTGTTGCCCTTGTTGTTACCCTTGTTGTCATTATTATTGTTGTTGTCATTGCTGTTACTGTTGGATAGGACAGAGAAAAAAACGAGAGAAGAGTAGAGTTAGAAAGGGGGAGAGAAAGACACTGTGAAGCGACCCTCCTGCAGGTGGGGGGCTGGGGGCTTGAACCAGGATCCTTCCACTGGTCCTTGCGCTTTGTGCTATGTGTGCTTTTCTGTATAAATTTTAAAGGCATCTTCAGTGATACAAATCCAATTACAAAGAAGACAAAAAAATTAACAAACCAATAGAACTATATCAAATTAAAAAGCTTCTACACAACAAAAGAAAAAAAAAAAAGAAACCCAAACAAAGAGACCCCTTACAGAATGGGGAAAGATCTTTACATGCCATACATCAGAGAAGAGGTTAATACCAAAATCTATAAAGAGCTCACCAAATTCAGTAACAACAAAAAAAATGACTATGACCCCAGCCAAAAATGGGGAGAGGATATGGACAGAATATTTACCACAGGGAGTCGAGCAGTAATGCGGCGAGTTAAGGCATGTGATGTGAAGCTCAAGCATGGTTCAAGTGTCACCCCCCTCCCAGGCTCCCCACCTTCAGGGGAGTCTCTTCACAGGCGGTGAAGCAGGTCTGCAGGTGTTTATCTTTCTCTCCTCCTCTCTGTCTTCCCCTCCTCTCTCCATTTCTCTCTGTCCTATCCTACAATGACGACATCAATAACAACAACAAAAAAGGGAATAAAAACAACAAAAGGGAATAAATATTTTTTAAAAAGAATATTTACCACAGAAGAGACCCAAAAGGCTAACAAACATATGAAAAAAATGCTCTAAGTCATTGATTGTCAGAGAAATGCAAATAAAGACAACAGTGAGATACTACTTCACTCCTCTGAGAATGTCAGACACCAGAAAAGGTAGCAGCAACAAATGGTGGAGAGGTTGTGGGGACAAAGGAACCCTGTGTTTGGAATGTAAATTAGTCTAACCCCTGAGGAGAGCAGTCTGGAGTACTCTCAGAAGGTTAGATGTGGATCTACCTTATGACCCTGCAATTCCTCTCCTGAGGATATATCCCAATGAACCAAACATAACCATCCAAAAAGATTTGTGTACACCTCTGTTCACAGCAGCACAATTTGTAATAGCCAAAACCTGGAAGCAGCACAGGCATTCAACAACAGATGAGTGGCTGGGAAAGCTGTGGTCTATAAACACAATGGAACACTACTCAGCTATTTAAAATGAATTCACCTTCTTCACCTTATCTTGGATGGAGCTTGAAAGAATCATGTTAAGTGAGATCAGCCAGAAAGAGAAGGAAGAATATGAGATGATCTCACTCACAGACAAAAGTTGAAAAACAAAAACTGAGCTGTCTCCATTACTGTAGCACTTCCCTTGTGGCGCTGGGGCTCATACCTAGATTGTATGGGTAGCAACACAGGCACCCTACCCTTGTTAGCTATCTCTCTAGCCCCCCAGATGCATTTTGTCTTAAGTAAACAGCTTATTTGTTAGGGGGAAAAAAAAACCTTATATAAACACTCATGTACCCATCACTTAAATGAAAACACAAAACATTTCCAACCTGCTAAGCTATTCTCAGGCCCCTTTTCAGTCTACACAAATAGTCTCCCCTTATCTATGGGGACACTTTTCAATATCCCCAGTGCATGCTTGAAACTATGAATAGTACTGAATCCCATACAGATTATTCTATACATACACACCTATGATAAAGTTTAATTAGGCACACTAAAAGATAATAATAATTGGGTCCTGGATTAAACTATGGTCCTATGTTGGTTACTGGCATGCCATGTGCCAGTGATGTTCTGGTTCTCTCTCATAAATATACAAATGAATAGGGTCGGGTGGTAGCACCCACATGGCACTAAGCGTATGGACCAGCATAAGGATCCTGGTTCGAGTTCGAGGCTCCCCACTTGCAGGGGGGTCACTTCAAAAGTAGTGAAGCAGGTCTGCAGGTGTCTATCTTTCTCTCCCCTTCTCTGTCTTCTCCTCTCTCCATTTCTCTCTGATCTGTCCAACAATAACAACAGCAATGGCAACAATAACAACAACAACAAGGGTAACAAAATGGGGAAAATGGCCTCCAGTAGCAGTGGATTCATAATGCAGGCACTGAGCCCCAGCAGTAACCCTGGAGGCAAATATATATATATATATACATCTTTAAACATTAGTGGTAAGATGGACCAACTGTAGCAACACACTGTAACAAGCTATGCAAAATGTGGACTCTTTTTTTTTTTATTTTATTTTTTTAAATATTTGATAGAGACAGAGAAATTGGGAGGGGAGGAAGAGATAGAGAGGGAGAGAGAAAGATAGACACCGCAGCCCTGCTTCACCGCTTGTGTGGCTTTCCTTGTATAGGTGGGGACCAGGGGCTTGAATCTGGGTTCTTGCACATTGTAATGTGTGTGCTTAACCAGGTCACTACCACCTGATCGCCTGACTCTCTTTCTCAAAATACTGTACTATACTTACCCTTGTGATGGAATGAGATGATACAGTGACTACAGTAATGAGATGAAGTAAATGAACGACATTGGCTTTGTGATGCAGCCTTAGGCTACTACTGATCTTTTTGACTTTATATTGTCTCCTGCCAATAGGATCGGCTGCTTCCCATGATCCTGGATCAAGGGCTGGATGTCAGAAGCAGAGTGTGTTTATGGTTAGGACTCCTGATAGGTGATTTTTGACCTGAAACCGTCCAGAAGAACATTGTAACAGGAACTTGTCTCTTTTTAACTCAGCAAAGTGCTGTTGCAAAGTCTAGAATCTATTGTTGATCATAAAGGTAACTTTAATGCTGTGTACCATCCAAGGATTGTACTCCATAGTTTTATCCTCTAATGTCTGTGCAATTTGAAACACTTCAGTGAATTTCAGAAATGTCCAATTTGCTGACTCTGCTTCTGCTTCTTCTTTTCCTTCTTTTGTAGATGACAAAAAAATTCTTGCGATTCCTCACTTTAACACTTTTCTATGTCCTTCCATATGTTCTCCCACTACACTTTACTTTCTCATATGCTCCATGGCATTGCCACATAGTACCAGAGTTAATCTGTCCTCCCATATATCGTGCCCACCTGTCTCTGTCACACTTTTATGACTGTATGTTCTACTGTGCATCTTTTCCCAGAAGAACCCACTCAGTTTTGTTTTTTTTTTCCACTCAGTTTCATCACAATGATGACTTGGCCTGGGTAGTGTCTTTCCTCTTTCATTAGTTTCTTCTAATGAAATTAGTTTCTCCAGGAAATGGGGCAGTAACTTCTCCCTGGGCTGATTCAGCCTGTCTAGTAATTTTTCTATTTCTTAGCACACACCTGTTCCTGAATCTGTGCAACCATCTATTACTTGCAGTAAGTGGTTTGGGGTCTTTGTTTCAGGAGCTCCCTAACTGAAGTCTTCACACATATGCGAAGCTTCTTGCCACAGCAGGCTGCCACCAACCGGGACACTTTCTCTGTTCACGTCATCCACCCACAAGTAGAATGAATGTCTTTTCCATCTTAGGACACTTGTCCTGCACCATGGCTGTAACTTTAGCAGTTTGAGGTGCCAGCAGATTTCTTTTTCCATCACGATTTCATGGATGCAAGATTCATTCTTCCCGTAGATCTTAGTAACCTCGGCACAGGATTTTTTTTTTTTCTTTATCTTACTAAGTCGACGACTTTCACTTTTTCACTTAAAGGAAGCACTTTACTTCTGCGTGCGTCTGAAGGGCCAGCATCCCTGATCTTGCCGATTTAGAGTTCATTATTAAGACAAACGAAGGTTACTGGGGGTGGGCGGTGGGGTGGCACTGGCACTGGATATAGAGCCACAGAAGTGACAGCGGAGACAGCCACTCAGTCTTCAGCCATTGAAGACCCGGCAGCGGACACTCGCCGGACAATGGATGAGGCGCGTGCCGGGCGGACAAACTAGACACGCGAGACTTCATCTTGAGCCTCAGAATAGCGCGCGATTTAAAACTCATCACTTTTTTCCCCTGGAAATTACTGTTTACGCCGTTTGGGTCGCTGTTGAGTCGGCAACCGACACAGAAAACCAAAACCTCGCTAAAGAGATCGGGGTAGAAAGTCAGTCAGTGCACAGCCTGCATCCTTTGCCTCCTAGAAGAGGCCTCCATAAAATGTCATATAACGTCTCGGCCTCAGCCCCCATCGCCTATACCACCTTCTTACTGTTGCCTCCAGGTCTTTCCCCACGTCTATGGACAAGCCTAAGAAATTGCACCGGAATGGAAGGTCTTAGGGCACTGTCGTTTTCATTAATGATCCACGCAAAATTAATGCATTTCAGTGTGTGTGTGTGTGTGTGTGTGTGTGTGGCATTCTGTGTGTGGCATTCTGTGTGTGTGTGTGTGTGGCATTCAGTGTGTGTGTGTGTGTGGCATTCAGAGTGTATGTGTGTGTGTGCGCGCGTGTGTGTGTGTGCGCGCGTGTGTGTGTGTGCGCGTGTGTGTGTGGGGGGGGGTATGAGGACGAGAATATTTTGGTCCTTAAGAGCCACCGTAGGGGCTCGGGCAGGTGGAGCGGCCATGTACCTCTGCGGCCGCCGTGCATCGTTACGTGGCAGCTGCGGGCGCTGGCCAATCCGCGGCCCCCGCATCAGCCCCCGCGGGTGGCGCAGCCGGAAGAGGCGGAGCTGAGCGCGGCGGCAGAGGCGCTAGAGGTGGTGGCAGCGGAGGTGGCGGCACTGGAGGCCGCAGTCCCGGTCCTGTCTTGGGCCCCAGCCCCACCATGGTGACGCTCGCTGAGCTGTTGGTGCTCCTGGCCGCTCTCCTGGCCACGGCTTCGGGCTACTTCGTCAGCATCGACGCGCACGCCGAGGAGTGCTTCTTTGAGCGGGTCACCTCGGGCACCAAGATGGGCCTCATTTTCGAAGTGGCCGAGGGCGGCTTCCTGGACATCGACGTGGAGGTGCGGGCGCGATGCCCGCGACCGAGGCGGGGTCGCCCGGATTCCGGGGTGCCGGCGGTGCCCGGGCCGATGCGGGGGAGCGGGAGAGGGGGGACCGGGGCCTGGAGTCCTGGGAGGGGCCCGTCCGCCCCGGCATCCCCCTAACGGCCAGTTCCCCCCCGCGACCGGCTCGCTTTCCGGGCTCCGGGCCGCCTGGGGGTGCGGAGCGGCCGCTCAGCCCCTTCGGGTTCTCGGCCCGAGCGGCGGGTTCCCCTTGGAGGCTCCCGCCCGGCTTGCCGCCGCCGCCGCGTGTTGACCCCGGGCTGGAGGCGCCGCCGGCTCGCGGTCGGCTGGTGGCAGGACTCGACCCCGACGGCAAGCGCATTGCTCTCGGTGTCCCCGAACGACATCGGGACACGACTGGGAAACTTTTTAGAAAGTACATGGAGAGCTTTTGAGGCTTCGTGTTTGTGTGGCGCCCCCCCCACACCCCGTTTTTCAGAGACACCCAAGTGCTTTACGTATTTCCTAGGCAGATCTCCAGCTGTCTTGTGTCTCTGGCTAGGAGAGGGGTGGATTGGGTCATGCGTTTTAGAAGTGATTGCAGCTCAGTATCTGGAGTAAAGGGGAATTTTTAGAAACCAGCGATCCTTAGTTTTTCGTCTGTGTCAGACTAAAAGAATTGCCCGCTTTTTTTTTTTTTTTTTTTTAACCAGAGCACTGCTCAGCTCTGGCTTATAGCGGTGTGGGGCGATTGAACCTGGGACTTGAGAGCCTCAGGCATGAAAGTCTCTTTGCATAACCATTATGCTATACCCCTACCCCCCCCCCCCCCGCTTTTTTTCCCTTCCACTTTTTTTTTTTTGATTATGGATAGAGACAGTCAGAAATTGAGCGGAAGCGGAAGCGGAAGACAGAGGGAAAGAGACAGACACCTGTAGCGCTGCTTTACCACTTGCAAAGCTTTCCCTCTGCAGGTGGGGACTGGGGGCTCAAAACCTGGGTCCTTGAGCATTGCAACACTTTTAAGGAGCCAGATGTAGTTTTAACATACAAGATCTTTTGTCAGTATGACTGATTGGGATTAAGAAGTTCCCATTTAACGGCGAACTTCAAAAGAGTTGGGCACAGATTATACAAAAACAGTTGAATCCAAAAATGAGATAGTGGAATGGTTGGCTTATTAAAATTAGTTAAAGTCTTAGAGGTTACTATTCCTGTCTCCCAAGTTTTTCAGGTGACTGTGGTTTATAACAACAGACTTGGCCAAGACCTAGCAGTTTATTGATAGCCAAGTAGAATGAAAATATGGGCCTCTTTAATTTCCAGTCTAGTCCTTAGGCTGTCACCTTGGATAACTCGGATAGTCAGGAAAATGAACTGTAGTTTGATTAAAATTCTCGGGTTTTTTTTTTTTCTTTCTTACATTACCAGCTAAGTCTTTACATGTTTGCTGAAGTTCTCATGCCACTTGGAGACGATGTATAAGCTGTAGATTCTGTTTGCTTTAGGAGGTGAAAGTACATTTAGTGACTTGATGTCACTTCTGAATTCTGTGTCATGTTTTAAGTCTCTGCTGATGTCATGTGTTTCTCTCCTGCCTCCAGATTACAGGGCCTGATAATAAAGGAATTTATAAAGGAGACCGGGAGTCCAGTGGGAAATACACATTTGCTGCTCACATGGATGGAACATATAAGTTTTGTTTTAGCAATAGGATGTCCACTATGACCCCCAAAATAGTGATGTTCACCATTGATATTGGGGAGGCTCCGAAAGGACAGGACATGGAAACAGAAGGTGAGATGAGCATTCGGAAGATTTATGTCACATTACAACATGAATATTATATTGCTTATTTTTATCTGTCTGATTACTTTTTATTCATCTAAATCTAATTAGCAAGTTTCTGGAAGTTCTGTTTCAGTTCTTTGTAATCGCCCTCATAGCTGTTTTTTAAGTTTTTTTTTTAAAGTTTATTTATTATTTATTAATGAGAAAGAACCAGACATCACTCTGGCACACGAGCTGTGGGGGATTGAACTCAGGACCTCATGCTTGAGAGTCCAAAGCTTTATCACTGTGCCACCTCCTGGACCACTCTTAGTTTTTTCTTTTACCCTTTCCACCAGAACACTGCTCAGCTCTGGCTTATGCTGGTGTTGGGGATTGAACCTGGGACCTCAGAGCTTCAGGCTTGAAAGTCTTTTTGTATAACCTTCAAGCAGTCTCCATGGTCCTCCTTAGTCACTTAGTGCTCTATTAAATGTGGACTATATTCGACTCAGGTTCTGTTAATTTGTTAATCTTGGCTTATGCATCTTCATTGATCATTTGCATATATGACCAGTTGAGCTAAACTGTTTTGTTGTTTTGTGTGTGTTTATATCTCACACTTCTCTAGGTGTTGGAGATACCTGGGATGGTATGTGGATTGACTTTTGCCTATTTTTGTTTGCTCCTGTCTTAATTTCAGCTTTCTGTCTTTCTAACCTGTTTGCTAGCATGAGTTTTTTTTCCTCCTCTTACTTAAAAAATTGTACAACTAATTAGAATTTGAGAGTGAATTTTTTTTGGTGGTTTTATTTGGTTGGCAGGATATACAGGCTAGGTGATTTAAAATTAATAGCACTGGAGGCACATTCAAATAGTTGTCGTGCTTTGTTTCTTTTACGCTTTGTTTTCTTTTAAGCTTTGTCTCTTTTACGTGAGTAATGAGTAGAAAGAGTCAGAACTAGACAACAACAACAAACAAGAAACCTTAAAGCTGTTGGGTTGTTGGAAAAGTTGTGATGTAATTTCACATAGAAAACCAAATAGTAGTCCGAGAGGTGGCGCAGTGGCTAGGGCACTAGACTCTCAAGCTTGAGGTCCTGAGTTTGGTCCCTGGCAGCACATGTGCCAGGGTGATGTCTGGTTCATTCTCTCTCTCTCTCTCTCTCTCTCCCCCCCTTCTCATTAATTAATAAATAAAATCTTAAAAAAAAAAAACCACTTCCCCCATGCAGGGGGAAAACTTCACGAGTGGTGAAGCAGGGCTGCAGGTGTCTCTGTCTCTCCCACCCCCTCTCCTCTCAACTTCTCTGTCTCTATCAAATAAATAAATAAAAATTAAAAAAAAACCACTTCATGACTTTTCCGACAGTCCAGTAGTAGTAAATGTGCTATTGACTTTGTAGGAAGTGGGTTTGTTATGATGTTACTAAGTCTTCTACCTCGGATATGAAATATAATAATAGTTGTTTGTAGATAATGGTGAGAAAAAACATCAACCATATGTTGCAGTTAGGTTAAACTGTATTCATCTGACCATCAGTGAACCTGATTTTTCCCCCCTGGATAAACTGCTTATCAGGAACTAGTTAACTGGGGTCCCCCCCATCATGATTTTTTGAAAACTGCCAGGTCCAAGGCATTTCACATTGTTGACATAGTAACACGTGTCCTAGATACTGAGTAGTTTGTAGAGGAAAGGAAGAATTTAAGCTGAGAGAGTGAGCAGAGCAGAGCTGTGCTCAGCTCTGGCATAGTGTTTGGGAATGAACATAGACCCCTAACCTCTCCGGCATGCAAGTTCTGAGCTATTTAATGTGAAAGGAATACCAGAATGCCGCTTGAGCATATACAGTGCCAGGGATTGAACCTATAGCCTAACGCATGCAAGCCCTCCCTCCACTCGTAGCTGTTGAGCCGTGTATCCTACCACTGTTAGGTTTTGAATTTTTTTTTTTTGCCACTAGGACTTGGTGCCTGTATGATTCCACTGCTTGCGGTGAACTTTTCCCCCTTTTAATTCCAGTAGGAAAAAGAGGAGAGGCTTCTTAGCACCATTTCACTGTTCATAGGACTTGTAGTTGGTGTCACGCATGGTGCTCCCATGTTTTTCTGTGAACTCTGACCTGGGTCCTTGAACATGACAAAGTGTGCACTCTACTGGGTGAGCTATCTCCTGGCCCATAGGGAAACAAAATTGATTAAATCCAGGACCTCACACATGGGAGGCATGTTCTCTACTCCTAAGCCACTTCTCTAGCCCTGCAACCTATAGAATTAGGGAACTATTACGTAGTAACTCATATGCTTACTTTTCACTTACCAAATTCAGTCTAGGACTAGACTGATTTTCAAGAATTTTTTGAATAGTTTTGAAGGACTTTGTTAATATTTTGGAAATTAGCGCCTCCTGAACAGAATAAGTGTGTTAAGTGTGAATATTGAACCAGTTTATCTTTTTTTTTTTTTTAATTTTTTTTTTAATTTAAGAAAGGATTAATTAACAAAACCATAGGGTAGGAGGGGTACAACTCCACACAATTCCCACCACCCAATCTCCATATCCCACCCCCTCCCCCGATAGCTTTCCCATTGTCTATCCCTCTGGGAGCATGGACCCAGGGTCATTGAGGGTTGCAGAAGGTAGAAGGTCTGGCTTCTGTAATTGCTTCCCTGCTGAACATGGGCGTTGACTGGTCGGTCCATACTCCCAGTCTGCCTCGCTCTTTCCCTAGTAGGGTGTGTCTCTGGGGAAGCTGAGCTCCAGGACATAGTGGTGGGGTCTTCAATCCAGGGAAGTCTGGCCGGCATCCTGATGACACCTGGAACCTTGAACCAGTTTATCTGTCTTGTCTTCTATTCACTCTGTCTCCTTGGCCTGGGTTTTTGCTGGTGTTCATGCTTGCACGATTCCACCACTCCCAGCGGACTTCATTTTTGCGAGGGAGAGGGGGCGAGAGAGATGCGTGCCACAGCACTGCTCCACTGCTGATAAGACATCCCCTGTTGTCACGCGTGATGCTTCCGTGTGACTGGGGGCTTAAACCTGGGTTCTCATGCATGGTGAAGTATGTGTGAGCTATCTGCTGGTTCCCAGTCATAAATACTTTTTAAAACACAGTACTTAAAATTCTGCCTTTTTCCTTGCTAATATCAACAAATAACAGGTGCCAATTCAGGCTTTCCTCTGAAGCAGCGGTTCTCAAGTGTGGGTGACTTCCTCCACATCTCTCACAAGTCACTGGGACTTCTTTAATACTTGACAGGATCCCCCCCCCCCCCAAGGCTGGAGTTTCTCCTACTGTGGGATACCCTTCCTTAACAAAGAGTTACCTGTTCTTTGTTGCGGTGTGTCAGTTGTGCCACTCCTGAGAAACCCTGCCCTAAAGGTTCACCGTGTACATGGTTCTCTAAAGTGAAGCTAGGGAGACTTCACAGTCTGGCCCAACTAACTGCAATGTGAAGGGGCCCTTGGCATTTCTTATGAGACTTGGAATTATTTGTGGCCATTAGGAATTTTTAGTTGCGGCCTGATTTTGGGCATTGATGAAGAGACTCATCATTGCAGTCTTCTCTGTGGCGTAATTTCCTGTGTACTTGTTCACTGTCGTAATGAACTCCTGAGACACTCTTCTGAACTGTTTATTCACGTTGTATTCGTTTTTTTGCTAAAGAATACCTGGTTTTAAAGATTCATTTTTATTTTTGTGTGAGATAAATACCGGGATAGTGCTCAGCTTTGACATGTGTAATTCCAGGTAACAAACCTGGAGCCTCATGTATGTAAGTCCTGTGCACCACTGTTGAACTGTCTTTCTGGAATAGCTGGCCTTACTGTTGAAAGATTTATTGATTTATTTTTACCTCCAGTTGCTGGGGCTCAGTGCTTGCATTACAAATCCATAGCTTCTGGCAGCCTTCCCCCCCCACCACCACCACCATAGGACAGAAAGAAATTGAGATGGGGAAGACAGAGAGGGAGAAATAGAGAGACCTGCAGACCTGCTTTACCACTTATGAAGTGATCCCCTGCAGGTGGGGAGTGAGGACTCAAACCACGATCCTTACGCCTCATACTATGTGTGCTTTACCATGTGCGCCACCACTCGGCCCCCTATTGTGTAAAGATTTATTAATGAGAGAGAGAGGTGGGGGGCAGACAAAAACCACCAGAGCATCATTCTGGTATATCTGATGGTCAGGGATCAAACTCAGGACCTCATGCTTGTGAGTCCAACTTTTATCCACTGTTGCACCTCCCAGGCCTCAGAGAATCCCATCATCCCCCTTTAAAAAACGTGCTTATTTGTTGATAGAGAGCAGGGAGAGAATCAAAGCAGCACTGTGGCACACGATGGATGTCAGAGACTGAACTCCTGGCTCTCATGCTTGAGAGTCTTAAGATTTTATCTACTGTACCACCTTACAGGCCCTGGAATCCCTGGTTTTCTTTTCTTTTTTAACCAGAGCACTGGTCAGCTCTGGCTTATGGTGGTGCGGGGGATTGACCCTGGGATTTTGGCCCCTCGGGCGCTGGAGTCTTTTCACATGATCATTAATGTTAATCTCCCTTGCCCCTGGTTTTCTTTATATGATTTAATGTTTCCTCTTTTTTTTTTTTTTTAAAGATGTTTTTATTCATTAACATGGGAGAGGTGAGAGAGAGAGAGAGAGAACACTAACACATCACTCTGGTACATGCGGTACTGTGGACGGAACTCCAGACCTCATGCTTGAGTGTCCAACACTCTAGCTACTGATCCATCTCCTGAACTGCTTCACTTGACTTTTTAAAAAAATATTTATTTATTTGTTTATTCCCTTTTGTTGCCCTTGTTGTTTTATTGTTGTAGTTATTCTTGTTGTCGTCGTTGTTGGATAGGACAGAGAGAAATGGAGAGAGGAGAGGAAGACAGAGGAGGAGAGAAAGGTAGACACCTGCAGACCTGCTTCACCGCTTGTGAAGGGACTCCCTGAAGGTGGGGAGCCTTGGACTCAAACCAGGATCCTTAAACCGGTCCGTGCGCTTTGTGCCACATGTGCTTAACCCACTGCACTACCACCCAACTTCCGTGTCTTTATTTTTTTGTTGTTGTTGTTACTGATGTCGTTGTTGTTGGATAGGACAGAGAGAAATGGAGAAAGGAGGGGAACACACGGGGAGAGAAAGATAGACACCTGCAGACCTGCTTCACCATTTAAGACGGGACTCCCCTGCAGGGGGGGAGTCGGGGGCTCAAACCGGGATCTTTATGTTGGTCCTTGTGCTTTGTGCCACATGCGCTTAACCCGCTGTGCTACAACCCGACTCCCCACATGACTCTTAAGAGTAGATTTTGGTTTTACTTTAAATATTTTACTTATTATTTTTCCCTTTTTTTGCCATCTGGGTTATTGTTGGGGCTCGGTGCCTGCACTAGGAATCCACTGCTCCTGGAAGCCATTTTTTCCCATTTTGTTGCCCTTGTTGTCATTCTTGTTATTGTTGCATTGCCATTGATGTTGTTGGATAGGACGGAGAGAAATTGAGAGGGGAGGAGAGACGGGGAGAGAAAGACAGACACCTGCAGACCTGCTTCACCACTTGTGAAGCGACCCCCCCCCCAGGCTCGAATGGGGATCCTCACGCTGGTTCTTGAGCTTCACGCCATATGCACTTAACCTGCTGCACTACCTCCCGACCCCTTATTTTATTTATTACTGAGAGAGAGAGAGAGAGAACCAGAACATTACTGTGGCATATGTTGTTCTGGGGATCAAGTCTGGGACCAGGAATGGTGGAGTGACTCCCCTCGGGATACCCCCTGCGCAGTGGTGGTCTGTGTGGTCACATGCCTTGAACTCGGCTTCAAACATGGCAAGGTGTGTGCTGTACTGGGTGAGCAAATTCCCAGCTTTCTGAATCATTTCTAGAAATAGTTGCTTTTGTATGGCTTCTCTGAGGATTGTTTTTACTACTTTACAGAGAGCTTGCCAAATATGTGCTAATCTTGTTTTCAAATTCTTTTGCAGCTCACCAGAACAAGCTAGAAGAAATGATTAACGAGCTAGCAGTGGCAATGACAGCTGTAAAACATGAGCAGGAGTACATGGAAGTTCGCGAGAGGATACACAGAGCCAGTAAGTTGATGCTCTCACTTTGCAGCAGTTTTCTTTTCCCTCCCTCCCTTCATCCCCCCTTTCTATTAATTTCTTTATCTCCCTCCCTTCCTTCCTGCCTGCCTTCCTTTCTCTCTTCCTCCCCTTCTCTACCTTCCTTTCCTTTTCTTCCTTTTCCCCCTCCTTCCCTCCCTCCCCTTCCCTCTTTACTTCCTTTTTCATTCTTTCTTTCTTCCATTTATTTATTTATTTATTAGAAGGATAGGAGGAGAAAGAGAAAGAACCAGACATCACTCTGGTGGTACATGTGTTGCCAAGTATTGAACTTGGGAGGGACTTCATGTTTGAGAGTCCAATGCTTTATCCTCTGTGCCACCTCCCGGACCCCTTCCTTCCTCCTTCCTTCCTTCCTTCCTTCCTTCCTTCCTTCCTTCCTTCCTTCCTTCCTCCTTCCTTCCTCCTTCCCTCCCTCCCTCCCTTCCTTCCTTCCTTCCTTCCTTCCTTCCTTCCTTCCTTCCTTCCTTCCTTTCACCAGAGCATTGTTTAGCTCTTGATTTTTGTAGTGCCAGGAATTGAACCTGGGACCTTTAGTGCTTCAGGAGTGAAAGTCTGTTGTGCTACTAATGATGCTATCTCCTCAGTCCTGCAGCTATATTTTTGATTTCCCCATCTATTCTACCCTCATTCCTCTCCTATTTATGCCTCTCTTGAATCTTCACCTTCTGTTTCTTATCTGGCATGGAAACCTATGAGTTACTTTTCTTCCTGTGGGGATCAGCCCATTGTGGGATGGAAATGGTACTGGAAAAAGTTTGAGAGGTTAGAGCTTTTATGACATGCTGGGCTTTGTATTTTTGGAGATTTATTTATCAGTAATAGAGAACCAGAGCACCACTCTGGCATACGTGGTCCTAGGTATCAAACTCAGGGTCTTGTGCTTGCAATTCCAGCACCCTGGCCACTATATAACTTCCCAAGGCTGCTCTGATTTGCTTATTTTATTTATTTATTTATTTATTTATTTATTTATTTATTTATTTATTTATTTATATTTCCACCAAGATCATCACTGGAACTTGGTGCCTGCACAACAAATCCACCACAGCTAGTGGACTCTTCCCCCCCATCCCTTTCTTTTTCTCCTCCTCCTCCTCCTCCTTCTTCCACTTCTCCCCCCCCCAATCAGGACAGAGAGAAATTGAGAGGTGAGTGGCAGATGGGGAGAGATAAACACCTGCAGACCTGCTTTACCCCCATGCAGGTGGGGAGCAGAGGTTTGAACCCGGGCCTTGCACATAGTGTAAGTGAGTACTCAACCAGGTGCTCCACCCCTGGTTTGCTTTTTTTAGCAACTCAGATTGGATGGCTTAAAAGCACAAGAGATTCTTGGAACACAGCAGTCAGAGAAAACAATCACCCTACAGACTGTAGGGACATTTAATCTTAATCACTCCTCTTTAATTTGAGCAAAGATATTCCTGCATTTATTTCACAAAATAGATCTTTAGACTTGCAATTCAGTTTTGTAAAACAAATATTTCCCACAGTGTTTTTTAAATAGATCTTCCTACAGATCTCAGAAGTGAACATAAGGAGACTTTTCCCCCCTTAGTGCAATTCTGTGATGATACTTTGCTAGATTAGACTGATATTCCAATAGGCATGGAGTGCAATGCTTTATATAAACACGCCTTAGGTGACCACTTCGTGTTTTTATGTTGTTATGTATCCATGTATTCTTTTTTAATATTGCCACAAGGCTGCTGCTGGGGCTTGCTGCTGGCACTATGAATCCGCCGCTCCTTGGGGACATTTCCTTCCTCCCTCCCTCCCTCCCTCCTTTTCTTCCTTTCTTCTTTTTCTAATATCTGTTTATTCCCTTTTGTTGCTCTTGTTGTTCTTATTATTGTTGTAGTTATTATTATTATTGATGTTGTCCTTGTTGGGTAGGACAGAGAGAAATGGAGAGAGGAGGGGAAGACAGAGAGGGGGAGGGAAAGACAGACACCTGCAGACCTGCTTCACCACTTGTGAAGCGACTCCCCTGCGGGTGGGGAGCCGGGGGCTCAAACCGGGATGTTTAAACCGGTCCTTGTGCTTTGCGCCACGTGCGCTTAACCTGTTGCGCTACTGCCCGACTCCTCCTTCCTTTCTTCTTTTCTATTTAATAGGACAGAGAAACAGAGGGGATGGGGAGATAGAGAGGGACAGAGAAAGACACCTGCAGACCAAGTGTGCCACTGCCCAGCTCCATGTTCATTTTAAGCATGAAAATATGTATCTTTCTGTATGTGAAGGGAACAATATCCTTTTCAGTATTATTTATTTTATTTTAATGAGAGAGATACAGGAAGGAAGATGAGGAGAGACAGGGTGGTGCTGGGGTTTGGGCGTGGGACCGAGAAGCTTTAGACATGAGAGTCTTGCATAACCATTATGCTGTGTCCCCAGCTTTAGGAGCAACAATTTCTTAAAAATATTTATTAATGAGAGAGGGAGTGGGAGAGAGGATCAGCATTATTCTAGCACAAACGATGCCAGTCATTGAACTCTTGACCTCATTCTTGAGAGTCCAATACTTTACTATGCCACCAAGTCATGCAGATTTTTTTTTTTTTTAAAGTATCTTGAGAAACTTACTAGCCATATCCCTGTTAGACATAGTAAATTGCGAATCATTTCCTGTTAGGCTAGAAATTGGCTACTAAATTTTCAGCAGAAGTGAGCTTCATGTCTTGGAATCAGCATTAAAAATCTCAGTGTTGGGGGACCTTGTTGTTTTATCAATGAAAAAAATTGAGTGACTGTAAGTTACCCTTTTGGAAATACAATACTTTCATTTCTAAGTAGCTGTTAAAATTCTGGTGAAATATATGTCTATATCTATCTGTCTCTCTCTATATATGTATATATATGTGTGTGTGTGTTTGTACTTGTATCCAAAAACCTGGCAGACACTTACTCAGCCAGTTGTTAACTATATTACTAATCACAATGGTTTTGCAACTAGAGATGAGCTGTGTGGCTAATGCATTGGACTTGGAAGCCTAAGTCCTGAATTTGATCCTTAATATTGAATGTGCTAGAGCGATGCTTTGGTCCTCTCCTATGTCAATAAATAAAGTATATATTTTTAATCAGTAAAAATTTGTAATTTTTTTAAAGGGAGGTTAATGAGAGAGAATCAGAGTATCACTTTGGCATAAGTGATACTGGGAATTGAACTGAGGACTTCATGGATAAGAGTTCAGGCCACTGTAATTATTTTTGATATTGACCATTTGCAGAATCAGAAACTATCAGTTCAAAAAAACTAATTCTGTAAAACCTATTGAGAAACTTGAAATAAGAATATGACATAAACTTAGCAAAATAAGTTAATAGGACCAAGTATCTAGCATGAGAGTGTGATAAATCATGAAACAAGTTCAAGTTTGATATTAACTGTCCCCTGTATTGGTCTGAAGCTGAGAAATTTCTCCTATCTGTTTTAGATGCTAAACGAGTATTGATTAAATAAATGTTAAAATGACACTTTCACACATTTTAACTTGGTATGAGTAGTATATTTTGGTAACTGTAATCAGGAAATAATCATCATGTTTTAAAAATCAGTTTTCTGGTTCACCAAAAAGAATTGCAGAGTCGAGAGAAAAGATTGGATTGGCTTTTCAGCCCTAGAATGTGACCTTGAGTATGAGATTTGGCACAGTAGATAAGGTGTTGGACTCTCAGGCCTGAGGTCCTGGGTTCAATCCCCAGCATTGCATGTGTCAAAGTAATACTCTGTTATTTGTTTTCTCTGTGACTCTTACTCCCAAAAAAAGTGTGACCTTGGGCAGGTCATTCTCTGTTCCCCATACTTAAGCAGAGTGGATATGACTGTACGCCTTTTTAAGTTTTTTTTGACTTGTTTTTGTTTTTTCTTTTTACTAGAGCACTACTCAACTCTGGTTTATGGTGGTGCTGGGGAATGAACATGGGAACACAGAACCTCAGGCATGGAAGTCTTTTTTGCATAACTAATACACTCTTGCTAGTTCTTGCATGAATCTTTAAGGTCCCATTTAAATCTGAATTTCTTTGCTTTTAAGTACATTGAGTGGAATTGTATTGCTATAACACAAAAGAATATTGTGAATGGGGTGCTGTTGTAGACTAGCGAACACTTTGTGGGGCATATGCTTTTGTGAGTTTATTTTTTTCTCTGGTTGTTTATTAAGTTTTTTTTTTTTTTTTCCCCTCACAGTTAATGACAACACAAATAGCAGAGTGGTTCTCTGGTCCTTCTTTGAAGCTCTTGTTCTAGTTGCCATGACATTGGGACAGATCTACTACCTGAAGAGATTTTTTGAAGTCCGGAGGGTTGTTTAAAAAGCCTTTTCTTCAGGATCCTAAATTCATAATTCATTGTTTACCAAACATCTTGGTCATAATAATGTCAATTAGTTCCTATCTTTTAATTTTTTGAAGTGTACATTCATAGCTTATGTTGTTTGTGATTAATAGATAACTGGGGGAAATACATTTATAGGAAAAGGTGAAAAGTTTATAGTGGGTATTGACATAGAATTGGCGTAATTTCTTATTTAAATTTTGCCTCCATTATACAGGTCCTTCCAGAATGTCAGCACTGTAAATGAAATATAAGCATATAGTCCTTGTATTTTCTTTTCCCTTTATTTTCCTAATAAAATATAGTTTGTTCAGGACAGTACTTTACCAAGATGGCTGCATTCTTTAAATTCTTTATCTTGTAGCTCAGATCCTTAAAAGATACATTTTGTTAAGTCCTGAGAAACAACACCTGAATCTCAGCAGTTTCTATCCAGCCTAATGGAGTTTCCTACCGGGGTTGGTACTTTTGTACTTTTATCTCTTTTATTTCTGCTTTCGTTAAGATAACCAATTCATTTCCCTCCTAAATTTTTCTGTTGACCCTTAGGACCCAGTCACGTCCACTTAACTAATAACTTCTTTTTTTTTTTTTCCTATCTAACCTTGTGAGAAGTTTCTATTAACACCAATTTTCTGGGTGTTTTAGCGAATGATAACTCTATGCTGAAACATCATTTTATCACTCTTGTCATGTAGGAAGTATCCATTTATGCAATTGGAAAAATCTGGGTTTTGATGCCAAAGGGTTAAAGCCTCTTGGATGTAATTGCAGTGATGTACAGCCACTATTTTATTTTTGATCAGTGGCATTTTGGCCACTGTTCAGTTAGGGTACTGGTCAATGTTGTCAGTACTAGGGGTTTTTTGTTTTTCTTGTGTCTTTCTTTTTTTTTGGGGGGGCATATATGGATTTTGTTTTATATAAGATGACTTTTCTCGGTCTTTGATGATGGGTTTAAAATTAATGGAGCATCTGGTTTTGATGTGGAACTGATCCAGGATTATGTTGTGACTGATAACACTTTTTTTTTTTTATCTTTGCAAGGGGAAAAATACAAGTAACAGTTTTATATAATTAATTTAAATTTGTTACAGGTTTTCATGTTCAGGACAATTTTTCAACCTTAGGTGAAAATACTTGCAACAGTTGAAGGTGATTGTTTTACCTTAGGATAACTGTTGTATGCCAATTTGTGTGTGTGTGTAACACTTCAAAATTGAATTAAAATATGTAAATTTAAAATTGGCTATATCTAACCTGCCCCAGGTTCAGTAAATAAACAGTTCTTTTTAAAAACAGACTTAGTAGTCTATGTTTCATGTTTCATATATTAATTTACATGAGTTAAAGCCAATATTCAGGGTGGGGGTAGATCTCATGCCTGAGACTCTAAAGCCCCAGGTTCAATCCCCTGCACCACCATAAGCTAGAGCTGATCAATGCTCTGGTAAAACAAACAAAAACAGTATTCACATTTGAAAGTACATATTCAGGGGGTAGATAGCATAATGGTTATGCAAAGAGACTCTCATGCCTGAGGCTCCAAAGTCCCAGGTTCAATCCCCTGCACTACCATTAAACCAGAGCTGAGCAGTGCTGTTAAAATATATATATATATTTTAAAAAAAGAAAGTACATATTCATATTTTCTGAGTATTTGTGCTTGTCATTAATGTTCTTGCATTTTACATCTGTCTACAAATTGGAGTATAGTACATGGGAACCCAGTTTTATGTGTTTTTCTGTGGTTTCTTTGATAGATTATTATTCAACTCTTTCTCATCTGCAGTGGGCATGCTTCACAAGTGGTGAAGCAGGGCTGCAGGTGTATGTCTCTCCCTCTTTGTCTACTACCTCCCAAACTCCCTCAACCCACCCACTTTCTGTCTTATCAAAGAAAGGAGGAAAGAAAGTCACCAGGAGTAGTGATTTGTTATGCAGGCACTGAGCCTCCTTCATAACACTAGTGGTGTTTATAAAATAGTAATAATTTGCTCAGAGACCTCAGATGAATGGTGGTACCAGAAATTAGATCTCTTCCAACTTACCGAGCACAGTGAAAGGTCCCGGCATGCTGCTAAAAATGTCACATTCTCTCACTTAATCTTCACATTCACCATTATCTTGGTTTTAAAAATCTTTACTTTGTTTGAGTCCCCGGCTCGCCACCTGCAGGGGAGTCCCTTCACAGGCTGTGAATCAGGTTTTCCCCATCTCTCTCCATTTCTCTGTGCTATCCAACAATGACCATCGATAACAACAATAAAACAAGAGCAACAAAAAGGAAATAAATACTTAAAAAAATCTTTACTTTGAACACAAGGATCCAAGCATGCAAATGAAAACTGGTAAGTAAAGTCCCAAATACACAAACAGTATATATAGATGGTGTCATTTTTTTCCTTTTTTTTTTTCTTTTTATTGGATAGGTTAGAGAAATTGAGAGGGGAGGGAGACAGGGAAAAAGACACCTGCAGACCTGCATCGCAGCTTGTCAAATGTCAGGTGGGGATAGGGCTAGAACAGGGGTCCTTGCACATAATACTATGTATGCTCCTTAGCTATTATGTTCTTTTTCATTGCTTTCAGAGCTGTCTGGAAGTTTGAGGACATGATTCTGTGATCTTTCATTTAGTTTGAGATGACTGAAGTCTGTATGATTATTTCTGTTCATTGCTCCCATCAATATTTGACTGCTACTTTGTAGCTGTTGTAGTCACTGGGGTAACTGATACAGAGAATAGGTGTCCAGGAGGTAGCAAAGTGGATAAAGAATTAGACTCTCAATCATGAGGTCCTGAATTTGATTCCCAGCAGTACATGTGTCAGAGTGATGTATGGTTCTCTCTTCTACCTTTATAATAAATAATCATTTATATATATATATATATATATATATATAGAGAGAGAGAGAGAGAGAGAGAGAGAGAGAGAGGAGTCGGGCAGTAGCGTGGGTGGCGCAAAGTGCAAGGACCTGCTAAGGATCCCGGTTCGATCCCCAGCTCCCCACCTGTAGGGTAGTCTCTTCATAAGCAGTGAAGCTGGTCTGCAGGTGTTCGTCTTTCTCTCCCCCTCTCTGTCTTCCCCTCCTCACTGCATTTCTCTCTATCCTATCCAACAACAACGACATCAATAATAACTACAACAATAAAACAAGGGAAACAAAAGGGAATAAATTATATATATATATATATAGAGAGAGAGAAAAAACAGCCCCCGCTGGTTTAAGATTTCCCTTAGGGGGGTACTCATTTAATAAAAGTACCATGGAGAGAAGGTAGCGTAGTGGGCTTTGGTGACTTATGACAGGCAGACAGCACTGAGGACGTTTGGAAAGTGATAATTGGAAATGATTGATGCAAGACATCAGTGAGCACAAAATGGGGAAGACTCTTAAGGGCTTGGACTCCAACCATAACCACTTCTGAAGGAGAGTTATATACCATGATCGGACGCGAGCCCTCGGCCCCATTTTGCACATCCACTAACTTGGGGCGCTGAGTCGGGGTACAATGTTGTCCTTTGCCCCAGCCTCACTGTCCTTGGCCAGGAAGCAGGGTTGTGTTGTCACCTGCTTGTGATTTGAGGAGAAAAAAGCGAGTTGGGGCAGAATCTGTTCCGCCCAAAAGCCTGCTGGGTGTGGGCGTGGGCCCGAGCCAACGAGGCTGCCCGAGGGCGCAACTCCGGCAGGACACCCGTGGACCCACTGCCTCTGAATTCCCTCTCCTGGTAGCCCACAAAGTATGTTCTCCGCCCCCGGAACTTGGTTGCTTGAGCTCCGTTTCCGGGAGAGCCTATTGACCACCGGAAGCGGAAGTGCTCCGTGACGGCTCAGCTAAGGAATGCCTGCGTCTGTGGCGGTCCCCAGAGCACCATGGAGCACGTGACGGAGGGTTCATGGGAGTCGCTGCCCGTGCCGCTGCACCCGGGTGTGCTGGGCTCGCTGCGGGAGCTGGGTTTCCCGTACATGACGCCGGTGCAGGTGGGCGCGGGGCCAGCGGGACAGTGAGGCTTCAAGCGGGCCGGGGCCGCGGGGAGTTAGAACTAGCTCGGCGACACCCCGAGTCTTCGCCTCTCGCGGGACCTTCCGGCCTCCGGGACTCGGCGGCGTCGGGCTCGCAGGGGACCCTGCGCTGGGCCCGCTCTCCGCGGCCGAGCTGCCACCGTATGGTCTTGTTGAGTGAGGCGCCCTGTCGCCTCGATCCAGTGGCGGACAACCGAGAGCGGACTCCTTCCCCGGTGCCCACTAGGCGCTGGGACTTTTGCATTGTTTATTATTTATTGTTGGATAGACAGAAGTCGAGAGGAGAGCGGGGCCGGGTGGTGGCGCACCTGGTTGAGCGCACATGTTGCAGTGCGCAAGGACCCGGGTTCGAGTCCCTGGTCCTCACCTGCAGGGGGAAAGCTTCACGAGTGGTGAAGCAGGGCTGCAAGTATTTATCTCTCTCCCTCTCACTCTTCCCCTTCCCTCTCAGCTTCTGGCTTTGTCTATCCAATAAATAAATAAAGATTAAAATAAATTTAAAAATAAAGGAGAGAGACACATGCAGATCTGCTTCACTACTCAGTGAAACTTTCTCCCCGGAGGTGGGGACCAGAGGCTTGAACCGGGTCCTTGCGCATTATAATGCGTGCGCTCCACCCTCCTGGGAGTTTTGCTTTGTCAGACCTTATGTTCTAATGCCCGGGAAAGAGTCATTTCAGCAGGCGATGTGTTTTGTGGGAACTGGAACAGACCGATGTGTTGGTGACAGAAAGGTGCTGGGCTAGAAGGGAAGCTAGGGCATTGGGGGAGGGGGTCTCGGAAGAAACCCATTGAGCTGATACCCGGATGATGGACAGGAGCTGGGACCTGGGGGCAGTGCAGATGCCCAGGGGTTGAGGCTCGGCTTGGGGAAGGGGTGGAAAGAAGACTTTGGGGGTGCAGCCCGAGGGCGGAGCAGACCAGGTACCAGGTTGTGCAGGGACTTGGAGCTTGGCTTTTTTTTTTTTTGCCTCCAGGGTTATCACTGGGGCTTGGCTATGAATCTACTGCTCCTGTTTTTTCCATTTTGTTGCCCTTGTTGTGGTTGTTATTGTTGTTATAGCTGTTGTTGTTGCTGGATAGGACAGAGAGAAATGGAGAGAGGAGGAAAAGACAGAGGGGGAGAGAGATGGACACCTGCAGACCTGCTTCACCGCTTGTGAAGCGACTTCCCTGCACATGGGGAGCCGGGGCTCGAACTGAGATCCTTATGCCGGTCCTTGTGCTTTACGCCACATGCACTTAAATAAATATTTTTTTAAAAATACAGAACAAAGGACTCCAGTGTCTGCTCAGGCAGTTGGACACTTGAGGGGGGCAGCCACTGGACATGTGGTGACTGATTGCTTTCTGAGTGCTCAACCCATAGTGATATCAATGTCGTTGTTATTGGATAGGACAGAGAGAAATGGAAAGAGGAGGGGAAGACAGACACCTGCAGACCTGCTTCCCCACCTGTAAAGCGACTCCCCTGCAGGTGGGGAGCCGGGTGCTCGAACCAGATCCTTACATGGGTCCTTGGGCTTCACGCCACGTGGTCTTAACCCGCTGCTCCCACCCGACTCCTTTTATTTATTTATTTATTTATTTATTTATTTATTTATTTACTTACTTATTAGAAACATTGGAGAGAAAGAAAGAAGCAGACATCACTCTGGTACATGTGCTGCTGGGAATTGAACTCAGGACCACATAGTTAAAGAGTCCAGTACTTCATCCATTTCGCCATCTCCCAAAGCACAGATTTTCTTATTTTTTTCTGACGTGTGGGTGGAGAGAATAGAGCACTGCGCAGCTCTGTCCTTGAGTTATGGCATTGTCTAACTTGTACTCTGTTGTCTCTCTCCCTAGTCTGCGACTATCCCTCTGTTCATGAAGAACAAAGATGTGGCTGCAGAGGCGGTAAGTACCCATTGGCAGTGCTGCTACCACCTCCCCCTTTCCCTCCCAGGAACCTCGAGGAGAAGTAAACCCAAACTCTCTCCCTCTTCGCAGGTCACAGGCAGTGGTAAAACTCTTGCTTTCGTCATCCCCATCGTGGAAATTCTTTTGAGAAGGGAAGAGAAGTTAAAAAAGAATCAGGTGAGGATAGTTGTTCCACGTAGTCTGAAGAGGTCAAGGTTGAGTAAGCTGATCAAAAGAGTAGGCGTGCACTCTGTCCCCGGTCCTGTCTGATTCTGTATTTGTGACCTCGCCTGCTCTCTTTCACTTCTTGTAGTCTCCCCAGGCCATAGTCAGCACCCTGCTATCCTGCTCATCCCCAGGCCAGTGAGAAATCTCAGCTGCCCGATGCTCTGGAGTTCCAGCTGACTTTGAATAAGGCCACCCTCTGCTCTCTCGTTTCACACCAAACCAAATGGGTGTTCTTTTCCCGGTCACCTACTGTGATGGCTTTTGCATTGAAAAAAAAAAATTAAGATTTTATTTATTTATTCATGGAAAAGATAGGAGAGAGAAAAAGAATGAGGCCCAGCTGGTGGTGCACCTGATTGAGCACACACGTTACAGCACGCAAGGTCCTCGCCGCAGTGGTAAATCTTCACGAGGGGTGAAGCAGGGCTGCAGGTGTCTTCTCTGTTTCTCTCCCTCTCTATCTCCCCCTTCAGATTTTTGGCTGTCTCTATGCAATAAATAAATAAAGATAATTAAAAAAAGAGAGGGGGCGCGCCGGTCAGTAGCGCAGATAGGACAGAGAGAAATGGAGAGAGAAGGGAAAGACGGGGGGAGAGAAAGACACCTGCAGACCTGCTTCACCACTTGTGAAGTGACTCCCCTGCAGGTGGGGACTGGGGGTTTGAATTGGGATCCTTACGCCAATCCTTGTGTTTTGCGCCACCTGTGCTTACCCCGTTACGCTACCGCCCAACTCCCTCTATCTTCATTTTTTGACAAAAATGTGACCAGAGGCTTGCAGGAACCTCACCTGGTTTCCCCCAGGGGGCAGTAAGTTACAGTTTTGACTAATTTATGTTCATAGCTACTTTATAGAACAGGATAGCAGCAAATAATGGAACACATTCTGAGTAGTCTGTGCACTGTGGCCAGACTTGCTGAAAGGGCCCAGGAAGTGCTGCTCCTGTGAGGTGGCAGGTCCTGGCCTGTGTGTTGATGTTTGCTCATTGTGTCCCTTCCCTCCCTGTGAGCAGGTGGGAGCCATCATCATCACACCCACTCGAGAGCTGGCTATTCAGATTGATGAAGTTCTGTCTCAGTTCACGAAGCCCTTCCCACAGTTCAGGTAAATCAAGTGAGTTTCCTGTTAGCCTCAACCTTTTATTGTGTCTGGCTTGTTTAAAGACCCCGTTTCTCCCTCTAGCCAGATTCTCTGGATTGGCGGCAGGAATCCTGGAGATGATGTCACGAGGTTTAAGGAGCAGGGGTAAGTCTGCTGCCTCATTTCTTGGCATGATATTGGCACCACACTCAGGAAGAATTGTTATACAGGGACCGGGTAGTGGTGTACCTGCTTGAGCGCACATGTGACAATGTGCAAGGACCCGGGTTCGAGCCCCCAGTCCCCACCTGCAGGAGGAAAGCTTTGCGAGTGGTGAAGCAATGTTTCAGGTGTCTCTCTGTCTCTCCTTCTCTGTCATCCCCCTCACTCCAGATTTCTGGCTGTCTCTATCCAATAAATAAAATAAATATAATAAAAAAATTAATAAAATTGTTATGCCATCTAAGGCTAACTGGGCTTCCATTCTGGCTGTCCCCTTTCTCCCTGAAAAGGCTTTTTTCTCCAGCCTGTCTCCCACTTTGCTTACTCCACCTCCAGTGAGTCTTCCCCTGCAGAGAAGGGAAAGTCAGGTGTGGTTTCCCTGGTCGCCTCAGCCTGACTGTGGGACTTAGAGAGCTTTCCTCACTGTCTGGTGTGCTACTGCCTGGCCTCTGCAATTCGCTTATTCATATTTTTGTTATTATTATCAGTTGGATAGAGACAGGGAAATCAAGAGGCACTTGCAGTGCTACTTCACAGCTGCAGGTGGGAACCAGGGCCTTGAGCCTGGGTCCTTGTGCTTTATGACATGTGCACTCAACCAGGCATGCCACCACCCAGCCCCTACAATTCACTTCCACACTTTGTCAGAATGCCTGTCTGGAAAGTTGAGCTGTAGTGCAGCGGGTTAAGCGAAGGTGGTGCAAAACCCAAGGACTGGCGTAAGAATCCTGGTTCGAGCCCTGGCTCCTCACCTGCAGAGGAGTCGCTTCACAGGCAGTGTGGCAGGTCTGCAGGTGTCTATCTTTCTCTTCTCCTCTCTGTCTTCCTCCTCCTCTCTCCATTTCTCTCTGTCCTATCCAACAACAACGACAACAATAATAACTACAACAATAAAACAGCAAGGGCATCAAAAGGGAATAAATAAATAAACAAGATAAATATTAAAAAAAAAAGTTGGGAGTCGGGCGGTAGCGCAGCGGGTTAAGCGCAGGTGGAGCAAAGCGCAAGGACCAGCATAAGGATCCCGGTTCGAGCCCCTGGCTCCCCACCTGCAGGGGAGTCGCTTCACAGGCGGTGAAGCAGGTCTGCAGGTGTCTGTCTTTCTCTGCCCCTCTCTGTCTTCCCCTCCACTTCTCCATTTCTCTCTGTCCTATCTAACAACTACAAAATCAATAACAACACTAATAACTACAACAACAAAACAACAAGGGCAACAGAAGGGAATAAATAAATATTTTTTAAAAAGATATTGATTTGCTGCAAAGGGGAAATCATAAAAAACAAACAAAAAGAATGCCTGTCTGGTGCTGTGTCATTGAAAACTCATCAGATGCTTATGCTGGCTACTGGGATAGATTCTGATGTCCATATAGGGTCAGTGAGGCCACCTTCTCCACTGCCACCCCAGGTTGCTTTGCTGCAGTACCCTGGTTTCTAGAATATTGCATGTATAGAAAGAACTCTGTTTAGTATTACCAGATCTCAGATTTTTACAATAAGAATATAGAGTCTCAGATTTTTGCATTGTGTCACCAGATTATTGACAGCTTGCATGTAAATTCACATTTGACAGGTCACTAGTCTGTGGCCACATTTGGCTTTCAGTGTGTTTGTCATCTGCTCTGAAATGATCTTTCACTTGTTCTGGTCTGTCATAACTACGTACTTGCTACTGTAGCATGAAATCAACACACAAGTGGACATTGTGCTGAGTGTAGAAGGACATTGTGTGCCCATAAAATGTCACAAAGATTGACAGAGATCTGCTCTGATTGAAGGGCCAGGTGACAGAGACCTGCTCTGATTGAAGGGCCAGGGTCTGCTTGTTTTTTTTTTTTTTTTCCTTTAGTGTGCCTGGCCAGTAGGCCTGGCCTCACAGCCCAAGTTTACTGCCTCTTAGCTTTCTCTGTCTATCTTCTGTCATCTCATCTCACTGGAATTTTGATGACTTTTTTTTTTTTTTCCTTCCACCAAAGTCATCACTGGTGCCAGCACTACAAATCCACCACTCCTGGATTTTTATTTATTTGTTTATTTATTTATTTATTATCTTTTTAAAAAAATAATTTATTCATTTATTCATGAGAAAGATAGAAGGAGAGAAGAACCAGCCATCACTCTGGTGGTACATGTGCTGCCGGGGATCGAACTTGGGATCTCATGGTTGAGAATCCAATGCTTTATCCACTGGGCCACCTCCCGGACCACTATTTTTTTATTATCTTTATTTATTGGCCAGAGACAGTCAGAAATCAAGAGGTTAGGAAGAGATAGGAAAAAAGACAGAGAGACACATGCAACACTGCTTCACCATTCACAAAGCTTTCCCCCTGCAGGTGGGGTCCAGGGCTTGAACCTGGGTCCTTGCACATTGTGACATATGCGCTCAGTCAGGTGTACCACCACCTGCCCCTCCATTTTTTTTTCTTTCTATTTTTATTAGGACAGAGAGGGATTGAGGCAGGCACAGGAGGGGGAAAGACAGGGTGAAAGAAAGAGACCTGCTTTACCACTTGTGAAGTATCCTCCCTGCAGATGTTCAGTAACTTTTCAGCGGATACAAAGCAGGTTATTTTTTTCTCCCTTTTCTTTTGTTGGTCCTAAGGATTGAACCTGAGACTTCAGAGCATAAGACATTGAAAGTATGTCGTATAAACCACTGTACTATCTCCCTGACCCCAGAACTGAGGTTTATTTTATTATTTTTTAAATTTATTTCCCTTTTGTTGCCCCTTTAATTGTTGTTGTAGTTATTATTGTTGTTATTGATGTTGTCATTGTTAGATAGGACAAGGAGAAATGGAGAGAGGAGGGGAAGACAGAGGGAGAGAAGAAGACAGACACCTGCAGACCTGCTGCATTACCTGTGAAGCGACTCCTCTGCATGTGGGGAGTCGGGGGCTCGAACAGGGATCATTACGCTGGTCCTTGCGCTTCATGCCATGTGCACTTAACCCGCTGCGCTACTGCCAGAACTGAGGTTTTTGGAATCAAATAATTTCAAGATCCAGAGAGTAAGCTAAAAGGTTGACACTATTTTCCAAGTGGGAACATCGTGGTGGCAACACCAGGCCGCTTGGAGGACATGTTCCGCCGGAAGGCTGAGGGCTTGGACCTGGCCAGCTACGTGAGATCGCTCGATGTGCTGGTGCTGGACGAAGCAGACAGACTTCTGGACATGGGGTTTGAGGCAAGGTACGTACTGATGGTCAGACTTCACCTGATGTGGGAGAAAAGGGATTGCGTGGGGGCATTATTCCTATAATGTTCCACAGCTCCTGGGTGTACATATTCTTTTGTTTAAAGATTGAATATGAGAGTCAGGGAGAGATAGAAGGAGAGAAAGAGAAATTCCATAGCACTGCTCCACTGTCTGTGAAATTTCTCTTGTGCAAGTATTCCCATGTGGGGACTGCTCAGAGTGAGAGGTGCTCTGCCTAGTGAGCTATTTCCCAGCACCCTCTTTTCCAGTCTTTTTTTTTTTTTTTTTTTTTGCCTCCAGGGTTATCTCTGGGGCTTGGTGCCTTTACTACTAATCCACTGCTCCTGGAGGCTATTTACCCCCCCCCTTTTGTTGCCTTTTTTGTTTATCGTTGTTATTATTGTTATTGCTGTCGTTGGATACGACAGAGAGATTGGGAAGACAGAGATGAGGAGAGAAAGACATTTACAGACCTGCTTCACCACTTGTGAAGCAACTACCCTGCAGATGGGGAGCCAGGGACTCGAACCAGGATCCTTATGCCAGTCCTTGCACTTTGTGCCATGTGCACTTAACCTGCTGTGCTACTGCCTGGCCCCGCTTTTTCCAGTCTTTAAAGTACCTATTGAGCGTGCCGGCAAATAAGTATAATCCTTTTTTAAAAAAAGTTTTTAATCGAAAAAATTTAATTTTTAATTTTTTTTTAGCATAAACACCATCCTGGAATTTCTTCCAAAACAGAGGAGAACAGGCCTTTTCTCTGCCACTCAGACGCAGGAGGTGGAAAACCTAGTCCGTGCAGGCCTCCGGAACCCAGTCCGCATCTCTGTGAAGGAGAAGGGGGTGGCCGCCAGTAACACCCAGAAAACTCCCTCCCGCCTAGAGAACTACTACATGGTGAGTACTGGGCTGAATTCCCTGAGGATTCTTTAAGTTGAGTAAGAATGACACGGATCTAGTGATTGCAGTTAACAGTCTGTGAGGTAATCTGTTATGTTAATTGTGTTTTCAGCAATTTGTTAGTTTTTTTGTGTTTCTGCTTACATTTTCCCCTTTATTATTATCATTAATTTTTTTTTTTCCAGAGCACTACTCAGCTTAGCTCTGGTTTCTGGTGGTGTCGGGGATTAAAGCTGGGACTTCCACGCCTCAGGCACCCCAGAGTATCTGCATAACCATTTTGCTATCTTTCCCCATCCTGTTTATTTCTTAATGATAGAGATACAGAGAGAAAGATACACAGAGACCAGAAGCACTGCTCAGGAATGGTTTATGGTGGTGATGGGAATTGAATGCGAGATCTTTGGTGCCTCAGGCATGAAAGGCTTTGTGCAGAACCATTATGCTGTCTTCCAGCACCTCTGTTTCTTTCTCCTTGTTCTCTCTCATGTTAATCAGAATTTAGGACTGACCTCACGCTTGCCGGTGCAGTGTTCTAACCTCTGTGCCATCTCCCACCCCACCGGAGTGAGCTTTTATTAACATGTTGACGTTAATTCTGAGATAACAGAGACTGAATAACTTTTGAACTAATTTTTATTTTATTGATGGAGAAAATTAGTTTGTTAAAATTGAAATCTGAAGCTGCAAATACCTATGGGATTTATTATAGTCAATAGTTTATTTTTTACTTTCTTATTTTGTAGGTATGTAAGGCAGATCAGAAATTTAACCAGCTGGTACATTTTCTTCGAAATCATAAGCATGAAAAACACCTGGTCTTCTTCAGGTAATTCTGACCCTCAGGCGCACCTCGAATGCCTGCATGCATTCGCAGTCCTTCTTGGTTTTCTCAGGGGAGCTTTTAGCTGCAAATGACTGAAAACCCAACTTAACGTGGCTCAATGAGCAAGTGCCCCTCCATTTTTGTTTATTTTAATTTAACATTGCTTTACAAAAACTCTAAAATGGGGACTTCACACTGTTTTCCATAGGGACTCTACTAGTTTATATTCCAACTAGTCCTAGAGTTGCTTTTCCACATCCTTTCAAAAATTTTTAATTATCTTTATTTATTGGAGAGAGAAAGCCAGAAATCGAGAGGGATGAGGGAGATAGGGAAAGACAGACACTTGCAGTCCTGCTTTACCACTCTCCCCCTTCCTCTTGGTTTCTCTGTCTCTATGCAGTAAATTAAAAAAATATTTTTTGGGAGTCGGGCAGTAGCGCAGTGGGTTAAGTGCACGGGGTGCGAAGCACAAGGACCAGCGTAAGGACCCCGGTTCAAGCCCCTGGCTCCCCACCTACAGGGGAGTCGCTTCACAGGCGGTGAAACAGGTCTGTAGGTATCTATCTTTCTCTCCCCCTCTGTCTTCCCCTCCTCTCTCCATTTCTCTCTGTCCTATCTAACAATGACGACATCAGTAACAACAATAATAACTACAACAATAAAACAAGGGCAACAAAAGGGAAAATAAATAAAATATAAAAAAGGGAAAATAAATATTTAAAAAAAAGAAAAAAAATTTTAAAAATGTCTCAAAAAAAAAAAAGCAGTAGGATGAACATTGGAGGAGTCAGATCTTGGTTCTGGCTGTGCTACAGACCCATAGTGCTGTTTCATCAACTGCAAAAGGATGTGTGACATCACATGGAGATTCCTCCAGTTTGAAAAAAGGGGTGTGTATAAATGGGGGGATGTGGGGATCTGCATAGGACACTCCCAGACTCGGGGAAAGCTGAGCAGCCAGTTGTAGGGAAGGTGGTAACTGGAACAGATACTCATGGACCTTCTCTTCAGGGCACGTCCCCATTGACATGACTCTGCAGTATCACTTTTTTTTTTCTTTCCCGGTGACTCAGATATAAGTCCAAATGTTTAGTAGAGAGAAGATTTGCTTGGTTGAATGAGCTAACTGATGAGCCCTGAAGGCTCAGACTAAGTGGGGGAGAAGCAGTTCACCACATAAAACAGTTAAATTTAAATTGTTATGAACAAACCCTTCAGTATAATTAGTTCATCAGGTGCCAGGGGACATGTGTCTGCCAAAATGTCTTTAGACAGTGGCACTCTGGCCTTGAGCTCATGTTTAGGCTCATATTTAGGATATCTTGTCAAATCATTGACCACTTGGTTTTAGATTGAGAACTTAGCTGGGGGTGGAACTGTTGGCATTCTCTGCATTCCCCCAAAAAATGTCCCCTTCAGTGCGCTGTGCTCACAGCCTTCCTCTGCTGGGAATGGAAGGAGCGAGCTGACCAGTGACACTCAACCCGCTGCCCCTCTGCAGCACCTGTGCCTGCGTGGAGTACTACGGGAAGGCTCTGGAGGGCCTGGTGAAGAACGTGAAGATAATGTGCATTCACGGAAAGATGAAGTTCAAACGCAACAACATCTTCATGGAGTTCCGCAAACTGCAGAGGTTAGTTGGCTTTGTCTGATCTCTATCCACTCGCCACATTTTCAAGCCCCTCAAACTCACCATGTCTGTCTGCTGTTTCTGTTGCTGTTTGTGTAAAACTCTTGGCCCCCTCCTCCCCCCAATTACTTTCTCTTTCATCATCTGTTGTTTTTCTGCTAGGTTTTAAACTCCCTAAGAATAGGAACGAAAGGCCAGGGAGGTGGTGCACCAGTAGAGGATGTGCCTTGCCTGTGTGAAGCCCTCCATTCCTACCACCTCATATAATGGGTGTGGCTCTGGTCTCTGTTTCTCATGAAAAAATAAAAACAGAGTCATAGGGGGCTGGACTGTAGCACAGTGGGTTAAACACACAGTGTAAAGCGCAAGGATCCCAGTTTGAATCCCTGGCTCCCCACCTGCAGAGGGGTCACTTCCCAAGTGGTGAAGCAGGTCTGCAGGTGTCTTTCTTTCTGTCTCCCTCTCTATCTTCCCCTCCTCTCTCAATTACTCTGTGTCCTAACAACAAAAATGGCCACCAGGAGTAATGCATTCTTAGTGTAGGCACCAAGCTCCAGCAATAACCCTGGAGGTAAAAAAACAAACAAATGAATAAAGAACAGATTCATATTAAAACACACACATAGCATAATGGTTTTCAAAAAGACTCTCATGCTCAAGACACCGAAAGTCCCAGGTTTAATCCCCAGCACCACCATATGGCAGAATCTCTAGTTTAAAAAAAGGGGGGGGGGAACGTGGGGGAGCTACCTGGTAACAAGGCTCACCTGGAGTCACGCTTTGCCTCGCAAGACGTAGGTTTGAGCTTGCCCCTCACTGCACTGTGGGAAAGTTTGCTGCTGTAGTATCTTTCCCTCTATCCCTCTGTGTCTTTGTCTCTCTATCTGAAAAGTCATCCTAGAGCACTGAAGCCCTAGTGGCGACAATAGAGAGGTAGCTAACTGGCTAGAGCACATGCCTTGCCATGTGTGAGGCCCTGGGTTTGATCCCTAGCAGCATAACAGCACATGAGAGCAACAGTGATAAACCAAGGGGCAGGGCCTTTGTTATGCTCACTGCCCAAGTTTGAGCCCCTAGACACTACACAGGGGACTGTGGCACTGAGGGGAGTTTTATTGCTGTAGCTTCTCTCTGAAAAAGTTGGCTTGGAAAGCCTGACAACGGCAGCAGGGAAATACACATTAAATGCCTATCCATGGGTGGTGGAGCAAAGGCTTTGTGTGTCACCCCCAACGAAAGACAAGGGGCAGGAGCTGGTTCACCCAGTTAAGCACACATCAGGACCTGGGTTTGAGACCGCAGCCACCATGTAGGGGTGTCATACAACAGGGAAACTTCAGGAACCATGTAGTGTCTCTCCTATCTCTTGTTCTCTTTCTCCTCCCAATGCTTTATTCTCTATCTGAAGCAGGGCGGGGTGGGGGTGGGGAGTCTACTTGGAATCACCTAGGCACGAAGTTCTAGTGAAACCCTATTAGATGCAAAACAAACAGTAAAGAGTGTTTGAGTCGTTCGGGAGGTGGCACAGTAGTGTTGGACTCTCAAGCATGTCTTGAGCTCGATCCCTGCCAGCACAGGTACCAAAGTGACATCTGGTTCTTTTTCTCTCTCCCACTATCCCTTTCATTTAAAAATAAAGTGTGTGTGTGTGTGGGGGGGGGGATTTGGGTGGTAGCACAGCAGGTTAAGCGCAAGTGGTGCAAAGTGCAAGGACCAACATAAGGATCCCGCTTCGAGCCCCCGGCTCCCCACCTGCAGGGGCGGGTTGCTTCACAGGCGGTGAAGCAGGTCTGCAGGTGTCTGTCTTTCCTCCCCCTCTCTGTCTTCCCCTCCTCTCTCCATTTCTCTCTCTGTCCTATCCAACAACAATGACATCAATAACAACTACAATAATAAAACAAGGGCAACAAAGGGTGATAAATACATAAAATATGTATTTTTTTAAATGAGTATTTGATGGTGACAAAAATAGTGGCCTTCTGACTGACTGAAAGTGATATTTTTCTCTTCTTCCAGTGGGATTCTGGTGTGCACAGATGTGATGGCCCGAGGAATAGATATTCCGGAAGTAAACTGGGTTTTGCAGTATGACCCTCCTAGCAGTGCAAGGTACAGTGTTTTAGCATCTTGTGTAGAATTCTAGCCTGATGAGATGCAATCCTGAGAGAAATATTATATTTGTGGAAAATTAAGTAGGAACAATAAGTGAGAAGACAAATAAGTATTTGTATATGTTGTTAGTGATATTACCAAGTAAGTATAGGTCTTCACAAATACTTTCTATTGTTTTCTCACTTTTTCAAATACTTTTAAAATTCTTAAAGAGATATACATGGTATAATCTTTTTTTAAATTCTTTTTTTAATATTTATTCCTTTTTGTTGCCCTTGTTTTTTTATTGCTGTAGTTATTATTATTGTTGTTATTTGATGTCCTTGTTGTTAGATAGGACAGAAAGAAATGGAGAGAGGGGAAGACAGAGAGGCAGAGAGAAAGATAGACACCTGCAGACCTGCTTCACCACCTGTGAAGCGACTCCCCTGCAGGTGGGGAGCCGGGGGCTTGAACCGGGATCCTTATGCTGGTCCTTGTGCTTTGCGCCACGTGCACTTAACCCGCTGTGCTACCGCCCGACTCCAGTTCACAGATTTTCTATCATGACTGTATCCTATCAGTGTCATCAAGTGGACATAAATTTTAAGATTCAGGGAGGACCGGGGGTGGTACACCTGATTAAAGTGCACGTTACCATGCAAAAGCCACAAGTACCATAAGCCAAAGCTGAGCAGTACTCTGGTAAAACAAAAACAGAACAAACAAATGCAGGTTCAAGACCCTGGTCTTCACCTGCACGGGGGAAGCTTCTTGAATGGTGAAGCAGTGTTTAATCGTCTCTTTCCTCTCCCTACCACCCTTCCCCTCTCCATTTCTCTGTTTCTGTTCAATAAATAAATAAAAAATATATATTTTAAAAATTAAAGTCTTCTAGGGGCTATCTCACCTGGTAGAGCACACTCATTGCCATTTGTAGGGACTGAGGTTTGAGTACCTGCAGCAGGAAGCTTTGCTAGTGGTGGAACAGTACTGCAGTGGCTCTCTTGTCTCTGGCTCTGTAACTCTCTTCTCTACTGAAAAGAGAATAAATTTTGGAGGCTGGGCGGTGGCGTACCCAGTTAAGCACTCATAATACTGTATGCAAGGAGCCAGTCTGAGTGCCCCTCACCCCACCTGCAGCGGCAAAGCAAGTCTGCAGGTGTTTCCCTTTCTCCTTCTGTGTCTCCTCTGCCCATCTGACCTGAGTAATAAAACAGAAAAAAAAAATGAAATTGCCATCAGGAGCTGTGGCTTCATAGTGCCACCACCAAGCCCCAGTGATAACCCTGGAGGCAAAAAGTAAATAAATAGATGTAAATTTTCTAGCTTACACTGAATGTCCTATAAGCCCCTGGTTTAGATACAATGTGTATTTAATCCCTAGATCTTCCATTTGTAAGGTGAGTGGCTGAGCTGGCAGTGAGCTTTGGTCTGGAGGCTCCTCCTATCACTTCAGGTGCATCTGCTGTGCCTCGTCTTGCTTAGCTGCCATGTGACCGTGTTCCCATCCTGTGTTCACAGTGCCTTCGTGCATCGCTGCGGCCGCACAGCCCGCATCGGCCACGGCGGCAGTGCACTTGTCTTCCTCCTTCCCATGGAAGAGTCATACGTCAATTTTCTGTCGATTAACCAAAAAGTAAGCTGCCTTCTCTTTTTGTATAGAAATGCAGTGACAGGGTTATTGCCAACGTTCTCTTCCGATAAGCTGTCTAGAAAAAGTATTCCCTGGTTGAGTGCACATGTTACAATGCACAAGGATCCGGGTTCAGGCCTCTGGTTCCCTCCTGCAAGGGGAAAGCTTTGTGAGTGGTGAAGCAGTGCTGCAGTTGTCTCTCTGTCTCTCTGTCACCCCCTTCCCTCTCAATTTCTGGCTATCTCTATCAAATAAATAAAGATAATAAAAAAATTTAAAAAATATCTTAAAAAACAAAAAGTATTCCCCAGGCTAAATAAAGTACTTGGGCTGGATTTTAGCTTCTTTTCAGAAGGAAGTTCTGGTTTTGGTTTCTGGATCAGATGGGGGAGCCTTGGGGATAAGGTGTGATCAGAGGCTGAGATGTGCTTTCTTTGCAGTGCCCCCTGCAGGAGATGAAGCTCCAGAAAAACACTGGAGACCTTCTACCAAAGCTCAAGGCCATGGCCCTGTCTGACAGAGCTGTATTCGAAAAGGGTATGAAAGCTTTCGTGTCATATGTCCAGGCTTATGCCAAGCATGAGTGCAACCTCATCTTCAGACTAAAGGGTAAGCTGGACTGCTCTCTATCTTAAATCTGATAGGTACGACACATGTAAAATCAGTTTATCTTATAAAAGATTAGGTACACGCCAGGGTAATACTGTCCAAACATTTAAAAGAAAGCCTTGCAGGCCAGCAAAATAGCTTGCTTGGTTCCTTTGCCATGTGCACAATTCAGGTTCAAGCCCAACTCCCACTGCACTAAAGGAAATTTCACACACACTTTGCCTCTCTGTCTCTGTCTAAAAGCAAAAGAAAACAGTCTTGTAGCCCAGCAAGTGGTGTAGGCAGTGAATGAAGTGCTAAGATTCTCAAGTGGGAGTCGGGTGGTAGCACAGCGGGTTGGGCGCCTGTGGCAGAGCACAAGGGCCGGCGTAGGGATCACGGTTCGGCGTAGGGATTACGGTTCGAGCCCCTGGCTCCCCACCTACAGGGGAGTCACTTCACAGGTGAAGCAGGTCTGCAGGTGTCTTTCTCTCTGCCTCTCTGTCTTCCCCTCCTCTCTCCATTTCTCTTTCCTATCCAATGACGACGACAAGAATAACTACAACAATAAAAAAAACAAGGGCAACAAAAGGGGATAAATAAATATTAAAAAAAAAAAAAAAAAGATTCTCAAGCATGAGGTCCCAGGTTAGACCTCTGGCATAGTATATGCCTGACTGATGCTTTGGTTCTTTCTTATTAATCTCTAAAAAAATAACATTATACATTCTGAGAAGACAAAATATATTGCTGAGCACTGTTTTTTTTTTTTTTAGTTAAAAAAAAAAGTAATTACTCTAGTTAAAGTGAATCCATTAGATCGTTTGATTAAAAATACACAGTTTGGGATCTTCAATCAGTTGATTCTTAAAAATATTTTTTGGATGTGCTAACTCTGATGTTTTGTTTTAACTAGATCTTGATTTTGCTAGTCTTGCTCGAGGTTTTGCCTTGCTGAAGATGCCCAAGATGCCAGAACTCAGAGGAAAGCAATTTCCAGATTTTGTGCCTGTGGACATGAATACAGACACCATTGCGTTTAAAGATAAAGTCAGAGAGAAGCAGAGGCAGAAGCTACTGGAGCAGCAAAGAAAAAAGAACTCAGAAAATGAAGGGAAAAGAAAATTTATAAAAAATAAAGCGTGGTCCAAGCAGAAGGCCAAAAAGGAAAAGAAGAAAAAATTGAATGAAAAAAGAAAACGGGAAGAGGTAAAGTTTACTTCTAGTTTTTTAATTTAATTTTATTATTATTATTTTAAACCAGAGCACTGCTCAGGTCTGGTTTATGGTGGTGCTGAGGATTGGACTTAGGACATTTGGTGCCTCAGGCATGAAAGTCTTTTCTTTTAATTAGGGTTCTTATTATTATTTAGTATTTATTTATTTATGAGAGAGGAGCAAAAGATAACCAGATCTGGTACATGTGCTTCTAGGGACCAGATGTGGGACCTCATGTCCAAGAACCCAGCACTTTATCCACTGCGCCACTTTCCAGATCACTTTTTAAAATTTTATTTTCCCTTTTGTTGCCCTTGTTGTTTACTGTTGTTGTTGTTGTCATTGCTGCTGTTGTTGATAGGACAGAGAAATGGAGAGAGGAGGGGAAAACAAAGGGGGAGAGAAAGATAGACACCTGCAAACCTGCTTCACCGCCTGTGAAGCGAACCCCTTGTAGGTGGGGAGCCAGGGCTCGAACCAGGAACCTTATGCCGGTCCTTGCACTTCGTACCACGTTTGTTTAACCCGCTGTGCCCCCGCCTGGCTCCCTACTTTTTTTGCCTACAGTGTTATTGTTGGGGCTCAGCATCTGCACTACAAATCCACAGTCCCTGGTAGTGATTTTTTTCCGAATCCCCCACCCTCACATTTTATTCTATAGGACAGAAAAATTGAGAGGGGAGTGGGGGATAGAGAGAAAAGAGACACTTGCAGACCTGCTGCAGATGGGGAGTGGAGGCTCAAACCCAGGTCCTTATGCATGGTACTTACTATGTGCACTTAACCAGATGTGCCATCATCTGCTTCTCCCAACCTTATTTTTCATGTCAACAGATATATATTTATTATGAATATGTAAAGTGGTACTCCAATATTCAGAGAGTTCTGATTTGCTTTGTTTTTGTTGTGCTCTCATGTGTTAAGGATCCTGCCCAGGGCTCATATATGCAAGGCAGGAACCCTAAGGCTGATTCAATTTAGAATTCTGAAAACTTCTATTATAGTAGTTTTTTTTTTTTTAAATTGACTTTTTTTTTTAATGCTCTTTTGTTGCCCTTGTTTTTTTATCGTTGTAGTTATTCCTGTTCTTGCTAGATAGGACAGAGAGAAATGGAGAGAGGAGAGGAAGGGGGGGAGAGGGGGGAGAGAAGGAGACATCTGCAGACCTGCTTCACCGCCTGTGAAGCGGCTCCCCTGCAGGTGGGGAGCCAGGGGCTCGAACCGGGATCCTTAAGCTGGTCCTTGTGCTTTGCGCCATGTGCGTTTAACCTGCTGCGCTACCACCCAACTCCCAGTAGTTTCTTTTTTTTTCTTCTTTTTTATATTTATTCCTTTCTTGCCCATGTTGTTGTAGTTATTGTTGCTATTGATGTTGTTGGACAGGACAGAGAGAAATGGAAAGAGGAGGGGAAGACAGAAAGGAGAGAAAGATAGACACCTGCAGACCTGCTTTACCACTTGTGAAGTGACTCCTCTGTAGGTGGGGAGCCGGGGGCTCGAACCGGTATCCTTATGCCGGTCCTTGTGCTTTGTGCCACATGCGCTTAACCTGCTGCGGTACCGCCCGACTCCCAGTAGTTTCTTTTAATAGGAGTTGTAGGGGACTCTCAAGATTCTCTTCTGTCACTGGCTTTCATGGGGGTTATGCTGTTACTGAAGCTGATCTGAGAGCTTGCTGTTCTTGAGTAAAATGACACTGTTGCCAAGTTAGCAGCTTGTGGTCTCTTCTGTATTTAGGGTTCTGACATTGAAGACGAGGACATGGAGGAACTTCTTAATGATACAAGGCTCTTGAAAAAGTTTAAGAAAGGCAAAATTACTGAAGAAGAATTTGAGAAAGGTTTGTTGACAAGTGGCCGAAGAACAAAGGCCACAGATCTGAGGATCTCAGATCTGGAGGATGATGGTTGACTCTGCTGCCTCCCTCACATGAAGTGCTCTGAGCACAAGGGCACAGGAGCATGGTGAGTGGGCCCACTTGGCACCCAGCTGCCGTTGCTCTTCTGCATGACAGCACATCAGTGGGCATCAAAGAATCACACCTCAGAAAGCTGTCACTTCAGTGTGGGCAGAAATGAGCATGCATTCATGTTTGCCTCAAAGCACATCAGGCGTGAAGCCGAGCAGAACATGTAAACTTGGGGCCAGAAGGTGGTGCACCTGGTTAAGCACCCAGGTTCAACCCCCCTGATCTCCACCTGCAGGGGGAAATTTTATATATATATATTTTAACCAGAGCACTGTTCAGCTCTGGCTTATGGTGGTGCGGGGGATTGAACCTGGGACTTCAGAGCCTCAGGCTCCAAAGAGAGACTCTTTGCATAATCACTATGCTATCTACCCTCCGCCCTGGAAATCTTATATTATTTTTTAAAAAAATATATAAACATGGACTGTAATAGATGTCAATGTTTATTTTGGGCAGGTTACCTGTAATTAATGAGCTTGTTTTTTAGTGGCATTTTTATACTTTTTAAAAAACACAAAGATACTGAAGTGTACTTTGACTTGAGTCCTGTTTGTTTTCAGACACCTGACATCCCTGCGTATCCTCACCCCGTGGGCTTTACTTTCTGATGCACCCCTGCAGAGAATGTCTGGTTTTCTGGGGCTTCTTCTTCTTCTCTAAGAATAGTCCCCAGTACTATTTCATTGGTGAACATCAGAAATCTCGGACAGTAATAATAATCTAGAAAAAGAAAAATCACTCCTGAATAAAGTCTGTCCTAACCAACTGTGTTGTGTGTGGATGTGGCTGCACTGCTTCTTTTCTGAAGTGACCCACGCTCAGTAGAGAGTACTGATGTAACACCATTCCAAAATCTTTCATATAATTTATTTGAAAAGATGCTTAATTTGTTTCCAATTTTTAAAAAGCTGTTCGGAACCCAAACATGTTTAAAGGAAATTCACATCTTTCACGGAGACAGAATTTAAATTTACAGAAATCCTGGAAGGCATCTTCATCAATGGAGAACCACACAGGACACTCCTGTCAGATCCTCCCTGCTTTCTTTCGGTTCTCTCGGTAGTTCCCACGGCTTGATCCCTGGTTTGTGTTCACCACTGGAAGCCCGATGTGAATTCAGCAAGTGTTCCTGCCTTTTTTATAAGGCACCATATGTAACGTGTCCTGTCAGCTGTTGGTTATTGAAGGGGCGCCTGGCTGCAGTTAGGAACATTGGCTTTCCCAGGCTTGCATCTCTACTGATGCTTGTGGCAAATCAGTCTGGAGTGCAGGCGAAGGTAAAAGGAGGGGACTTGGGTGTGTCTTCTATCATCAGTTAAGTAGCCAATGATCTCATCTTCTCTTAGGTAAGTAGTTACTAATCTTGAACTTCTGGAAACTGGAAACCAGTTTCTGGAAACCCTAAGCACAATGTAGGCTATGTTGTAAGAGAATCACAAACAGATTTTAGTTGGGGATGATACAAATAAAATACTCTTTTATGACTTGAAAGTCCTTTGCCCACAAATCTTGATTTTAAAAACAAACAAACAAACCTGTTTTGGCCCGGCTCACCAAGGGGTCAAGAGGCTACTCATCCTGCCCCAGCTTCAGCTGTAGACGCTGGTGGGAAAGAATTCCCTGGTTATAGATAGAGCTTGATGAGCTCATCACTCACGGCTGAGGGTGTCAGCACACCCAGGTCTGTAAACAGCAGTGTTATTAAGGAAGGGGGGGTGTAGTCGACCCAAGGGTGCTCTTCTCTGAGGTCTTGTCCAGTCTGTGCAGACTTCAAAGTATCGGCTTTATACTGTGGAGAGAGGAGACATGTTTATCTGCTGCCTGGATTTAGAGCTCTGCAGTGCTGAAGCCTGAGCAGTTTGTACACTACTCTCTGAAAACCAGAGGCCAGCAGTGTAGCACCCCTGCACAGGGGACAGCTGCTAGGATGAACCAGGTGACAGCGGCATACTGCTTGGACACAGTGAAGGACCTCAGCCATCAGTGCCCTGAATAAGCTCTTTTAGATCTCATGACAATATCTGTAGAGCTGACTGAGCTAGGTGCTCTGCTAGTTTCTTCTCCTGGGTGACTTTATAAAATCGTCATAATCCTACTAAATACTGTGATCCACTTTGGGGTCAGGTAGCTGAAGTTCTTACTAAGTAAAATGAATGGACTGCCCCCAGGTCACATTGTTAGTTAGTGGTAGATACAGGAGCTTGAAGTCCAGGCAGTTTGACCTCAGAATGCTTTGGGCAGTCAACTATCATCTTTCCTTGCCTCCTGTCAGTCTGTATCAACTGCTACTTAAGTGAAGAGCTGAAGTGTGGGAACAAAGTAGGCTTTAGGAGTCTAAATCCTACCACCATCTTAGTATTTCAAGAGTTGGAAAAAATAGCAATGGGATATGAATAACTTAGTGGAATAATCTTAGTACTGTCATTTTTGGGGGTTTCAGTTTAGACTGAAATATGTCTTTAAGTATGTGAAACTCTTACCTTAAACTCATCTGGGACATCCTGCTGGTTTAGTGGGAAGAGCCGTACAAACTTGAAGCTTTCTGCAACCACATAAAAAGGCTTGTTCTGTGCTTTGGCACACACAGCCATCTGGTTGGTTCCAATCTGGAAAATAAAGAGAAGAATGATCAATTTTTGTTTATTTTATTTATTCCCTTTTGTTGCCCTTGTTGTTTTCTTGTTATTGATGTCATTGTTGGACAGGAGAGAAATGGAGAGGAGGGGAAGACAGAGGGGAGAGAAAGATAGACACCTGCAGACCTGCTTCACCGTCTGTGAAGCGACTCCCCTGCAGGTGGGGAGCCAGGGGGCTTGAACCGGGATCCTTATGCCAGTCCTTGTGCTTTGTACCACCTGCGCTTAACCTGCTGCGCTACTGCCCGACTCCCAGAATGGGTCAAATTTTATAGCATATCATAAGTGGAAACAAACAGCATGTGAGCAAACATAACATATGTTATTCTAGCTTTGGAGTTTGATAGGGCCTTTAAAACAGTGTCACATGAAAAGATAATCAAGATCTGAGGCATTAGGTTAAGTTCAAGTTAAAACCACAGTGAGGGTGGTCCGGGAGGTGGTGCAGTGGCTAAGGCACTAGACTCAAGTATAAGGTCCTGAGTTCGATCCCCAGTAGCACATGTACCAGAGTGATGGCTGGTTCTTTCTCTCCTATCTTTCTTCTCATGAATAAATTAAAAAAAAACAACAACAAAACAGTGAAGGGTGCTGGGCGGTAGTGCACAGGGGTAAATGTACACAGTACAAAGCACAATGACCTGTGCAAGGATCCATTCCAGCCCCCAGCTCCCCACCAGCGGGGGTGGGAGTTCTGTGGGTGTCACTTCAAGCAAGTCTGCAGGTGTCTATCTTTCCTTCTCCCTCTTTATTTTCCTCTCTCTCAATTTCTCTCTGTCCTATCCAACAACAATAGAAAAAAAAAAAAGATGGCCCCTGGGAGCAGTGGATTCGTAGTGCAGTGGTACCTAGCTCCAGCGATAACTCTGGGGGGGGGACATAGTGGGGTAACACCTACTATGATGACAGATGAAATGACAAGTGTGGTGAAGAATGAAAATTTTGTTATGGTAGACTATAAGATGATGCAGTTGCATCAGAAAACAGATGGTCGGGGGGCCAGGGGTGGTGCACCTGGTTAAGTGCACACACTGCAGTGCACAAGGACCCAGGTTCAAGCCCCTATTCCCCACCTGCAGGGGAAGGCTTCAATCGGTAAGTCAGGGCTGCAGGTGTCTCTGTCTCTCCCTCTCTTACCTCCTCATCCCTTCTCAAGTTCTCTGTACTCAATAATAATTAAACACAGAAAAAAACAGATGGGAAGCTCCTTCTATTTTAAAGACTGTTCTATGTAGTCACTATAATATATAAACACAGGATTATATGATCCCACAATTCTCCTTGGTATATAACCTAAAGAATGGAAAACAATGGCCAGGGAAATAGCGCGACTAGTAAAGTGGATGACTTTATGCCTGGGGCTCCCAGTTCCATCCACGCATTGCATGCACTGGAGCGCGCTCTGACTTCTCATAAGAGAAAGAAAAATCTCTAAAACAAACAAAAATTAAAAATAGAAACACCAACAGATAATGGTACACCAGTGTTCACGGCATTACTTTTATGAATCTGTTTACATGAGCTAGTACTGACATCTAGGGTAGGCAACGTCATATTAGAGGTGACCAGGGGTGGGGTGAGGAAAGAAGGAAAGATCTGCTTGAAGGTGAAAGTTGGTGTTTAGGGTGAAAAGTTTTGAAAGCAGTGATTGATGATGGTTACACAGCACAATGCCACTGAACTGTATACCTGAAGACAATTGGGGGCTGGGCTGTGGCCGTCCTGGTAAAGTGCACATACTACAATGCACAAGGACTTAGGTTCAGGTCCTTGGTCCCCTCCTGTGGGCCTCACCTGGCTTAGTGCACGTTATCAACTGGGACAATGTCCCACCTGCAGGAGTGAAGCTTCACAAGTGGTGAAGCAGTGCTGCAGGTTCTCTCACTCCCTCTACCTCCCCCAACCCCCTCAATTTCTTTGTCTGTATCCAGAATAATAATTTTAAAAAGTAACATTTTATATATAGCTTCACAAGTGGTGAAGCAGGGCTGCAGGTGTCTCTGCCTCTTTCCCTCTATCTCCCCCTCTCTTTTCAATTTCTGTCTCTGTCCAATAATAAATAACAACAGATCAGTTAAAAAAAAAACACAACATGATATTGATGTCTGATATGCTCAGTGAGAAGAATAACAGTCGCAGAGGTGACTGGACTTGCACATGCAAGAGGTGAGACCGCAGGTTTGATCTCTGGTACTGCATAAGCAAAAAATAACAATGATCCTCTTAAAACATGTTTTGAGAAAAACATATGACTTACACAAATCAGTCTCTAAAGTAGATGAAATGTGAGTGGCCCCACAATGGAGCAGGGGTATGACAGTGAAATCCTGAAGCAGGAATGGAAGAAAGAGCCCTGCTACCTAATAACTGCCTGGTGTCCCAGCTCAGCATTATATCTCCATGCCTTGTGCAAGGAGGTGTGGACAGATGCTTTTACCTTGTTAATAATTCCTCCGTTTTCAACAACTCCTTCTGCACCAACTATGACAAGATCCACTTTCTCCATGATATACCTGAGAAAAATTAAAAACCACTTATTGTTCTTTTCTTGGCAATTTTCAGTAGCATCATCACCTGCAAAGATAAACATTCCATCTTTCACCTTTAGTTTCTCTCATATCTTTCTTCAGAACACTTAACACATGAGGTACCCAACCCTTGGCATTGTTCTGGTTCTGTCTCCAGGGCTTTAAACCCGTTTTGATCATAACTCACTCCTAGCGTGTAAGCGCGCGCACAAACACACACGTAACTGAAGCAAGTATTTCATGGCCTGCTGTTCACTCAAACTGTGGGGTGCATTCTATTGCCTCCCTTTTTAAGGTGGCATTAATTTTTAAGATTTATTTATATGAGAGAGAAGAGTGTCACTCAATTCTGGCATATGGCAGAGCTGGGGATCGAACCTGGGTTCTGTCTACTTTCTATTTTAAGTTTTGTGTTTTGTTTTTTTGGTTTAATTAATTTACCAGAGCACTGCTCAGTTATGGCATATGGTGGTACAGGGGACTGAACCTGGGACCTCGGAGATGCCTGTTCTCTTTTAATGCAAACCAAAAATTTAGAAACTTGATGTGATCTCAAGTTTAGAAAAGTTGTTATGCAATTTAAGAATCTTCCCAACAGGGTGAAGGTGATTTTTACCTTTTAAAATGAGCAGTTAGAGGGGACATGAGATAGCTCCCCCAACAGCACATAAGAAGCCCTGGGTTCAATCTCCATGACCACATGGATGCAGAGTGAACAGCACTGGGGTAGCTCTCTGGGTGATGGGGCGGTGCTGTGAAACCTCTCCTCTCTCGCTCTCTAAAATTGGCTGTGAAGGCTGCTCAAGAGTAGTATCTTGTATGTGTGAGGCCCTGGGCTTATTCTTCAATGCTGTCATAGTGATAATAACAATAATGGTAATAAATAATAATAGTGATAATAATAAAACAACTAGAAATCTTCAAAATGCTTACTCTCGAACACTTTCCTAACTTCTTTATTCACCTAGCTTACATATTTTCTTTCTAGGATATTACTTCTGTTTTCTCTTGTCAGACACATTGATAGTCCAAGGAACATGTGATCTTGGGTTTAGGGGAGGAACTGCATGGGTGAGACAAAGCCTTGTGATTGGGACAACCTCCCATCTTCAGCTGAATAGGGAGCCCTCATTACAGAGTCTTTGTACCTTGCTCTGAAAATACACCAAAGTCTTATGTAAGCAACCTCCTACCATACAAAACTTCCACTACTGAGACCTTCTACTGAGCTTGCTGGTCGAGTGTTGTCATCAATTAAGAGGCAAGATGCTGCCCAGTGCAGTTTTATAAACGGGACTTAAACCTTTCATCTGGGAACCCTGCTCCAAGCTGGCCCTGGAGCGGGTGAGGGACTTGGTGATGCGCTAAGCAGGTGCTTACCCGACGGCTGCATCCAGGACCACAGTGACAGGGACGTTGAGGCTGCAGAGGGCTTTGGCCATTTTCTTACTGAAAGTGACATTTGGAGAACGTGAAAGAAAGTGCTATAATGGGGTATGATGAGCTATTTGAATTCAGTCAATCTCCAGCATCACTATTAGCCAGAGCTGAGCAATACTCTGGTTTAAAAAAAAAAAAAAAAAAGGGAGTCGGGCGGTAGCGCAGCGGGTTAAGCGCTGGTGGCGCAAAACACAAGAACCCGTGTAAGGATCCCAGTTTGAGCCCCCAGCTCCCCACCTGCAGGGGAGTCGCTTCACAAGCAGTGAAGCAAGTCTGCAGGTGTCTTTCTCTCCCCCTCTCTGTCTTCCCCTCCTCTCTCCATTTCTCTCTGTCCTATCCAACAACAACCACATCAGTAACAACAATAAAAACAAGGGCAACAAAAGGGAAAAAATAAATATTAAAAGGGGGGGCTGGGTGGTAGTGCAGTGGGTTAACTGCACGTATGTGCAAAGCACAAGGACCAGCGTGAGGATCCCGGTTTGAGCCCCCGGATCCCCACCTGTAGGGGGGGTTGCTTCACAGGCGGTGAAGCAGGTCTGCAGGTGTCTTTCTCTCCCCCTCTCTGTCTTCCCCTCCTCTCTCCATTTCTCTCTGTCCTATCCAACAACAACAATAATAATAACAAGTGCAACAAAAGGGGAAAATAGCCTCCAGGAGCAGTGGATTCATAGTGCAGCCACTGAGGCCCAGCAATAATCCTGGAGGCAAAAAAAAAAAAAAAAAAAGCTGCCAGGAGTAGGGGATTTGCAGTGCTGGCAGCAAGCCTCAGCGATATCCCTGGAGTAGAAGGAAAAAAAGGGGACGGGGGAGATATGGGCAGGGAAAATAGCTCAGCTGGTAGAATACAGGATTTGCATACCCAAGTTTCCTTGCTTGATCTTTGGTGCTACATGTACCAGAGTGGTGTCCTGGCTTCTCTCTCTAGGGAAGCTGTATCTCATATGAAATAAACTTTGAAAAATAATAAGTAAAGTAACTGCCTGCTAGGTACATAACCAAACAGATACTCACCCAGATAAATCAGGCTGTGATTCTGTAATGTACACACTGAAACGCTTCTTGGCTGTCACAGCTGATTGCAAGACTCTCAGGACCACTCTGGAGTTGGCATGAGTCAGAATTCTCTGTGGACCGAGACACGCCTGTCAAACAGGCAGCTTCCCAGGGCCCACCCAGACTTGCAAGCCTCTTGAGCGTGTTTCTGGAACCCTGATGCTTCTCTGCTTTCTCTCAATAACAAAGGACATCCTTGATGGTATAGCAGGTTTGAAGCTGTTTACAGGTTGAAAAACATTCCTGCCAGAGGAATGAATTCTGGGTCTCCTCATATCAGGTGTAGAAATCACTATACAGTTACAGATACAAAAGTATCTGGAGGGGTCCAGAAGATGTTTACTCAGTGGCGCACACACTTTACCAGGCCCAAGGGCCTGGGTTCCAGTCCCTCAGCACTGCCGAGGAGGGTCAGGTAAAGGGGAGCTACATGAGCAGCAGAGTGATGCTGACGTGTCTCTCCTATTTCCAAATATTTATTTACTTGTTATTTTTAGTGACAGGATGGAGAAAAATTGAGAGAGGAGAGAGAGAGGATGAGAGGGAGACCTGCAGCACTGCCTCATCACTTGTGAAGCTTTCCCCTGCAGGTGGGGAGTGGGGGCTTGAACCCAGATCCCTGCACATGGTAGCATCTGTGCTCAGCTGTATGCACCACTGCTGGCCCCTCTCCACTGTTTCTTTTCCTTATTTTGCCTCCAGGGTTGTCACAGGGGCTTGACGCTGGCACTATGAATTCATTGCTCCTGGCGCCCATTTTTTCCATTTTTACTGGATAGGACAGAGAAATTGAGAGAGAAGGGGAAGATAGAGAGGGGGAGAGAGAAAGATAGACACTTGCAGATATGTTTCACCACTTTTGAAGTGTCCCTCCTGCAGGTGGGGATCCGGGGGCTTGAACCTGTATCCTTGTGCGGGTTCTTGTGCTTAGTACTATGTGCACTTAACTGGGTGTGCCACCGATCGCCCCCCCCCTCCACCGGAAGAAAAAAAGGAAAAAAAAAAAGCCCACGAGAGTAGTAGAATCATGGAGGCACTAAGCCCTAAAAGAATACATGTATTAATAATAAAGAGAAAGAATGAAAGGAAGAGAGAGAGGTAAGTAGGAAAGAAAGGAAAGGAGGAAGGGAGGGAGGGAAGGAGGAAGGGAAGAAGGGAAAGGAGGGAGGGAGGGAGGAGGGAAGGAAGGGAGGGAGGGAGGAGGGGAGGGAGGGAGGAGGGGAGGGAGGGAGGAGGGGAGGGAGGGAGGGAGGAGGGGAGGAAGGGAGGGAGGGAGGAGGGAGGGAAGGGAGGAGGGGAGGAAGGGAGGGAGGGAGGAGGGAGGGAAGGGAGGAGGGAGGGAAGGGAGGGAGGGAAGAGGGGAGGGAGGGAGGGAGGAGGGAAGGGAGGGAGGGAGGATGCTTTTAGAGCTGCAGACTGCCTTAGACTCCTGTGGACTGGTCTCCCCATTTCTGAGACAATCTGCACAGCTGGGCCTGCAGGCCCCCTGCAGGCAACATACATTAAATGCAGTGGGGCTCCCGGTGAGGTGGAGCCAGCAGCGAAGCATAAAGGGACATCAGCGGCCTTGCAGCTCTAACATCCTCCTGGGTATGGACAGCTCACCCAGCCTGCAAGCAGGAGCGGGAGCAGGAGGTCATGGCCAGAGGCAGCCATGACTTTGTCTCCACTTGCCCTGAAATGGCTTCCTTGGCAACTGGCTTTAGTGTAAGTTCTCACGGCTGTCATTTATTTAATAACACACTTCAAAGGAGGAGGGTAATAACACGGAGGACAAGATTTCAGAGTCAAAATGCAAGTATATAAATGTATGCTCAGTGGAAGCTTAATGGGCAAGAGGAGGGAGGCTGGTCGGAGAGGCACTGTAAATGCTTTCCTGCCCCTTTGCTGGGTCAGACTCAACTGGAAGCACCTGTCTTTCCTCATGTACCCTATAAACACTTGGCGTCTTTGTATCTAAAAGTGTTTGAAATAAAGTTCAAAACAAAACAAACACAGTGTTGACTTCTATAGGGCAGCGTCAGTGTTAACCAGTGACAAGAGCTGCTCGTGTTAATTTAATTCAGATTCATTTAGTATATGCCAATAATTTAAAAAGTGTCACTCTGGGTCGACTTTCAGACAGAGACAGACAAAAGTCAGAGAGAGGAAGAGACACCACAGCACCAGAGCTTCCCCTGGAGTCAGGGCACACCTATGTGGTGCCAGGGCTGAAGCTGGGGTGAGTACTTGGCAAGCTGGGCACCCTGACAGGTAAGCCATCTTTCTGCACCTCCCCATTCTTTTTTAAAAATATGGTGGGGAGTCGGGCTGTAGCGCAGCGGGTTAAGCGCAGGTGGCGCAAAGCACAAGGACCGGCATAAGGATCCCGGTTCGAACCCCGGCTCCCCACCTGCAGGCAGGTCCCTTCACAGGCGGTGAAGCAGGTCTGCAGGTGTCTATCTTTCTCTCCTCCTCTCTGTCTTCCCCTCCTCTCTCCATTTCTCTCTGTCCTATCCAACAACGACAACAACAATAATAACTACAACAATAAAAAAACAACAAGGGCAACAAAAGGGAATAAATAAATAAAATAAATAAAAAATTAACAAAAAAAATATGGTGATGGGAAGTAGACCCACATCTTTGTGTATGTGCAATATTGCCAAGCAGCCTTTTGAGCCCCCGTTTTCAATTTTCTACACCTGCAGGAAAAGAGGGGGAGAGACAGAGAGAGGAGTGAGGGAGACAGCCAAACACCTCTCCATCGTCCATGGAGTGGCCCTTGGTGCTGTCCATGCTGCTCCTATGTGACCTGGAGATTTAACCCAGGGCCTTCCATGTAGTGTAATTTACCCACTGAACTATCTCCCACTCCCCCAAAATGTTTTTGATAATACATCTGTTTATTTTTATATCCACCACCAGCACTATTGCTGGGGCTCAGTGCCACCACTACGGGTCCACTGCTACCAGTGGCTCTTTCTTTCTTACTCTCTTCCTTTCTTTGTCTTTCTATTTTATTTGATAGGACAGAGAGAAATTGAGAGAGGCGAGGGAGATAGAGGGAGAAGAAGGTAGGCACCTGAAGACCTGTTTCACCGCTAGTGAAGCTTCCCCCAGCAGGTGGGGAGGCGGGGCTTGAACCTGGGTCTTTCTCATGGTACTGTATGTGCTCAACTGGGTGTGCTTAATGCCTGTCCCTTGACATCTAATTATTAAATCAAGAATCTCACATGCTGGCCCAGTGCTGTCCTCTGCTAAGATGATAACCAGTAATAATAATATCTTCATTCCTGGAGTGTTCCTTATGTGCCAGGCATCATGGTGTAGAGCCCTTACAGACGCCGCCTCATTAGTCTCCACCACTCTCTTGTGAGGAAGGTGCCAGTCTTGCCCTTATTTTTTTTCCCCTTTTTATTTATGTATTCCCTTTTGTTGCCCTTTTTTTCTTTTTAATTACTGTAGTTATTACTGATGTCGTTGTTGTTGGATAGGACAGAGAGAATTGGAGAGGAGGGGAGACAGAGAGGGGGAGAGAAAGACACCTGCAGACCTGCTTCACCACCTGTGAAGTGACTTCCCTGCAGGTGGGGAGTCGGGGGGGGGGGGCTCGAACCAGGATCCTCATGCCGGTCCTTGCGCTTTGCGCCACGTGCACTTAACCTGCTGCGCTACCGCCCAACTCCCTTCTTGCCCTTATTTATAATAGATTTGAATAGGGCAGCACAGAGCACTGAAGTAAATTATGTGAGCTTACACATCAAGTAAGTAGCAGAGGCAGGATTTGCCCTCAGGAGTCTAACTGCGAAGTCCTTGCTCCCAATGCCCACACGTGACGAGTAACTTACTCACCGCCCCGTCTTTGATGAAAGTATGGCACATATCTGCGATTTTAGTTCTCGACTGTGAAATTCTCCTGAGAAAAAGCTCTCCCCGCTCAATCATGATCTTTTTACATTTGGAGTAATCCTAGGAAGAAAAGAGCAAAACAAGGAAAAAGGAAGACCAAGGAAAACCTAGAGGTAATGAGAGCTGCAGGGAGGCAGGGCCGGGGGCTTACAGAGTACTCCAGGGACGTGAGGCTGATGAAGCGCAGGAAGAGCTCCCCGCCGGAGGACACGGCCACCGAGGAGTCCACACCACAGAGGGTTTTTATGGCACTGGTGAGATTTGCTCGCAGGCCCTGGATTGTCTCCCCTGGAGTGATGACATGAGAAACATGTTTATTTTAGCACCACAACCCCTAACTGGGTCTGCAATTCATTACTGATTTACCCAAAATGGACTGTGAGGATCCTAAGTGCAAGGCAATAATCTAGATGTCTAAATGAGATACATCAGTGCCTAGAGAGAGCGAGGGTCCCGGCTCAGATGGAACTTCTTTTGTAGTGAAAATGATGATAAATAAGCATGCAAGAAAATAAGTAAATCAGTCTAATACAGATTGTAGGGAGGAGAAGAAAATCAGAGCAATGAGAATGCTGGAACCCTTCTAGGCAGACTTAACAGGAATGGCCTTTTGGAGAAGGGGAGGGGGGGCATTTAAAATGAGACCTGAGGGGAGTCGGGCTGTAGCCAGCGGGTTAAGACCAATGTAAGGGTCCCGGTTCAAGCCCTGGCTTCCCACCTGCAGGGGAGTCGCTTCACAAGTGGTGAAGCAGGTCTGCAGGTGTCTATCTTTCTCCCCCCCTTTCTGTCTTCCCCCTCCTCTCTCCATTTCCCTCTGTCCTTATCCAACAACGATGACAACAATAATAACTACAACAATAAAACAACAAGGGCAACAAAAGGGAATGAATAAATAGATAGATAAATAAATAATAAATATTTTTTAAAAAAGAGACCTGAGGAAGGATCCAGCTTCATAAGGACCTTGTGAGAAAGGTTCTAGACTCATACTCTAACAATGCAGGAGACTGGAAAGAACTTGGCTATAACAAAGACAGGCCGACACAGATGAGCACATTCCAATGAAGAAGCTCATAGGAGGAAATACAGCAGTAGTAGCAAATGAGGGCTGGAAGGCAGTGTGAGTGAGTGAGGTTAAAGTGCTTGGACGTTATTGTTAAGTACAGTGGGAAGGCCCCACAGGTTGTTTTAGAGACACACGCCTCTAGGTTAGTCCTTCGGAGTAAGGAAGACTATGTTTGCGGCACGTGAATTAGAAAGTGATCACAATGAATGACACTGACACTAGTGTTTACTCTGGAACATACTCGGAAGTATCTGCACAGAATCTGGTACAAGTCAGAAGCTTAAAAAAAGTTACAGGGCCTGGGTACTGCACTTGGTTAAGTGCAATCATTACCACGTGTAAGGACCCGAGTTTGAGCCCCCACTCCCCACCTGCAAGGGGGAAGCTTCATGAGTGGTGAAGCAAGTACGATAAGTGTCTCTCTATCTCCCCCTTCCCTCAATTTCTCTGTCTTATCAAATAAAGAAGAAAAAAAAGGGGGGGGAGGGGAGCTGCTGGGAGCAGTGGATTTGCTGTGTAGTAACCCTGGTGGCAAAATAACAAACAAACAAAACACTTACAAAGCTTTACTCTTTCTATAGATTAAGCTTCATGGCTAACCTAACATAAAATGCCCACTTAACTAAAAGTGTATTTCATTCATGAAGGACCCTTTTGGTGCTAGCTTGAGGTTAAAAGGAGCACTGATATGAAGGTGCTGAGCTTGGGCGGCATCATCTTACACAGGCACATGCACAACCCTCACTGTCTACACTTCCGTATTACTAGAGAACTGGAGGGTGACCCACTTTACCTTTATCTCTATTTAAGAACTCCAGCAACGTCCGGATGGCAGCTACTGCTGAGGCCATGTCAGGATCTTTTTTCATTTGAGACTTAAAGTATTCAATTAACTCTGGGAAAAGAGAAAAAAAGCAATTCATCAAATCTAGTAGTAGGATCTAAGGCCAGAAAGTTTGCCAATGGTTGATGACCTTAAGAAGCAAGCTAAGGGGGGGCCAGGCGGTAGTGCAGCGGGTTAAGCGCTGGTGGTGTAAAGCGCCAGGACAGGCGTAAGGATCCCGGGTTCTAACCCCCGGTTCCCCACCTGCAGGAGGTTGCTTCGCAAGCGGTGAAGCAGGTCTGCAGGTGTCTATCTTTCTCTCCTCTTCTCTGTCTTCCCCTCCTCTCTCCATTTCTCTCTGTCCTATCCAACGACTACATCAGTAACAATAACAATAATAACTACAACAACAATAAAACAACAAGGGCAACAAAGGGGGAAAAAGGCAAATAAAAAAGAAGCAAGCTAGGGGTTGAAGCAGATAGCATAATGGTTATACAAAAAGACTCTCATGCCTGAGGCTTGAAGGTCCTAGATTTACCCCCCTCACCAACACCACCAGTACTGTAAACTGGGGAGAAAGCATAATGGTTATGTGAAAGACTCCCGTGCCTGAGGCCCTAAGGTCCAAGGTTTAATCCCCAGCTCCACCATAAATCAGAGCTGACCAGTGCTCTGGTTTCTTTCTCTGTCATTCAAATAAAATAAAAAATGAGGAGGAAGAAGAAGAGAAGAATGGGCAACAGCAACAAATTAGCAGCTAGGGAGATGGCACAACTAGCAGAGGACTGCTTTAACATGCCTGAGGTTCCCAGTCTGATTCCCTAGCGCTGCCTGTACTGGAGTGAAGCTCTGGTTTTTCAATCTGTCTCGGGTGAAACTCTCTTCTGTGTGTAATAAATCTTTAAAAAAGAAGCAAACTGGGAGCTGGGAGCGGGGTTAAGAGCACATGGTGCGAAGCGCTAGGTAAGGATCCCAGTTCAAGTCCCCGGCTCCCCACCTGCAGAGGAGTCACTTCACAGGTGGCGAAGCAGGTCTGCAGGTGTCTATCTTTTTAAAAAAGATTTTATTTGTTTATGAGAAAGATAGGAAGAGAGAGAGAAAGAACCAGACATCACTCTGACACATGTGCTGCCAGGGACCAAACTCGGGACCTTGTGCTTGAGAGTCCAAAGCTTTTATCGCTGCGCCACCTCCCAGACCTCTCCCTCCTCTGTCTTCCCCTCCTCTCTCAATTTCTCTGTCCTAGCCAACAACAACAGCAGTAACAACAACAACGATGATAAACAACAAAGGCAACAAAAGGGGAAAAAATAAATTAAATCAGAACTGTCTATTTAAAAAAAGAATGAAAAAAATTTAAAAAAGAAGCAAACTAATGTTCTTTTTTTTTTTATTGCCACTAGAATGATCACTGGAGCTCAAAACTAATGTTCTTTTATTACTATTTCTGAAGAGATATTAGGGAATGAACTTAGTGTCTGACTCATGTGGCATATCGCTGGGTGGTCTCCTGAGCCGATTTTTCATCAATTTACTTTGTGGTGCTGAGGTTTGAACCCATAGTCTTCTGTTTGGTAAGGTGTCTGCACGACAGGTAAGCTATCTATCTGTAGAAGTAGACTAATTTTATTTTATCTGATTAAAAAGAAAAGATGACTTTCAGTCTGGAAGATGGCACAGTCAAATAAATTGCTGGATCTTTGGGTTAGGTAGACAGCATAGTGGTTAAGCAAAAGGCTTTCATGGCTGAAGGTCTGAGGTCTCAGGTTCAATCCTCAGCACCATGATAAGCCAGAGCTGAGCAGTATTCTGGTCTCTTTCTCTGTATCTTTCCCTCTGTACCTCTCTCTCACTAAAACTAAAAAAAAAAAAAAAAAAAAAAAAAAAAATCACTGGACCCTCAAGCATGAGGTCCTGGGCTTGACACCCTCCCTCCATCCCCAGTGATACTCTGGTTCTCTTGCTAATAAACATTTACTTGGTGTATTGCAGCAATGCAAAGGACTCTGGGGAAGGAGGGGAAAGGATAGAAGGGTGCTGGGAACCTGATGTATGATGACAGAAAAAGACCTGGGTTAGGGAAGAGATTGTCTTGCAGACATCTGTTTTTGGGAGATGAGAAGTTGTACTTATGTGTCAACAACTGTACTGAAACCAGTAAACCCTCATAGTGAAAAAAGATTTATTTAATGAGAGCTGAATATTCCTATTAAAAATATACACATATAAATCTTTGACAACAAAAATTTTAAATAATTTTCCTTTTGGGGTGTTTGACTTCAAGAGCATAAAAAACGCTGATGGAAACTGATAGCATCACTTTACTATGTGAAAGCTCATTCCCATTTATTAAAAACTATCCACACACAATGGCACAAAACCTAGACTCTTAAATAATGAAAGGTCAGTTTCTCTTCCTTCCTTGACCCCAAACCCCGAGAGAATCCGAGTCAATCATAATCCCAATCTCTCCTGCACCTCTCTAGATAGTGTATGTTAATTCACACGATTAACATATTCACATGTATGTGCATAGAGAGGTCCACTCCCCCAATACTTCACATGGAAGACTTTGAAACATTTTGAAAGCCATAGCAAACAACGCCTTTCCCTTCTTTTAAAAGGAGATTTCTTGCTCATCCTTCACATCGGAGGGAAAACAGAATGCGAAGACCTGCCCGCTTCTCGCTGTTTTTTGGAGGGCTCTGGGAAGCGTATGGAAGTGGGGTGCCGGCGACTACTCTTGGGGCCACCCTGTGGATAATGGAGCAGCGAGAGAGTTAGCAGAAAGGGGAGGAACCAAGCCCTGCAAAGAGACCTGCAAAGTGACTGGGAGCCCGGTCTGGGAATGTGAGATCCGGTCCCCTGCTCGGCTCTGCTAGTAGTCCAGCAGCCCCAGCCCGGCCCGATTTACCCTTGTCGTCCATGTTGCTCTCCGGACCGCAGAGATCTAGGAGTCCGGAGCCCACAATGCTGTTCCGATGGGGGACAAGACGGCGCCAGCGCGGATCCCCAGAGCCTGACAGCGCGCCGCAGGGCTCCGCACTCCACTTCCGGCGCTTTGGGGGCGGGGCCGTGGGCTGGGGGGTGGTGCCAAACGGCCTCTTGCGTCACCCAGTTGCGCCGGAAGTTGAGCTGCTCAGTCTCCTGGAGCCCTGTTGAGCCGAGAGAGTTCCGCAGTGGGACGAGGGCCACCATGGTCTCTGATGGTGAGCGCCGCGCTGGGCGGGACTCTGACCCCGGGCTGGGCAGCCTCAGCACTTTTGGGGGTTGGTGGTCTTTAGAGGAGAATCGAATGCATGCACTCAGTAAATAAGTTAGGATCCTCTCTTGTGTGCCAGACATTATTTTATGCGCTGAGGACAGTATGATAGCCATGGACCCTAGTGGAAGTTACAGGGTGATGGACAGCAAAGACAGCAACAAGTAAAGATAATTCCAAGGAGTGGCAAGAACGACGCAGACCCTGCTGTAATGGGGAGGAAGTTTCACGAGTGGTGGAGCAGTGCTGCAGGGCCCTCTTTCCCCCTCCCCACCCTTTCTCCCTCTCCCTCTGTATTTCTGTCTGTATCAGAAAGAAAAAAAAGGAGGGGGTGGGTAGAAAGAAAAAAAAAAGGGGTGGGTGGGGGATGGCCACCAGGAAAGGCGTAGTTGTTGTGCAGGCACAGAGCCCCAGAAATAGCCCTGGTGGGAAAACAAAACAAACAAACAAACAAACAACACGAGATACATTTTACAATCAGTGAAAAATAAAATGGCAATGGTATGTCCCTTGCGGGTTGCTGTCAACTGACATTCAGACTCTGACGAATCAGGGAGGCAGGGTCTATTGGCAGGGCTTTTGGAGGAAAGGTATAGCTTTGGGAATCTGAAGAGTTAACAGGATTTTGATATGGAAGCAGAAATCAGAGACTGGGTGGGACAATCAAGACATAAACTATGAAGTCAGGAAGGAAGGTATGGAGACAGGAAAGGTGTTAACAGGGTTTTCAGAACAGCATGTGCTTGCAGTTTTGTACCGCTCTATTCTTAGAAGGTACTTTTCTTAAAGACTTGCACCCAGAACCCCCAACACCTGTTACTTAGTGTATAGATGTTGAATGAACGAATGCTTGGCTGTCAATTCCTTTTTACGGTAAAAACAGTACATTATAATTGCTTTTTTATTGGGGGACATTTATTTCTTTTTTAAAAGGAGTTATTTATTTTTTCATAATAAGGAGAAAGGAGCAGGGGAGGAGAGAGAACCAAAGTATCACTCTGCCGCATGCAGTGCTGGGTGCCTCATTCCTATAAGTAAAGTGCTTTTAGCCACTGTTTCACCTCCCGGATCTTAGATCTTCAGTCTTTTCATCTTCTTAAAAATGTATATATTTCACAAATGATAGGAAGAGGTGAGAACAGCACTCTGTCTTATTGGTGTGTGGGCATGTAGTATGAAGCTCAAGGACCTGCTTAAATATCCGGGTTTGAGCCCCTGGCTCCCCACCTGCAGGGCTGAGGGGGTTGCTTCACAAAAGGTGAAGCAGCAGGTCTGCAGATGTCTATCTTCCCCTCCTGCCTCAGTTTCTCTCTGTCCTATCTAGTGTGTGTGTGTGTGTGTGTTAGCCTCCGGTAGCAGTAGATGCCCCAGTGATATCCCTGGAGGCAAAGAAGGGGGGGGGTGGTTCATGGGATTGAATTTAGAGCCTCATTCTTGGAAGCCCAAAACTGTACCACTACCTCTGGGCTGATCTATACATTTAAAAAAAATTATTTATTCCCTTTTGTTGCCCTTGTTGTTTTTCATTGTTGTAGTTATTATTGTTGTTGTTATTGATGTCATTGTTGTTGGATAGGACAGAGAGAAATGGAGAGAGGAGGGGAAGGCAGAGAGAGGGAGAAAAAGATAGACACCTGCAGACCTGCTTCACTCCTGTGAAGCGGCTCCCCTGCAGGTGGGGAGCCTGGAGCTCAAACTGGGATCCTTATGCTGGTCCTTGCACTTTGCACCATGTGCGCTTAACCCACTGCGCTACTGCCTGACTCCCTGATCTTTACATTTTTAAAAACATTTAGCCTTTGGGGCCGGGCAGTGAAATTGGCCAGGTGGTGGTATAGCAGGTTGAGTACACATGTTACAATGTACAATGACCCAAGTTTGAGCCCCTGCGCTCCACCTACACCGGAAAAGCTTCATGAACAATGAAGCAATTCTCCAGGTGTCTTTCTCTCTCCCTTTCTACCTCCCCCTCCCCTCTCAATTTTTCTCCTATTAAATAAAAAGAAGAAAGAAATGACTGCCAGAATCTATGGATTCATACTGCAAGCACCGAGCCCCTTCAGTAACCCTGGTGGCAATTAAAAAAAAAAAAGGCATTTAGCCTCTTGCTAAAGTTCAGTTGTCAGAAGATAAACATGTAACATAGTGTAGTGGTGCTGGTTCTGGCTATAATTTACATGTGGGGAAGATTAACTCTGATTCACTTTCATGAGGCTAATGTTTATTTTTTGTATATATTCAGAAGATGAATTGAATCTTCTAGTTATCATTGTCGATACCAACCCAATTTGGTGGGGGAAGCAAGCGTTAAAGGAATCTCAGGTAAGATTGCTTAAGAAGCCTTCAAATAATTGTGGTTTAACTGAGTACATAGCAACTTTTATAAAACAGTTCTATTATGATATGATTTAGGGGCCGGGCAGTGGAGCATCCAGTTGGGCGCACATATCACCATGCACAAGGACCCAGGACTGAGCACCGGCTCCTCACCTGCAGGGGCTATGCTTCACAAATGGTGAAGCAGGTCTGTAGGTGTCTCTCTGTCTCTCTCCCTCTTTATCCCCCTCTCCCCTCTCAATTTCTCTGTCTTATGAAATAAAATAGAAAAAAAAAAAGCCACTGGGATCTGTGACTTCATAGTGCTATGATAGAGCCCCAGCAATAAGCCTTGTAGCAATAAAAAAAGATATAATTTACACACACACACATATTTTATATACCATAAAATTTACCAATTATGATATGTAATTCAGTTATTTCTTTTAGTAAAATAATCACAATAAAGCGTGTAATTGTCACTAAAGTTCCCATTTTAGGATGTTTGAACTCACAGAAAATTGTCATAAAGGTATGGAGTGGTCCCATGTGCCCTCTTCCCCAGCTTCATCAGTGGTATTTTTTTTTTAATATCTTTATTTATTTATTGGATAGAGATACCCAGAAATCAAGAAGGAAGGGGGTGGTAGAGATGGGGGAAAGAGAGAGAGAGAGAACTGTAACACTGCTTCACCACTTGCAAAGCTTTCCCCCTGAAGGTGGGGACTGGGGGCTTGAACCTGGGTCCTTGCTCACTGTGACATGTGCGCTCAACCAGGTGAGCCACCACCCAGGTCCGTGATTTTTTTTTTTTTTTTTTTTTTTTTTTTTTACCAGAGCATGGATCAGCTCTGGCTTATGGTGGTAATGGGGGGATTGAACCTTGAACCTGGGACTTTGGAGCCTCAGGCATGACAGTCTGTTTGCATAACCATTATGCTATCTACCCCTGCCCAAGTGGTGATTTTTATATTTATTTATTTTCCCTTTTGTTGCCATTGTTTTTTTTTTATTATTGTTATAGTTATTATTACTGATGTCATCATTGTTAGATAGGACAGAGAGAAATGGAGAGAGGAGGGGAAGACGGAGGAGAGAAAGACAGACACCTGCAGACCTGCTTCATTGCCTGTGAAGCGACCCCCTTCAGGTGGGGAGCCGGGGGCTCGAACCAGGATCCTTACGCCAGTCCTTGTGCTTCACGTCGTTAGCACTTAACCCGCTGCGCTACTGCACTGTTCAACTCTGGCTTATAGTGGTGCAGGGGATTGAACCTGGGGCTTTGCAGCCTCAGTCATGAGAGTCTCTTTGCATAACCATTACGCCATCTACCCTCCACCTGTGGTGATTTCTTATATAACTTTGTTTCAATGTTGAAACCTGGAAGCTGACATCTTTACAATCTTATTCATAGCACAAGATTTTTGTTTGTTATTGAGGAACAAGTGCCTCATGCGTGTTTCATTTCACTGCTTCTGGGCCAGCATTTGCAGTCAGATAGATAGTCATATAATAGCACCAGAATCTCCTCGGGCACTGTAGCACTCCCACGTAGTACTGTAGTACCCGTAATAGCGGGACTTGAGTCTTTGTCACACTCAGCGGGGCATATGCTCTCCCTGATGAGTAATCCCTCCAGCTTCACAATGACTTTTGCTTGTTTGTTTGTTCTTGTTTACTTTTTTCCACCAGAGCACTACTTAGCTCTGGCTTATGGTGGTGCTGGGGATTGGATATGGGGTCTTTGAAGCCTCAGACATGGATGTCTTTTTGCGTAACTATTATGCCATCTCCCCAGCCCTCACAGTGTTTTTTCTTTTTTCTTTTTCCTGCCACCAGTGTCATTGCTGGGGCTCAGCACCAGCACTATGAATCTACCACTCCTGGTGGCCTTTTTTTTTTTTTCCTGCCTATTTTATTGGGTAAGAGAGAGAACTGAGAGAAAAAAAGAGACACCTGCAGATCTACTTCATAGCTCGTGAAGCATCGACTTGCAGGTGCAAGAGAGGGGATTTGAACCTAGGTCCTTTCACATGATAACACGTGCACATAACCCGGTTCGCCACCACTCAGCCCTCTTTTTTCCAATTTTTTTCTTCATTTCTTATTTACATGTTTATTTATAGGCTGGAGGCAGAAATCGAGAGGGAAGAGCGGGGGAGAGAGGGAGAGAATGAGAGATACCTGTAGCACTGCGTCATAACTCATGAAGTTTTTCTCTTGCAAGTGGGGACTGAGGTCTTGAACTTGGGTCCTGGCACATTGTAGCATGCGCACTCAACAAGGTGCACCACTACCCAGCCCATTCCTCTAGTGGTTTTCTATGCACTTGTGTGTATGAGTTTCTCTACAATCTTATTTCACATGCAGATTTGTTTAGCCAGCACCACAATCAATACAGAGCTACTGTATCACTCAGGTGTTCCTTGGTGCTGCCTTTTATTTACTTATCAGCCTTTTTTTTTTTCCTTAGTACCTGTATGATTCTACAACTTCTTGTGAATTCACTCCCCCTTTTTAAAAAAAAAAACTCAATAGAGTGAGAAACTAAAAGTGGGTTAGAGAGAGAGAGAGAGAAAAAGAGAGAAACAGAAGGGCAGGAATAGACAGCATAATGGTTATGCAAAGAGATTCTCATGCCTGAGGCTCAGTCTCTTGCACCACCATAAGCCAGAGCAGTGCTTTGGTCATAACAGAGAGGAGAGAGAGGAGAGACACCACAGCATCACTCCACTGCTCATGAAACTGCTGTGCAGATGCACCCCTATGGTGGCCAGGGATTAGAACCCAAGTCCTTGCGTATTGTAAAGTGTGCGCTCTACTCTGAGCTATCTCCTAACCTCCTATTTAGTTCCTTTTTATGAACAACAAACATTTCTCAAGGTTCTGGAGACTGAAGGACTGCCTTTTATGGTTACTGAAAAGTGTTTTTGCATAACCACTATAGTATTTCACAGGCCCTAGGCTGAAAGGTTTTAGGTTGAGGTTAATATTTTTTGTCTATGAGTGTCTAATTGTTCCAGCACCATGTTTGAAAATCTTTACCTTTTCTCCCTTGCGTTGCTTTTGTTGGCAGTCACTTGGGTGGGTGGGTTTGTCCCTGGACCCTCTGACTCACTGCCCTCTGTGCTTGTCCCTCCATGCTTTCTGTAGCTTTCTTGATTCCGATGGCTACATACTTCTGGACTTCTCTATTCTAGTCCACAAATGTCATGCAGAAGACATTTGTGGAATGCTCTCCTGATGCAGTGATGATCTCAAGTCAGTAAAAGTAGAAACTGTCGTTCAACAGGTGTTTTTGCTTAGGGCCTTGGAGAAGGGAACTCCTGAGCCAATGTTAGCTGTGATTAATTGTCTATAGTTTACATGGAATGCACTCATTTCAAAACCTGACCTAGTTATTTAGATAACTAATATGCCATGTTTTAATGCTTTCTCTGCGTGTTTTTTTTTTTTTTTTTTTTGACAGTTCACTTTATCAAAATGTATAGATGCTGTGATGGTGCTGGGAAATTCCCACTTATTCATGAACCGTTCCAACAAGCTGGCTGTGATAGCAAGTCACATTCAGGAAAGGTATGGCCATTGTATCACTGCATATGCTTGGCTCTCACCATCTGTGAGGTTCTTATGCCACTTGGGATGTACTTTTCCTACCCTATGGTACACAATTTTTTCTCTACCATTGAACACTATAGTAGCAAAGGATTAATACACTTATGTCCTGACAGGTATGGATTAAAAACCCATTAGCATGGTCCAGGAGGTGGTGCAGTGGATAAAGCATTAGACTCTCAAGCATGAGGTCCTGAGTTCAATCCCTGGCTGCACATGTATCAGAATGATGTCTGGTGCTTTCTCTCTCTGCCTATCTTCTCCATGAATACATAAATGAAATCAATTAAAAAAATCTTATTAGCTGGTAAATAATAGAGTTATATCATGTTTATATTAAACCTGTACATTTTTATATGTTTCTACCTAAAAGAAAAAGGGTGAGGAAGATAGCATAGTGGTTCTGCTAAAGACTTTCTTGTCTTAGGCTTTGATGTCTCAGGTTCAGCCTCTAATACCACCATAAAACAAAGCAGAGCAGGGGGTAGATAGCATAATGTTTTATGCAAAGAGACTCTCATGCCTGAGACTCCGAAGCCCCAGGTTCAATACCCCCCATCCATCACTACCATCGGCCAGAGATGAGCAGTACCCTGGTAAAAAAACAAAACAAAACAAACAAACTAACAAAAAAAAACAGCTGAGTAGTGCTCTCGTAAAAATAATAGACATAAATGTGGTCCGAGTGGTGGCACAGTGACAAAGCTTTGGACGCTTAAGCATGAGGTCCTGAGTTTGATCCCCAGCAGCACATGTGCCAGAGTGATGTCTGGTTCTTTGTCTCTCCTCCTATCTTTCTCATTAACAAATAAATAAAATCCCACAACGACCCTGGATCCATACTCCCAGAGAGATAAAGAATGGGAAGGCTATCAGGGGAGGGGGTGGGATGTGGAGATCGGGTTATGGGAATTGTGCGGAGTTGTACCCCTCTCATTCTATGGTTTTGTTAATGTCTCCTTTCTTAAATAAATAAAAATAAATAAATAAAAATCTTAAAAAATAATAATAATAGACATAAAATAGAATTGTCAAATTGGATGGGCAGCTCCCATTACTACTAATTATTCCTCTTCTTTTAATATTTTATTTATTTTTAATAGCAGAGAAGGAGGTACAGAAAGATACACACACAGAGCTACCAGAGCACTGCTCAGCTCTGGCTGATTGTGGTGCTGAGGATTTAATCTGGGACTTTGGAGTCTCAGGCATGAGAGTCTCTTTGCATAACCATTATACTACCTACCCCTAGTTATTTCTTTTCTTTTTTCTATCTTCTTTTGTAATTACACTCTGTCTTTTTCGTCTATCATTTTACAGGGGAGGGCTAATGGTTTACAGTGCAGTCATTGTTGCATTGGTACATTTCTCATTGCCCTGTGAAAGTTCTCTGCAGAACACTCATTATCTAGGTCCTTTTCCATCATCATGCACTAGGACCCCAAAGTTCTTTTGAACCTTGCTCTTCTCCTTTCCCAGAGTCCTTTGCTTTGATGCAAGAATATTCCCCCCAACACACACACACACACACACACACACACACACACACACACACACACACACACACACACACACACACACACATTTTTCTTTTTACCAGAGCACTGCTCAGCTCAGGCTTGCGGGGCTGGGGATTGAACCTCAGAGCCTCAGGTATAAAAGTCATTTGCATAACCATTATGCTTTCTACCCAGCTCCATCACTACCCTAGTCTTTACAATTTTGTCCCAGATGGTGAGATGGGATGTATGATTTTCCTGGCAGCCAGGCATAGTTTCTGGTACCACTCATGATAAGAACTTTACATATGTGATTCAGGTGTTTAAAAATAAGGATTTTTCTTAATATAGTAATTCCTAGACTTGAGCCAACTCTTCCATCTGGTGCATGACTGAAGAAAGTGACTTTTTCTTTTGTTTTTTCTTTCTTTTTTTTTTTTTTTTTTAAGAATTTATGTACTCATGAGAAAGATAGGAGGAGAGAGAGAAAGAACCAGACATTACTCTGGTACATGTGCTACCGGGTATTGAACTCAGGACCTCATGCTTGAGAGTCCAAAGCCTTATCCACAATGCCACCTCCCAGACCACAACAGTGACTTTTTCTCTCATTTGCCTGAAAACTGGCTGTGTAAGCATCACTTAGAATTTGATGTGACTGTTTTTTTCATCCTATTTTTAATTTACTGTTTACTGGATAGAGACAGAGAGAAATTGAGAGTGAAAGGCGAGATGGAGAGCCGCCTGCAGCACTACTTTACTCATCATGCAGCTTTCCTCCTGTAAGTGGGGACCAGGGCTTGAACCTGGGTCCTTATGTACAGTTCTTCTTCTTCTAGCGTTTGCCCTTCTTCCGTAGCCAGTCAACAGCGTCAGGTTGAAAGCTGTCAGAAGCTGCTTGTTGCTGGCTTTGAAAGTGACTGGGATCCATGTGGATTCAGTCGGCTAGGAAGGATCGTCAGTTTCCCCAATGAATGGGTACTCACGGGATGCACCATGAGAAGGTCGATCCAATGCATCCCAATGTACAGTAATATGTGCCCTCAGCCGGGTGTGCCACCACTGGGCTACTGGAGTGACTTCTGATTGTGAGGAAAAAATGAGAACCACTCAGCATTTCAGGGGATTATTGAGATGTCCTTATTTCCTCTCATTTTTCCAGAAAATAGTAGAATCATTAAAACATTCTGTTGCAGTAGGCTTGTGTTTCCAGTTTGCCTCTTCAAACATTTTTTAAAAAGTGAAATTAAGGGGGCCAGGTGGTGGCACACCTGGTTAAGCACATACGCTACAGTGAGAAAGGACCCCAGTTGAAGCCCCAGGTCCCCACCTGCAGGGGGAAAGCTTCATGAGTGGTGAAGTAGAGCTGCAGGTGTCTCTCTGTCTCTCTCCTGCTACGCCCTCCCCTCCTCTCTCAATTTCTCTCTGTCTCTATTCAAAAATAAATAAACAAAATTTAAAAAAATGAAATTGTGGTCCAGGAGGTGGCGCAGTGGCTAAGGCACTAGACTCTCAAGCATGAGGTCCGAGTTCGATCCCCTGCAGCACACATACCAGAGTGATGGCTGGTTCTTTCTCTCCTCCTATCTTTCTCATGAATAAATAAATTCTTTTTTAAAAAAAATGAAATTAATTTGGGAAGGAGTAGATAGCATAATGGTTATGCAAAGAGACTCTCGCACCTGAGGCTCCAAAGTCCCAGGTTCAGTCCCTTGCCCCACCATAAGCCAGAGCTGAGCAGTGCCCTGGTAAAAAATAAAATAAGATATTTTAAAAAATTGAAAATGATTCTAGAAATCTGTGGATCCAGAATTGGTGTGGGTTTTCTTTTTCTTTTTTTTTTTTTTTCAGCTAAATGTCACTTTGATGTCTCATGAGGGCACTGAGTCATGGCGTAGTTTCATGTCTTGTTTTATTTTTGTTTCAGTCGATTCTTATACCCTGGCAAGAATGGCCGGCTTGGAGACTTTTTTGGAGACCCCGGAAACCCTCTTTCTGAACTTAACCCCTCAGGGAGTAAAGACGGAAAATACGAGTTACTGACTGCTGCAAATGAAGTTATTGTTGAAGAAATTAAAGATCTGATGACCAAAAGTAACAGCTTTTAAAATTTCATTATTGTTATTTTGCAAATGAGGTTGAGTGTGGAGGTGCTGAGACGTTAGTATTCTGTATACTCTCTGCTGGCATAGTCTCTCTTTTTTAAAAAAATTATCTTTATTTGTGTTTATTGGATAGAGACAGCCAGAAATCAAGAAGGAGGGGGAAGATAAAGAAAGAGAGAAAGAAAGATACCTGCAGCACTGCTTCACACTTGTGAAGCTTTCCCCTGCAGTTGGGAACTGGGGGCTTGAACTTGGGATTTTGTGCATTGTAACTCAACCAGGTGTGCCACCACCCAGCCCCTCTCTTCTTCTTTTTTTTTTTTTTTTAATAATTTTTATTTATAGAATGGAAATATTGACAAGACCATAGGATACGAGGGGTACAATTCCACACAGTTCCCACCTCCAGAACTCCATATCCCATCCCCTCCCTTAAAAGCTTTCCTATTTTTTATCTCTCAGGGAGTATGGACCCAGGATAATTATGGGGTGCAAAAGGTGGAAAGTCTGGCTTCTGTAATTGCTTCCCTGCTGAACATGGGCTATCCATACTCCCAGCCTGTCTCTTTCCCTAGTGGGCCATGGCTCTGGGGAGGTGGGGCTCCAGGACACATGGTGGGGTCCTCTGCCCAAGGAATTCAGGTTGGCGTCATAGTAGCATCTGGAACCTGGTGGCTGAAAAAGAGTTAAAATATAAAGCAGAACAAATTGTTGACTAATCATGAACCTAAAGGCAAGAATATTGCAGATGAAGATTTGGGGTCTCAGTTTTGGGAAAAGCTAGTAGGTCTATTTTAGGAATATTCCTAGGGTCCCATGACTTTACTAGTTTCTGCCTGCGTCTCACAGCTAACATGCAGGTGGACCCAAGGCCCTCTCTTTTTTTTTTTTTATAAGTTTTTTTTTATATTTATTTTTATTTATTTTCCCTTTTGATGCCCTTATTGCTTTTACTGTTGTAGTTATTGATGTCGTTGTTGGATAGGACAGAGAGAAATGGAGAGAAGAGAGGAAGACAGAGAGGGGGAGAGAAAGACAGACACCTGCAGACCTGCTTGTGAAGCGACTCCCCTGCAGGTGGGGAGCTGGGGTCTTGAACCGGGATCCTTACACCAGTCCTTGAGCTTTGCACCACCTGCACTTAACCCGCTGCGCCACCCCCCGACTCCTGCTCTCTTTTCTTTATTAGGGTCATCTGCATCAAAGTTGATGTATCACTGCCTTCTGTAGCATCTGATTATTGACCAGCCTGTACTTCTTGAAACACACTCTTTGCCTTTTAAAGCTTTCCTATTCAAACCTATTTTTCCTTTTTTTTTTTTTTTTTAATGGTTTTTCTTTTCTTTCTTGGTTTCTGTTTGTTTGTTTTCTCTTCATTAGAGTATTGCTAGCTCTGGTTTCTGGTGGTGCTGGGAATTGAAGCTGGGATCTCAGAGCCTCGGGCACTATAATCTTTGTGCACAAACACTATGCTATCTCCTCAGACTCCCCACAACTTTTTTTTTCTTAAACAAAATTCAACTGAGGGAGTTTTAAAGATCTTAGTGAGTTCGCCATGCTGTAGAAAAGATATCTGAGAAGCTACACACAAAAAAACCAGAAGACTTTCATAGTCTGCGGGGAGTGGGAACAGAAAGTTTCTATAGGCAAAGGAAGTGGGGTTTAGTACAGGATTCTTTCCCTTTAGAGTTGACAGGATCTGTCAGGCAGATTACTAGCGAGTACTGCTCAGGCTAAGATACTACTATTATTATTTTAATATTTTAACAGTGCTGAGCACTGTTCAGCTCTGACTTATGATGGTGCTGAGGATTAATTCTGGGCATAGAAGGCTTTGTGCACTACCATTGAGCTATAGCCCTGGTCTGAGATGTTTTTCGGGGGGAAAGGTTGAAATTATTTTCTTTAAATTAATTAATTAATTTTATTTAATGGCACAGAGAAACTGAGAGTGAAGGAGGATAGAGACAGACAGAGAGACACCTGCGGCACTGCTTCACAGCTTATGAAAGTTCCCTCTTGCAGGTGGGGAGTGAGGGCTTGAACCCATGTCCTTGCACATGGTAACATGTCTTTTTAAATTTTTTTTTTAATATTTATTTTCCCTTTTGTTGCCCTTGTTGTTTTTTATTGTTGTTGTAGTTATTATTATTGTTGATGATGTCATTGTTAGATAGGACAGAGAGAAATGGAGAGAGGAGGGGAAGACAGAGGGGGAGAGATAGACACCTGCAGACCTGCTTTACCGCCTGTGAAGTGACTCCCCTGCAGGTGGGGAGCCAGGGGCTTGAACCGAGATCCTTACTCCTGTCCTTTTGCTTTGTGCCACATGCGCTTAACCCGCTGAGCTACCACCCGACTCCCAGTAATGTGTCTTTAACCGGTACACTGCTGCCTAGCAGGGATTGAAATTATGATATATATTAATCTCTCTCTTTTTTCCCCTAAGAAAGAAAATATATTTGTTTATTTTTTGCTGTTGATAGAGCTCTACTACTCTGCTCCTCTCCTCATCTTTCTCTTTCCTGGCATTTCCTGATCTGATCTCATCTCTGGGGTTCTTCTCTCAGGGTGCCAGTCTTCTTGAGCTGCAAGTTGAGCTCTGATTTTCTTTATTCCTTTTCCTCAGAGTCAGAGGAGTTTCTCCACTCCTCTCTTTACTGGCAGGGCAACTCCCCGAGAGGGAGCAGGAGGAGGGAGAGGAGGGCAGGGAAGCACAGAACCCTGGCTCAGCCACTGCCCACTTGTGTTCCGCTTAGATCATTACTGACCCTCAGCCTTTCCAAATAACACTAGCTTGTTTTTTGTTATTTATTTTTATTGTGAAATCTGTATAGTCAAATTTCCTATCATAACTTTTAAAAAATTAATTAATTTTTGAAAAGTGAGATGTAGAGAAAAGAGAGACAGAGACCAAACAGCACTGCTCAGCTTTGGCTTATGGTGGTGCTGGGGATTGAACCTGGAACCTCAGAGCTTTAGTCATGAAAAACATTTTGCATAACTATCTTGCTATCTTCTAAGCCCATAACCATTTCTAAGTGTATAACACTTCTTTTCACATTCTTGTACAAACATCGCTGTCCATTTACTTTTTTTTCAACAACCCAAACTGAAACTTCACATTCATTGAAAACAGCTCCCCATCATTTCCTCCCTCAGCTCCTCACCATCAAGATAGCTTACACTGGTAAATATTTTAAAATAACCTACTTAAGTGTTCCTAAGAACAAATTGCTGTGAATGTGTTTAAACCCAGTTTGAAAATATCAGCTGAGTTTATCCATGGAGAAGAATGCTTTGTCTGAAAATGATTTTAGTTCTAGAAAATACCTAAAATTTTCCTTTTAAAATTTTTTTTTTTCTTATTTGCAGGTGACATAAAGGGTCAACATACAGAAACTCTGCTGGCTGGATCCCTTGCCAAAGCTCTTTGCTGTATCCTTGGTGTTTCACTCACTCAGAAGATGTCTTCTTAATTTGTGATACTTCTTAGAATTTAAGATATATATATATTTCAATTTTATTTATTTATTTTCCCTTTTGTTGCCACTGTTGTCTTTTTATTGTTGCTGTAGTTGTTGTTGTTATTGATGTTGTTGTTGGATAGGACAGAGAGAAATGGAGGGAGGAGGGGAAGACAGAGAGGGGGAGAGAAAGATAGACACCTGCAGACCTGCTTCACCACCTGTGAAGTAACTCCCCTGCAGGTGGGGAGCCGAGGGATTGAACCGGGGTCCTTACGCCGGTCCTTGCACTTTGTGGCACGTGCACTTAACTCGCTGCGCTACCGTTGACTCCCCTATATATCTTTTTTTAATGGTGCTAGTAATGAATCCATGGCTTTACCATCCGACTCCCCTATATATCTTTTTTAATGGTGCTAGTAATGAATCCATGGCTTTGTACGTGTATATTACTATTACTGAGTAGCCTTCCCGTACCATTATTGTTGTTATTGTTATATTTTAATTAACTGGAATGGGGTGGAGGAAAGATACCACAACACTGCTGCACCATCTACAGAGTTTCAACTAAAGGCCTCGAATATTGTCTCCTGTCCTCTGGGCTGTTCATATTGGAGGGCATAGGTGTCTTAAATTGGTGGAAAATTAAAAAAAAAAAAATTCATCTTGGCTTTGAAATGTTTTTTGAGGCAAGCTATAAAACATGAAATAGAGGGGGCCATCGGTAGCACAGCAGGTTAAGCGCAGATGGCGCAAAGCTCAAGGACCAGTGTAAGGATCCTGGCTCTAGCCCCCGGCTCCCCACCTGCAGGGGAGTTGCTTCACAGGCAGTGAAGCAGGTCTGCAGGTGTCTACCTTTCTCTCCCTCTCTCTGTCTTCCCCTCCTGTCTCCATTTCTCTCTATCCTATCTAACAACAATGACAGCAATAACAAGAATAATAACAACAACAATAAACAACAAGAACAACAAAAAGGGAAAGAAAATAGCCTCCAGGAGCAGTGGATTCATAGTGCAGGCACCGAGCCCTAGTGATAACCCTAGAGACCAAAGAAACAGCAAACATGAAATAGAAAGAGGAAGAACTCTAGCTTATCTAATTTGTCCCAGTTCTGCTCAGAGCAAATGCTTTTGCAGGATGCACCCTTGACTCTTATTTTGACAAATTCAGATGTTTGCCTTTTTTTCAGTTTTCATCTTCCATGTAGTGGAAGCGTTCTCCTGTAAAACTCATTGACCCCAAAGCTGATGAAATGAGTGGTTGCTTCTCAGCCTGTGAATGAGTACTTTTGCAATTAAGAGTCAACACCTTTTGAAGCATGTGGCTTATATGTGTTTGTGTGGCATTCTCTCAGCTATGTGTAATCTTTTTAGGATTTTATTTTATTTGTTCATTTATTGGATAGAGACAGAAACTGAGATGGAAGAGGGAGACAGAAAGAGAAACATCTGTAGGACTACTTCACTGCTTGTGAAACTTCCCTTCTGCAGGTGGGGGCCTGGGGCTTGGATCTGAGTTTTTGTACTTTGTAGCATGTGCACTCAACTGGATATACCATATATCTAGTTGAGTGCAAGTAATATGTACATATTACTTGTTTGGACAGGAGAGATTCCCATATCATAGCCTTTACTTTTGTTTCCTAATAATTTAAAATTAAATCTAATTTTTATTCATTTATTTTGCACAGAGATAAAGAAATAGAGTGGGAAGGGAAAAATAAATTTAAAAAAGAGAGACACAGCTGCAGCACTGCTTTACCATCTGTGAGACTTTTACCCTACAGGTGGGGGCTAGGGTCTTGAACCCTGGTCCTTATATGTATGGTAATGTGTGCACTCAACCAGGTGCACCACCACCCAGACCCCATAGCCTCTATTTTTTGTATGCAGTGCCAGGGACGGAATCTAGGGTCTTATGCATGTATGTTACCATTGAACCACTTCCTTTGGCCCGGAGAGCGTGTGTAAAGCACACCCCACCATTTGTAGAGTTCCATCCTTGCCAGAGATGGAACACAGGGCTTCCTCCAGGGGAGGTGGTCACCCTACCCTTGACCCACCTTTCCAGTCCCTCCTAGACTTTGGTGGGGGCTCTCTGATCGTCAAATGTGTTATTTTATTCAGTTGACTTAGTGGTTGATTTGCTTTCTAGTATTCAAATCCAGCACTGGATTCTTTATTTATTTATTTTTTTATTTAAGAAAGGATTAATTAACAAAACCATAGGGTAGGAGGGGTACAACTCCACACAATTCCCACCGCCCAATCTCCATATCCCACCCCTCCCCCGGTAGCTTTCCCATTCTCTAGCCCTCTGGGAGCATGGACCCAGGGTCATTGTGGGTTGCAGAAGGTAGAAGGTCTGGCTTCTGTAATTGCTTCCCCACTGAACATGGGCGTTGACTGGTCGGTCCATACTCCCAGTCTGCCTCTCTCTTTCCCTAGTAGGGTGGGTCTCTGGGGAAGCTGAGCTCCAGGACATATTGGTGGGGTCTTCAATCCAGGGAAGTCTGGCCGGCATCCTGATGACACCTGGAACCTGGTGACTGAAAAGAGAGTTAACATACAAAGCCAAACAAATTGTTGAGCAATCATGGACCCAAAGCTTGGAAAAGTGGAGAGGAAGTATTAGGGAGGTACTCACTGCAAACTCTAGTGTACTTCTGCTTTCTTACTTTGGTGCCATACTCCAAACTCAGTCAATTTCTGCTTTGCGTTTCTACTTCTTCTTTTTTTTTTTTTTTACTTGCATAACATTCCCCAGATTCCCATTTAACAATACAACCCCCTCTATTTCATTCATCATCTTTCATGGACCTGTATTCTCCCCACCCACCCACCCACCCACCCACCCCAGAGTCTTTTACTTTGGTGTAATACTCCAATTCCATTTCAGGTTCGACTTGTGTTTTCTTTTCTAATCTTGTTTTTCAACTTCGGCCTGAGAGTGAGATCATCCCGTATTCACCATTCTGTTTCTGACTTATTTCACTCAACATGATTTTTTCAAGGTCCATCCAAGATCGGCTGAAAACGGTGAAGTCACCATTTTTTACAGCTGAGTAGTACTCCATTGTGTATATAGACCACAACTTGCTCAGCCACTCATCTGTTGTTGGACACCTGGGTTGCTTCCAGGTTTTGGCTATTACAAATTGTGCTGCCAAGAACATATGTGTACACAGATCTTTTTGGATGGATGTGTTGGGTTCCTTAGGATATATCCCCAGGAGGGGAATTGCAGGGTCATAGGGTAGGTCCACTTCTAGCCTTCTGAGAGTTCTCCAGACTGTTCTCCACAGAGGTTGGACCAATTGACATTCCCACCAGCAGTGCAGGAGGGTTCCTTTGACCCCACACCCTCTCCAGCATTTGCTGCTGTTACCTTTTCTGATGCCAGCACTGGATTCTAATCATAGAATAGTATCTTGGTAATTTAATTTTTTGGGACAAAGATCGTTATCATAGTTAGATTGCAAAAGCCATCTGATTGCAGAGTTAGTGACTGGGTATTTCTAGTAAGTATTGCTTTCCTTATCATGATACAAAGAATATGTCTTTTCTTCTTCTTCAGGTTTGTGGATGCTGGGATTTTGTTTCTTTTTTTTTTTTATATATATATTTATTTATTTCCTTTTGTTGCCCTTGTTGTTTTATTGTTGTAGTTATTATTATTGTTATTGATGTCATTGTTGTTGTCGTTGTTGGATAGGACAGAGAGAAATGGAGAGAGGAAGGGGAAGACAGAGAGGGGGAGAGAAAGACCGACACCTGCAGACCTGCTTCACCGCCTGTGAAGAGACTCCCCTGCAGGTGGGGAGCCAGGGGCTCGAACTGGGCTCCTTAGCCATGTGCACTTAGCTCGCTGCGCTACCGCCCGACTCCCGTTTCTGTTTATTTTTATCCACTTTTCTTTCTTGCCATTTTTTTGGGGGAGGGGGGCTTAAGGGTTTATAATACAGTTGTTGACATATAGATCCAAATTCTCCCCTCCCTGTGATAGGAGTCTGCAAAACACTCTCTTCCCCAACCCAGATCCTTTTCCAACATCTTGCACACAGACCCCATACCCCTTTAAACTCATCCCTTCCCCTCTCTTTACGCAGAGTCCTTTGCTTTGGTGCAGTTATCCATTATTTCTTCCAGATTTCGAGGCATCTTTTTTCTGTCTATTGTATTTATAAAATCAAGTAATTTTTTCCTATTTTTTATTGAGGAGAATCAGTGGTTTGCAGTAAGTACGGTTGTTGGCACATATGTAAAATTTCTCAGTTTTTTTGCAAGACATTCAGAACTTGGGTCTTCCCCCACCATCATGCACCAGAACCTGAAAATTCCACCTCCCAGCCCCCAAAGTCTTTTACTTTGGTGCAGTATACCAAACCCAGTCTGCTTTGTGTCTCAAATAATATTTTTTATTCCTTAATGCTAAGAAAATAAGATATTCATAGAATGAACAAGGAGGTTAAAGGTAAGAGTACATTTTAATTTTTTTTTAATTAAAAAAAATTTATTCATTCCCTTTTATTGCCCTTTTTATTGTTTTACTGTTGTAGTTATTGCTATTGATGTTGCCATTGTTGGATAGGACAGAGAAATGGAGAGAGGAGAGGAAGACAGAGAGGGGGAGAGAAAGACAGACACCTGCAGACCTGCTTCACTACCTGTGAAGTGACTCCCCTGCAGGTGGGGAGTGGGGGGCTCGAACCAGGATCCTTACACTGGTCCTTGCGCGTTGCGCCATGTGCGCTTAACCCGTTGCACTACTGCCCAATTTCCCAAGAGTACATTCCCCCCCGCCATAATCTCACTTCTATTACTGTTACATATACTGGTGGGCAATTTAAAAATTATTTAGGGAGTCGGGCAGTAAAGCAGTGGGTTAAGCGCACATGGCGTGAAGCGCAAGGACCCGTGTAAGAATCCTGCTTCGAGACCCCGGCTCCCCACCTGCAAGGGGAGTCGCTTCACAAGCGGTGAAGCAGGGCTGCAGGTGTCTATCTTTTTCTTCCATTCTCTGTCTTCCTCCTCCTCTCTCCATTTCTCTCTGTCCTATCCAACAACGATGGCAACAACAACAGCAATAATAACTACAACAATAAAAAACAACAAGGGCAACAAAAGGGAAAATAAATAAATAAATATAAAAATTATTTAATGTTATGTTTAATAAGATTCAATTAAATCATAATCTGTTCTTATTTTTTATAGATAACCAAGAAATGAAATCAAGGATATTGGTAAGATCTTAAATCAATACTATGTTTAAGTACCAACTATAGCCAGAAAGGTAACAAGGTGGGAAATATGTAAATGGCAATTACAAAAAAAAAATACATTTTGAGAGGCAACAAAAGGGAGAGCCGGCAGTCGGGCGGTAGCACAGCGGGTTAAGCGCAGATGGTACAAAGCGCAAGGACCGGCAGAAGGATCCCGGTTCCAGCCCCCAGCTTCCCACCTGCAGGGGAATGGCTTCACAGGTGGTGAAGCAGGTTTGCAGGTGTCTGTCTGTCTCTCCCCCTCGCTGTCTCCCCCCCCCTCCATTTCTCTTCACACGGGAGCACCTGCACAACATGTTCCTGTGCTGTCTCTCCTCTCTCTGGTCCTTTTAATTAAAAATTAAAAGTCCTCTAGGAGTGGTGGAAACAGGCAAGTATGAAGCTCCAATACATGGAAAAAAAAAAAAAAAAAAACACCTCCGATTAAAATTTAAAAGTCAAAACTTAATGCCCAGTGAAACAGCTCACTTGGATAGTGCAGTGCTTTACCTGGTATAACTCCGCGTTCATGCTTGACCCCTACCACGCAGAAGGAAGCTTCAGTGTTGTGGTCTATTTTATTCTCCCTCTGGCTCTCTGTCTCTATCTAAAAATAATAATAATAGTAGTAAAAGTTGAGATTCACTCTAGAAAAGCAGGTAGAAAACATGAGAAACATGCAAAAGAAGAAATGTAAATGGTCACACAGCTGGAAAGTATGTCCAGCCTTCTAGTAAGTCAGAAATGTAAATGTCGAGTAACAGAATTGTTGTTTTTTGCTTCTTATTCAGCACAAGTTAAAAAAAGCATAGCAGTTCCCACTATTGATGGCATTGATTATTGCCAGCCGGTTATTGATTAGGATTGGTTTTTCTCACACATTGCCTATGGGAATATAAGAATTACACAGAGGGGATGTGAAGGTGCTCTTCAGAGCACTGTTTTAATCTGGGACTGGAAATTGCTGAAATAATCTAAATATCTATGTTGGCCAAGTCATGACATCATTGTAAAGGATAATACACATCCAGATTCATTGCTGTAGTGAGATTCTCTCTCCCCCCCTGTATTTTTAGACTGACAATGTAGATTGCAGAATACTAGGTGAGGCTTCATCCTGGTGTGTGTGCGTGTGTGAGTGTATGTGTGTTCATTTGAGTGTGAATATGTGTGTGTGTGTGTGTGTGTGTGTGTGTGTGTGTATGTGTGTGTGTGTGCTCACATATGTTCTCTAGAATGATGGTTATCAATCTGTTAGCAAGAATTTTCTTTGAGTGGTAGGATTCAGGGAAATGTTTGCAGTCATCTTTAAGCTTTTTGGTATTATTTAATAATGATAAATCAGAAAAAAAATCATTGGGTCATAGTTTTACTAGAGTATAAGTAAAAGATGAGCCTGAAATTTATTAACTAATGGTGGTGGTGGAGGTACATAGCATAATGGTTATGCAAAGAAACTCTCATGCCTGAGGCTTCAAAGTTCCAGGTTCAGTCCCCACCATAAGCCAGAGCTAAGCAGTGCTCTGTTTTAAAAAATTTGATTAATTAATTAATTCAAAAATATTCATTTAACTAATGAAGGTGTAATTTTTTAGGTGATTAAGGCTGCAGAAGACAGTGCTTTGCAGTATATGAACTTCATGAATGTCATTTTTGCAGCACAGAAACAGGTAAATTGAAAACCTTCTTTTTAAAGAAATTTTGTTCCAACAACCTGGGAGGTAGCATAGTGGATAAAGTGTTGAACTCTCAAGATTGAAGCCCAGGGACTGAACAGTGACACTCCTGGTAGAGCACCCATGTTCCCATGAGCAAGGCAAGCCCTCAGCCTCCACTTGCTGGGGGAAAACTTCACAGACTGTGAAGCATGACTACAGTCATCTCTTTCCCTCTCTGTCTGTCAATTATCCCTCTCCTCTCAATTTCTCTGTCTCTGTCAAATACATGAATCTTAAAAATAAATAAATAAATAAGATCCAGAATGTAGTCTCCAACTTCACTTGCCAGGTAATACTTTGGCTCTGTCTTCTTTCATAACTAAATAAATATTTAAAAATTTATTTTAAAGTATTGTTTGTTTCATAATGAAATTAATTTGATTTTTGAATTTATTTCAGAATATTATGATTGATGCCTGTGTTTTAGACACTGACTCAGGGCTCCTCCAACAGGTACGTTGTAAGTAAATACTTAGTGTTGGTGGGTAGGTTAAGAATGCTTAGTGGGTTATTACCTATTGGTAAATATTTTTCACCAATCTCTACACATTCTTAGGGATTAGCCTGCATGATGTTTTAGATCAGAGCACTAACATCTCTCTAGTTCCTTTAAGAAATTATTTACAGGGGGCCGGGTGGTGACACAGCCGGTTAAGCGCACATATTATCAGGCACAAGGATCTGGGTTTGAGCCTTTGCTCCATACCTGCAGGGAGATATTTCACAAGTGCCGAAGCAGGTCTACAGGTGTCTATCTTTCTCTCTCCAATACTATCTTCCACCTCCTCTCCCAAGTTCTATATGTCCTGTTGAGTAAAAATAGAAAGAAAGCCAAAAAAAAAGAGAAAATAAATAATTTACCCTTTACATAGTGACTTGATTAACTTTGCAAAAGTGAGTAGTGGCACACCCAGTTGAGCACCCATGTTATGCACAAAGACCCAGGTTCAAGCCCCCAGTTCTCGCCTGTAGGAAGGAGGCAACAGCAGTAGCGGAGTGGGTTAAGCACAGGTGGCGCAAAGCGCAAGGACCAGCGTACAGAAGGAAGCAACAATAACTGGATAATAAGTGGTCCATCTATGCAATGGAATGTTATTTGATCACCAGAAGGTTTGAGGACTGGAGAGATATTTCACTGGGTGGGGCACCTATGTTGCCACGTGTGTGGTCCAGATTCAAACTTCCAACACCACATGGGTGGTGTTGGAAGAAATTCCAGTGTTGGGAGTCAGGTGGTAGTGCAGTAGGTTAAGCGCACGTGGTGTGAAGCTTAAAGACCGGAGTAAGGATCCTGGTTCAAGCCCCTGGCTCCCACCTGTAGGAGAGTCCCTTTACAGGCGGTGAAGCAGATCTGCAGGTGTCTATCTTTCTCTCCCCCTCTCTGTCTTCCCCTCCTTTCTCCATTTCTCTGTCCTATCTAACAATGACAACATCAGTAGCAACAACAATAATAACTACAACAACAATAAAAAACAGGGGCAACAAAAGGGAAAATAAATAAATATTAAAAAGAAAAGAAATTCCGGTGCTGTGGGTCTTTCTGTCTGAATGAAACACTGGGCCAGAGCAGTGAAATAGCTCATGTACAAAAAATAATGAAATACAGGTAACCCTTACTTTAGTGACTAGGTTCCATTTCTGAAGCCCAGTTGAAGGGGGAAAAATTGTCCATAATACCTCTTTTTTTTCCTTTTTTTTAAACTTTAATTTCCTTAGAATTTTTTTTATTTTCCCTTTTGTTGCCCTTGTTGTTTTATTGTTGTAGTTATTATTGTTGTTGTTATTGATGTCATTGTAAGATAGTATAGAGAGAAATGGAGAGAGAAGGGGAAGACAGAGGGGGGAGAGAAGGACACCTGCAGACCTGCTTCACCGCCTGTGAAGTGACTCCCCCCATAATAACTCTTACTGGGGAGTCGGGTGGTAGTGCAGTGGGTTAAGCACACGTGGCGCAAAACCCAAGGACCAATAAAGGGTCCCTGTTCAAGTTCCCGGCTCCCCATTTGCAGAGGAATCACTTCACAGGCGGTGAAGCAGGTCTGCAGGTGTCTTTCTCTCCCTGTCTCTGTCTTCCCCTCCTCTCTCGATTTCTCTCTGTCCTATCCAACAATGATGACATCAACAACAACAATAATTAGAACAACAATAAAAACAACAAGGGCAACAAAAAGGAAATAAATAAATAGATTTTTTTAAAAAAAAATACCTCTTACTGGTATTGCAGACATAATGTCCTGTAGTGGGTTTGGCAACAGTTTTAGGTAGGTTAGTGCCACCTTTGCATAACTTCTAACATCTTAATATATTTTAAATGGTGAGTTCTACAGCATAAAGTTTATATCTTAATGCACTTATTAAAACTATAATGAAAATGAGTAGACATGGTAAGAACAAACATTTATCAGTAGCAAACAAAGAAAGGGCATTATGTGATGCTACACTGTAGGCTAGAGGTGTGGACCAAGGAGGTGTAGATTAAATATTTCAGCATCTTGAGAGGTAGCTAGAAGTTTCTGGTCTTCACTTAGATTGAGAAAACAGTAGCTTTCAGGTGAGTGAGGGGAGGTGGAGGTGGATGCATAACGATTATGCCAAAAAACTTATGTATCTGAAAATTGCCCAGGCCACCATAACCAGAGCTGAGCAGTGCTCTGGTTTAAAAAAGAAAAGAAACTGGTTGCTTTTAATTCAGTGTGCCATAACCTCCTGTCCTGTTGTAGACTTACTGTAGATCCCTCTGGGAAAGTGCTACTTTGGCAGAGTCCTATGTCTGTCTTACAGGCTTGTGACATCACAGGGGGACTGTACTTAAAGGTGCCTCAGATGCCCTCCCTTCTGCAGTATCTTCTGGTAAGGAAATGACAGTGGTGACCCCCCCCAACTCCTTAGTGGACTTAAACTTAGTAGACTGAACTCCCTGTTTCCTGAGAAAGAAACAAGAGCAAGATGACTGGTGCTTATAACTGGAAAAAGGCAGTGAGCCTGGGTTTGAAGTTAAGAAGGGCAGAGCTCAGGCAGCCAGCCCTGAACCCTGGGAGCTGTCTCCAGAGTGTTGTCTGGCTTTTTCCAAAATAATGCCTGTATGTGGGGGGGCTGATAGTTATTGAATGAGTGAAAATGCTTCTCAATAGATTAAAGGACAATCTATTTGGTATTCTTAGTTTTGACTAGCAAATATTGGTTATCTCTGTCTTGACTTCTGGTTGATTTTTTTCCCCGTGTTATAAATAAAAATTTCTTAATCTTTTTTTTTTTCTTTTGTAAACAGTGGGTTTTTCTTCCTGATCAAGATCAGAGGTCTCAGTTAATCCTCCCACCTCCAATTCATGTGGACTACCGGGCAGCCTGCTTCTGTCACCGAAATCTCATTGAAATCGGCTATGTCTGTTCAGTGTGCTTGTCAAGTAGGTGCAAGTACTGAGCTATTTTTATTGCATTTATGTTTCTGCACTAAGGGTTGGCAGAAAATACTGCAACTGTGATTTTGAAGCCATCCTGCTGTTTTGTCTTTTAATTCACAGTATTCTGCAGTTTCAGCCCCATCTGCACTACTTGCGAGTAAGTATCTGTGAGATTGTTGGCTACTTCATTCTTTAGAGATTAGAGCATTTAGAAATTGTTTGTTTTGGGGGTCGGGCGGTGGCGCAGTGGGTTAAGTGCACGTGGCGCTAAGTGCAGGGACCTGCGTAAGGATCCCAGTTTGAGCCCCCGGCTCCCCACCTGCAGGGGAGTCGCTTCACGGGTGGTGAAGCAGGTCTGCAGGTGTCTTATCTTTCTCTCCCCCTCTCTCTCTGTCTTCCCCTCCTCTCTCCATTTTTCTCTCTGTCCTATCCAACAACAAAGCAACGTCAACAATGGCAATAATAACCGCAACGAGGCTGCAACAACTAGGGCAACAAAAAGGGGGTAAAATGGCCTCCAGGAGCGGTGGATTCATGGTGCAGGCACCGAGCCCAGCCATAACCCTGGAGGGAAAAAAACGAAAAAATTGTTTGTTTTTTTCTCTTTGTCTCATTTTAGGACAGCCTTTAAGATTTCTCTACCTCCAGTGTTGAAGGCCAAGAAAAAGAAACTGAAAGTGTCCGCGTGATAAAGTTCATTCCCTTTCCTTTAGAGCTATCAGTAGGAACTATATGGGAGAATCTTCAGTGGGAAAACTACAGATGCGATAAAAAAAGAAGAAGAAAGAAAGAAAGAAATACATCTAATGACTTCTAGTACAACATCCTCATCCGGTGCTCCTTAGGGACTCGTTTACTCAAGAATCAGTCTATGGAATATACCACAAATCTTTTTGACTGAGTTTTGTCCAGAAAGGGAGAAGAAAGCACAACCTGTGACTTTTTGTTTTTGTTTTTTTATTTGTAGTGGGAAAGCCATTTGTCAGCATCAGTCTCCCTGAATTGATTATAGACTTTAGAATTGATTACCGAAGTCTAGGTTGCTGCTGTGAAATGTGCAACATATGAAACTTGAACACAGTTTTGTTTATTCCTGGAGTAGCAGCATTAATTAAGATAGAACACCCTACCTGAACAACACTTGGACAGCAGTCATTTAAGTAAAGAGCCTCATTATCTTCTAATAGCTTCAGATATTAGAAGATACTCTTTTATCTGACTTGAATGCATTTTTGGATAAAGTCCAAATAATAATAGCTTGCCTTTGAATAACTGCAAAACCTGATTTTAGACAAATGAGAATGAGTGTGGTAGCATTTTTTTTCTCCCTTCAAAAACAGTTATGTGAAGAGCTTATTTGTGAAAAAATAATGTCTAGGTTCAGAGGGGGGAATTTTGGGGGGTGAATGGATTCTGATTCCAGTTAGTTGTTGTCTCTGGGCTCTGGGTAGGTGTTTTTTTTTTTTTTTTTTTCCCAACTGATCAATTCTGGCTTATGGTGGTACTGGGACTTTGGAACCTCAGGAATGAAGTCTCTTTGCATAACCATTATGCTATCTACTCCTGTCCCTCACCCCCCCCTTTTTTTTCTTTAATGTTGTAGTACTGTTGTCTAAAACCTTTGGATTTAATGCTGAAAACCTTCATAAATTCAAAAGAAAAACTTATTAATAATTTCAACAATAAAGGACTTATTTTTCTATATAAGGTTGTCATTTCAGAAGTTCTTTTAAATTCTGGCTTTGTGGAGGCAAAGTTTAAAAAAGAAACTTTTATAATGCAGTGACAGGTCTTGTGCATGTGTGGTTCTTGGGGCCACTTTTTCATTCTCTTAATTTCTTCCCTCTCCCTTTTTAGTTCCACCACCCATAGAACTTCTTCGATGCCATGGTATCCCTATGTGATGCTAAGGCTTGAACCCAGGACCCTGTGCATGGTAGGGTGCACACTTTACTAGGTTAGCTATCTCCCAGTTCCTCAGTATCACATGGTAAGGGTTTTCAGAAATGGTGATTGCTTCGGTTTTTAAATATCAGAATATGCTGGGTTTTTAAAAAATTTTAAAAAATTTATTTATTCCCTTTTGTTGCCCTTGTTGTTTTATTGTTATAGTTTTTATTGTTGTTGTTATTGATGTCATCATTGCTGGATAGAACAGAGAGAAATGGAGAGAGGAGGGGAAGGCAGAGAGAGGGAGAGAAAGATAGACACCTGCAGACCTGTTTCACCGTTTGTGAAGCGACGCCCCTGCAGGTGGTAAGCCAGGGGCTTGAACCAGGATCCTTACACCAGTCCTTGTGCTTTGTGCCACCTGCACTTAACCCACTGCGTTACTGCCCGACTCCCTAAAATATGCTGTTTTTTTTTTCTGAATAGTACTTTTTATTCTGATTTAGTTTTCCTTTCTTTTTAAAATTTTTTTATTTATAAAAAGGAAACATTGACTAAACCATAGGATAAGAGGGGTACAACTCCACACAATTCCCACCACCAGAACTCCGTATCCCATCCCCTCCCTTGATAGCTTTCCTATTCTTTAACGCTCCGGGAGTGTGGACCCAAGGTAATTGTGGGATGCAGAAAGTTGAAGGTCTGGCTTCTGTAATTGCTTCCCCGCTGAACATGGGTGTTGACAGGTTAATCCATACTCCCAGCCTGCCTCTCTTTCCCTAGTGAGGAGGGGCTCTGGGGAACAACAATGACATCAATAATAACTACAACAATAAAAAAACAAGGGCAACAAAAGAGAATAAATATATATTTAAAAAAAAAAAAAAAGAGGGGCCGGGTGGTGGTGCACCTCGTTGAGTGACTTGTTACAGTGCTAAAGGACCTGGGTTCAAGCCCCTGGCCCCTACCTGCAGGGGGAAAGCTTTGCGAGTGATGAAGCAGGGCTGCAGGTGTCTCTCTATCTCCTCCCCTCTCAATTTCTGGCTGTTTCTATCCAATAAATAATGATAATTAAAAATGAAGAAAGAAAGAAAAAAGAGTCGGGCGGTAGTGCAGCGGGTTAAGTGCACGTGGCGCAAAGCGCAAGAACCAGGTTTAGGATCCCGGCTCGAGCCCTGGGCTCCCCACTTGCAGGGGAGCCACTTCACAGGCAGTAAAGCAGGTCTGCAGATGTCTGTCTTTCTCTCCCCTTCTCTGTCTTCCCCTTCTCTCTCCATTTCTCTCTGTCCTATCCAACAATGACGGCATCAATAACAACAACTACAACAATAAACAACAAGGGCAACAAAAGGGAATAAATATAAAAATATATTAAAAAAGAAAACTCAGGCATGAAAGTCTTTTGATAAGCATTATTCTTTCTCCTCTGCCCAATTTCATGCCCCCCAAATCTATTTGTTTTTGAGAGAGAGAGACAGACATCAGATTAATGCTCAGCTCTGACATGTGGGTCTCCGATGTGAAAGTCTGCTATGCTATCACTGCAGTATTGTCCTGGCCCCAACTTCATGTTTATTTAACTCTTCTTTAGGTAGGATGGTGGCTCATCTGAGAGCACATTATCACACAAGAACCCAGGTTCACGCCCCTGGTCCCCATCTGCATGGGGGAGGCTTCACAAGTGGTGAACCAGGTCTGTGGGTAGCTTTCTGTCTCTGAATAGACCAAAAAAACCCTAAAATTAGTTGATAGGAAATTTTTTATTTACATGTTTTTTTTTTCTAGGACTTGACTGCTCTGAGCCAGCTTTTTCAGATGAAGACGGGGTAGAGGAGACAGCATGGTGATTATGCAAAAAGACTTTCATGCTGAGTCTCTGAAGTCCCAGGTTTAGTCCCCAGCACTACCATAAGTCATAGCTGAGCAGTCTTCTGGGAAGGATGGATGGAGGAAGGAAGAAAGGATGGAAGGAAGTAGCCATAACACTGAACCGTCCTCACTGAATTGGGGGCTAGCCTTGAACCTGGGTCTTTGCACATGGCAAAGTAGGGCCCTCCCAGGTGAGAGCTATCTCACTGGTCATCTAGCCAATTTTAAAAACAGATTTATTTATTTGCCAACCAGAAAGAAGAGGGAGTAAGAGAGAGAAGAGGAGGTAGAAAGAATAAGCATCATTCTGTCATATTCAGTGTTAGATATTGAACTCAAGGCCTCATGCTTGAAAGCTGTGTGCTCTACTCTCTGTGCCAACTCCCAGACCACTAGGCTGTTTTTTTTCCCACTCAGCTCCGAAGAACTTTACTCTTAAATATTGCCACAATTATACATGAGCATATTGCTACAGATACTTTATGAATTGCTATGGAATTTTTGAAAGGACTTATTTATTTATTTATAATTTATTTTTAATATTTATTTATTTTCCCTTTTGTTGTCCTTTTTTATTGTTTTATTTTATTTTATATATTTTTTATATTTAAGAAAGGATTAATTAACAAAACCATAGGGTAGGAGAGGTACAACTCCACACAATTCCCACCGCCCAATCTCCATATCCCACCCCCTCCCCCGATAGCTTTCCCATTCTCTATCCCTCTGGGAGCATGGACCCAGGGTCATTGTGGGTTGCAGAAGGTAGAAGGTCTGGCTTCTGTAACTGCTTCCCCGCTGAACATGGGCATTGACTGGTCGGTCCATACCCTTGTTTTATTTTTATTAATTTCTTTCTTGGAGAATTAATGTTTTACATTCAACAGTAAATACAATAGTTTGTACATGCATAATATTCCCCAGTTTCCCATACTTTGTTGCAATACGCCAATTCCATTTCAGGTTCTACTTGTGGGTTTTTTTTTTTTTTTCTGATCTTGTTTTTCAACTTCTGCCTGAGAGTGAGATCATCCCATATTCATCCTTCCGTTTATGACTTGTTTCACTTAACATGAATTCTTCAAGGTCCATCCAAGATCAGCTGAAAATGGTGAAGTCACCATTTTTTACAGCTGAGTAGTATTCCATTGTGTATATATACCACAACTTGCTCAGCCACTCATCTGTTGTTGGACACCTGGGTTGCTTCCAGGTTTTAGCTATTACAAATTGTGCTGCCAAGAACATTTGTGTACACAGATCTTTTTGTATGGATATGTTGGGTTCCTTAGGATATATCCCCAGGAGAGGAATTGTAGGATCATAGGGTAGGTCCATTTCTAGCCTTCTGAGAGTTCTCCAGACTGTTCTCCACAGAGGTTGGACCAATTGACATTCCCACCAGCAGTGTAGGAGGGTTCCTTTGACCCCACACCTTCTCCAGCATTTGCTGCTGTTACCTTTTCTAATGTATGACATTCTCACAGGAGTGAAGTGGTATCTCATTGTTGTCTTGATTTGCATTTCTCTGACAATCAGAGACTTGGAGCATTTTTTCATGTGTTTCTCGGCCTTTTGGATCTCTTCTGTGGTGAATATTCTGTCCATGTCCTCCCTCCATTTTTGGATGGGGTTATTTGTTGTCTTGTTGAGTTTGGTAAGCTCTTTATCTCTTTATATATGTTGGTTATTAAACTCTTGTCTGATATATGGCATGTAAAGATCTTCTCCCATTCTGTGAGGAGTCTCTTGGTTTGGGTAGTGGTTTCTTTTGCTGTGCAGAAGCTTTTTAATTTGATGTAGTCCCATAGGTTTATACTTGCCTTAGTCTTCTTTGTAACTGGATTCATTTCATTGAAGATGTCTTTAAAATTTATGCAGAAAGGGGGTCGGGCGGTGGCGCAGTGGGTTAAGCGCATGTGGCGCAAAGCACAGGGACCGGCGTAAGGATCCCAGTTCGAGCCCCCGGCTCCCCACCTGCAGGGGAGTCGCTTCACAGGTGGTGAAGCAGGTCTGCAGGTGTCTATCCTTCTCTCCCCCTCTCTGTCTTCCCCTCCTCTCTCCATTTCTCTCTGTCCTATCCAACAACGAATTGCGTCAACAAGGGCAATAATAATAACCACAAGGAAGCTACAACTAGGGCAACAAAAGGGGGGAAAAAATAGCCTCCAGGAGCGGTGGATTCATGGTGCAGGCACCGAGCCCAGCAATAACCCTGGAGGAGGGAAAAAAAAAAATTTATGCAGAAAAGAGTTCTGCCAATATTTTCCTCTAAGTATCTGATAGTTTGTGGTCTAACATCCAAGTCCTTGATCCACTTGGAATTTATATTTGTATTTGGTGAAATACAGTGGTTGAGTTTCATTCTTCTGCATGTTTCAACCCACTGTTTCCAACACCATTTGTTGAAGAGACTCTACTTTTCCCATTTGATAGTCTGGGCCCCTTTGTCAAAGATTAGATGTCCATAGGTGTGGGGGCTCACACCCTTGTTTTATTTTTGTAGTTATTATTGTTGTTATTGATGCCATTGTAGTTGGATAGGAGAGAGAGAAATGGAGAGAGGAGGGGAAGACAGAGAGGGGGGAGAGAAAAATAGACACCTGCAGACCTGCTTCACCGCCTGTGAAGCGACTCCCCTGCAGGTGGGGAGCCGGGGGCTGGAACTAGGATCCCTCCACAGGTCCTTGCACTTTGCGCCACATGCCCTTAACCCCCTGCGCTACTGCCCGACTCCCGGACTTCTTTATTTTTACCAGAGTAGTATTCAGCTCTGGCTTATGGTGGTGCTGAGGATTGAACCTGGAACCTCCAGGCCTCATACATGAAAATCTTGTATAGCTGCTGTGCTAACCTCCCAGCCCACTTTACTATGTATTTTTTAGAGTGAAGAGTGTGTTTTCTTTTCTTTTTCTTTTTTTTTAATTTTAATTTTAATTAATTTATTTCCCCTTTTGGTGCCCTTGTTGTCTTTTTGTTGTTGTTGTAGTAATTATTGTTATTGATGTCATTGTTGTTGGGTAGGACAGAGAGAAATGGAGAGAGGAGGGGAAGACAGAGAGGGGGAGAGAAAGACAGACACCTGCAGACCTGCTTCACCGCCTGTGAAGCGACTCCCCTGCAGGTGGGGAGCTGGGGGCTTATGCCGGTCCTTGCGCTTTGTGCCACATGCGCTTAACCCACTGCGCTATCACCCAACTCCCTCTTTTTTTTTAAGACCCAGATTATATGTGTGTGGATATATATATACATATATACACACACACACACACGCACATATAGCAGTGCATATAATTATTGAGTTTCATCTTCTGGACAAGAATGCAAGTCAGTCTTTCTTCATAAAAAGCAATTACAGGGAGCCAGGCAACAAAAGGGAAAAGAAAAAAAAAAGCAGTTACAAATTGAGGACACTTCATGTTTGCCTCCTTTGCCAACATCAAAGCTGCCTCATCTGAATATTTCCATTTCTCAAGAAACATGAACTCTCCATTGCCGGCAGTGGCACCAATTATTTGTTTAGGATCAAGACCTCTGGCCAAGCCTCTTATCAGCTGCATCTCTTTTTGTCTTTGATTTGTACTCACCAGATTTACTGTGAGATAAAGATCTTCTTTTTTTTGTAGCATCTTTTTTCTTTACTGGCCTAATGAGAACTAAGAAATGCTTCCATCAACCAGTGAAGAGTGTGTTTTCTTTTAGGAGGATATACCAAATTCTACTATTTGGTCATACAGACTTAATTTGTAGATTCATTCTCCCAGAGACATATGAAGAATAACAATTTTGGGGGGCAGGGCAGTGGCACACTGGGTTAAGCATACATAGTACAAAGCACAAGGACCTGACAAGGATCCTGGTTCAAACCCCCCTTTCCCCCACTTGCCAGCTGCAGGGGGTTTGCCTCACAAGCAGTGAAGCAGGTCTGCAGGCCTCTGTTTTCTCTCTCCCTCTCTTCCCCTCCCTTTCAACTTTTCTCTGTCCTATCAAAAAAAAAAAAAAAAGCTGAAGGAGCAGTGGATTCATAGTGCTGGTACTGAGCCCCAGTAATAACCCTGGAGGTAGCAGGTTAAGCACAGGTGTCACGAAGCGCAAGGACCGGCGTAAGGATCCCTGGTTCAAGCCCCCAGCTCCTCACCTACGGGGGGGTCACTTCACAGGGGGTGAAGCAGGTCTGCAGGTGTCTATCTCTCCCCCTCTCCTGTCTTCCCCTCCTTTCTCCATTTTTTTAAATAAAGGTTTTTTTAAATATTTATTTATTTTCCCTTTTGTTGCCCTTGTTTTTTTATTGTTGTATAAAAAATTAAAAAATATTTATTCCCTTTTGTTGCCCTTGTTATTTCATTGTTGTAGTTATTATTGTTTTTGATGTCGTTGTTGGATAGGACAAAGAGAAATGGAGAGAGGAGGGGAAGACAGAGCCGGGGAAAGAGAGACAGACACATGTAGACCTGCTTCACCGCTTGTGAAGCGAGCCCCCCTGCAGGTGGGGAGCCGCTGGGGGTTTTCCCTGGCTGGGATCCTTAAGCTGGTCCTTGTGCTTTGTGCCACTTCTTAAGCTTAACCTGCTGCGCTGCCGCCTGACTCCCGAGTTTTACATATTTTGTGGTTTCCCAGTGAGAACTTGATGTTTAGGTGTATGCTAACATAACTGCAGCAATCAAGTTTTGCTTGAGAAAGATAATACAGAGTGCAAGATCCTTGTAGTGTAGGCAATCCCTGCGATTTTTATATCCCCTTTCTTTATAACTAGGATCATTGGGCTTTTATTGGTTAACAGACTAATGACTTACCATTCATCCGTAGTTGCAGTTGACCTGAAGAAGTATGATTAAGGGGGCTGGGTGGTGGGTGGCACACCTGGTTGAGCGCACATGTTACAATGCACAAGGATTGAGGTCGAGCCTCTAGTCCCCACCTGCGTGGGAAAGCTTTGCAAGTGGTGAAGCAGAGCTGTCTCTCTCCTTCTCTATCATCCCCTTCTCTCCCAGTTTCTGGCTCTCTTTCCAATAAATAAATTTTTTAAAAGTATGATTAAGAAGAGTTATATACGGGACTCGGGCGGTAGCACAGCGGGTTTAGCGCGGGTTAAGCGCAGGTGGCGCAAAGCACAAGGATCCCGGTTAGAGGCCCCCGGCTGGCTCCTCACCTGGCTCCCCACCTGCAGGGGAGTCGCTTCACAGGTGGTGAAGCAGGTCTGCAGGTGTCTTTTTCTCCCCCTCTCTGTCTTCCCCTCCTCTCTCCATTTCTCTCTGTCCTATCCAACAACAACGACAACAATAATAACTACAACAATAAAACAATAAGGGCAACAAAAGGGAATAAATAAAATAAATATTAAAAAAAAAGTCATGTAGATTTTGATTCCTTCTGCGTGAAAGTTTTCTCTCCTTTCTTCCTAACCCTACAAAACACCTTGGCTTCGTTCTCCCCAGTGTAACACATCAGAGAGACTTGGCTTTTCCATTCTCAATTTGGTTGATTATATCAATAGATAAATCCTGCCTCTCTCCAAGCAAACGCTGCCCCTGTGCTTTGACTTTTGCTGTGGGCAGGGTGAAGCAGCCTAAGCAGGGCCTTCTGGTAACAGTAGCCCTTCAGTTTTCAGAAGGCAAGGTTTACAGATCAAATAATAGCTGAATATGAAGAGTAATAGTGTTACTCTTTATTTGCCGTTCACTGCTTGTCCGGCATTGCTAAACGCCAGGCATGGGTTCTTTCAGCGAATTGACTCACTACCCCTCTGACAGCAAAATGACTTTTACTGAAGGCTTACTATATACCAGGTGCTGATCTAAGCCCCATTGGGAGAGAGACCGGAGCACTGCTCAGCTCTGACATATGGTGCTCTACCAGGGAATGAACCTAGGACTTCTGGGGCTTCAGACACACAAATCTGGTGTGCCATCCCTTCCGGGACCCAAAATCAAGTTTATTAAGACGCTTGTTTGGACGTCAGTGTCTCTAAGCTTGTTCTTACAGTGCGACCCAAGTAACTCGACGATGAGGTTGGAGAAGTTACAGTTTTGAAAGAGTAAAGTGTACCTTTAAATGCTAGGAACGCGGAACGCGAAGGCTGTGGGCAGCGCGGGGATGCTGCTCCCGGGGAGCAGGGGCGGGCTCTCTTCCCGCTGGTCCAATCAGGGCGCGCCGCTCCGCCTTGCCAGCAGCTGATTGGTGGTTGCCATAACTCCACGCATTCGTTTTGCAAGATGGAGGTGGCGGGGCGCCACGGGCCTGGTTATGGCTGCTAGTAGTCAGTCACCGGACTTCCAAGGCGGCGGCGCTTTGGCTTGCGGGTCCGGGAGGCCCCAGGCATGGACTTTCCACTGCCAGCCCCTCAGCTGTTGGGGCTTCTCCTTTTACTGAGCGTCCCGAGGGTGCTGTGGGGAGACCTGGGTGCGTGAGGGGAGTAATAGGGGCCTGCGGAACGGGCTGAAGGGACTCAAGGAGCCAGAGAGCGTGGAGGGCACAGAGAAAGCTCCCACACAGCGTAGGCGGGGACCCTGCATCTATTCATCGCTCCCTCTCCCCTTCCTTTCCTAGTTTTCGTCCCTTCTTTCATCCACATGTCTGGCCCTGCGGTCACTGCGTTCCTGGTGGGAGACACTGAGGGTGTGACCACGTCCCTGACTTTGCTGCAGGACGAGCAGGGTAAACAGTCCGGCCTTTCCGTGCAGAGGGCGGGGGTGGCCAAGTCCTCCCAGGGAGCCTGTCGTCCTCGGATCCCTGCTGTTGTCTGCTGCAAACTAGGGGTAGGGAGGAAGGGTGGGGGATGGGGACGCTGCTGTGGACCAAAGTGTTTTGATGGATAGATAGGTTTGGTGAAAGAAAACTTGACATACTAATTAATGGCTAAGTTGCTGAGCCTTCCTCTGTGCTCTATATGTGCATCGTTTCATGTTCCTAGGAAGAACAGTATTTTCATCCTGACAGATGAAGATACTGATGATTAGAGAAGTTGGTATTTAGCCAGGGTCACACAGATTGTGAAGGGTTTGATCCTAGGCTAGGAAAAGGTGTCCATTCTTGGGATCCTGAATCTAGAGTGTATCTGTTTAGCAAGTGGGCCATACTGCCCTGTATTCCTGTCTTCCTTCCTTAGAAGTATTGCCAGTCTTGCCAGTCCCAGCTTGTGGAATACCAAACAACGAGACTGAAGATTGGAGTCTGTCTGTGACCCACAGTGTGGTAAGGCTAGAAATTAAGCCTGGCTAATGGGCTGGGAGATAAACTTGCCCAGTAGGATTTGCTTCTGGCTGTTGTGTGGCTCCAGTTCCCACCTCCCTCTACCCCTCACCCCCAGAAAAGTGGGAAACAACAGTAGGGTAGTGTCATTCTCTCACTCTTTTGCCTTGTTTCTCTTCTGAAATAAAAGGTGAGAAAGTCAGCCTGTCATGCATGAGGTACCAGCATTACATAACAATAATAATAATAGTGAATATTATTATTATTATTAAAAAATAAAAATATAGGGCTGGGGTAGATAGCATAATAGTTAGGCAAACAGACTGTCATGCCTGAGGCTTCAAAGTCACAGGTTCAATCCCCTGCACCACCATAAACCAGAGCTGATCAGTGCTCTGGTAAAATAAATAAATAAATAACCTGGGTAGCACTTGTAAAGACCCACAGAGCTGCACTGTTCTGATTTGACAAGAGATGGCTTTCTCAGTGCCCAGAACTACCATGACACTGAGTTATCAGACCCTGAGTTACGAGATCTAATAGATCTCCATGTAGCTGGGAGTTAGATTCTTCTCCTAGCATTGGGTAAATTTCAAAAAGTTGGTGAGCACTCTGAAATTAGGGGTGTGCACATTTTTCTAATGAGAGTGCTGGTAGCTTCCACAGATTATCACGTAGGTCTGCAACTCAAACAAATGTCATAAATTGTTGATCTCATCCATCTCTGAATTTATGTGTAACAACACTCAAGCTTGGAGAGATTAAGTATCTTCCTCTTAATGGTTTGTCTAGTGGCTAGAATGTACAGAGTGCCAACCCAGAGTAAAGGATGAGAAAGATTTTGTTTGCATATCAGAACTGGGGACTATTCTCATTGATTTTTTAAAAAGGAGCAGGGCTGCATTTATTTATTTATTTATTTTTAAAATATTTATTTTATTTATTCCCTTTTGTTGCCCTTGTTGTTTTATTGTTGTAGTTATTATTGTTGTTGTCGTCATTGTTGGATAGGACAGAGAGAAATGGAGAGAGGAGGGGAAGACAGAGAGGAGGAGAGAAAGGAAAGATAGACACCTGCAGACCTGCTTCACCGCCTGTGAAGCGACTCCCCTGCAGGTGGGGAGCCGGGGTTCGATCGGGGATCCTTATGCCGGTCCTTGTGCTTTGCGCCACCTGCGCTTAACCCGCTGCACTACAGCCCGACTCCCGCTATTTATTTATTTTTAAACTTTAAAAAATACTTTGTTTATTTTCCTTTTTTTGTTGCCCTTGTTGTTTTTATCATTGTTGTGGTTATTATTATTGTTGTTATTGATGTTGTTATTGCCAGCTAGGACAGAGAGAAATGGAGAAAGGAGGAGAAGATAGAGATGGGGAGAGAAAGATAGACACCTGCAGACCTACTTCACCACTTGTGAAGTGACTCTCCTGCAGGTGGGGAGTGGGGGGCCTCAAACCAGGATTCTTAAACTGGTCCTTGAGTTTCGTGCCATGTGCACTTAACCCGCGCTACAGCCTGATGCCGGGTATGTATTTGTTTACTAATGAAAGAAATAATCAGAGCCTAAACTGACACATGTGGTGCCAGGGACTGAACTCGGGGTCTCATGTTTACAAATCCTGTGCTCTTCTGCTACTTGTGTGTGTGTAATTGATCTGCTAGAAGGACAATAAACTGCAAAGGTGCTAGAAGTAAGGACTTGAAAAAAAAAAAAAAGGAAAAGTCAGGGCTTGTTTATTACTGTAGGTATCCAGGGTGAACTTGGCATGTCAATGATGTCATCTTTCTGCACAATTTTTCTATAATATGAACTGAGGCTGATGCATGTGTGCTTTCCTGATGGATTTTCATTAGGTGTTATGAGTATAGCTGCTGTTTTCAGGTATTCTAAAAGTAGAGCCATATTTTCATTTCAGAATGCATTGGAAGTGACAGTGAGGTTGAGGAGGAGTCCGCCGTGGTGCTCCGCTAATGAGACAGATCTTTTCCCAGAGCCCCCATGTATTGTCCAGACTCTTCTGGTTTCAGCATCTCGTGATTCATCATGTGTAGGACATCTACTCATTCAAGCAGAAATTTATGCCAATTCTTCCCTGGCCCATAACACATCAGGTGAGTAAACTCTGATTATCAAAACACTCATGTCAAACATTATCTTTTTTAATTTTTTAAGATTTATTTTATCACATAATCAGCACTGGGGATCAGACTGGGAAAATGGGGCATGCAAGTCTGATGCTCCACCAGTTTAATTATTTTCCCAGCTGCAAATATTATCTATTCGATTCTATTTTTTATTTTTTATATTTATTTTCCCTTTTGTTGCCCTTGTTGTTTTATTGTTGTAGTTATTATTGTTGTTATTGTTGTCATCATTGTTAGATATGACAGAGAGAAATGGAGAGAGGGGAAGACAGAGAGGGGAAGAGAAAGAGAGACACCTGCAATGAAGAGACTCCCCTGCAGGTGGGGAGCCAGGGACTCAAACCGGGATCCTTATGCTGGTCCTTGCACTTTGCGCCACGTGAGCTTAACCCACTGCACTACCTCCCGACTCCCATCTATTTGATTATAAATATAAGCCATGTAATTATGCATTTCACTCTTGAGTCTGTCTTACCTTCTTCAATTTATTTTTCTTTAGCTTAGTTTTCTTTGTTAAAATGTTTTCACTTCATATTTATTGCTAAGAGTGAAAACTAATGGGTTTTTCCTTAGTATTAGGTGCGTGGCACTTTTAGGTTTCTCGCTGTCACTACCCTATATTGTTCCGCCTGGACTGGGAAGTTTCAGGGGTTATGTAAAGCATGATAGTACTACTCAGTGGGCTGTTCTGCCCCAAGCATACCTGCAAGGAAAGATCTCCAGTATTTATTGCTAGGTGTGAAAAGTAAATACAGAGGGATTCATATAACGTGGAATAAGAATAAACTATACTTAAATTTGCGTACAGAGGGAGTTGTGCGGTAGTGCAGCGGTTAAGCACAGGTGGCATAAAGCACAAGGACCAGTGTAATTTTGGTAATTATGAGATGTCTGCTCTGACCCCATGAAGGTATGAACATTTTTGCACCCAGTCAGAAAGAAATCAGGACAAGACAAAGGATGGAAGGACAGATAGGAGGTAGGTAGTAGGAGGTAGGAATCTTGCAGACAACACAGGAGATATATAGATAGAGCTACAAGCAACTATCTATATAACACATAGTAAAACCCTATTCTGAAATGCCTCACTTATGTCATGGGCACCTTTCTACTGGGCTCAGTCACTAACTGTTGTAACACAGCTTGCTATTGGACCTTCTACTTGTCCCCAGCACCATTGGCATACTAGGGTTTTACTATACTTTAGCATAGAATATATTTGTTACTTCAGCTATCACACCATTACAGTTAACTATTACTAGACCTTAAACAGATGATTGCTGCATATTTTCCAGCATGTACTGGGTCCTAAGACAGGAATAAAATTCAGCAGATTGAAACTTTTGCCTGAATGGTAAGTTATTCCAAAGAAACCAGAAGCATTCCAGTCTCTGAAGGCTGAGATACTATCTATTCCTGCTCAGCTCTGGCTTATGGTGGTGCAGAGAATTGAACCTGGGGCTTTGGAGCATCAAGCATGAGAATCTCTAGCATAACCATTATGCTATATACCCCCACTTCAGATACATTCTTAAGAGTTATAATTTTTTTTTAAGAAATTGAGATTCATGATTTTTTTTTTTTTTTTTTTTTTTGCCAGAGCACTGCTTAGCTCTGTTGTATGGTAGTTTTGGGAATTGAACCTGGGACACTGGAACCTCAGGCATCAGTCTTTTGCATAAGAACTATGCTGTGGTCCGGGAGGTGGCGCATCCGACTCTCAAACATGAGGGTCCTGAGTTCAATCCCCGGCAGCACATGTACCAGAGTGATGTCTGGTTCTTTCTCCTCCTATGTTTCTCATTAATAAATAAATAAAATCTTTAAAAAAAAAAAAAAGAACTATGTTATCTCCTCTCCCAGTGACCAGGTTTTAATCAAAGCACTTTAATTACCCAGCGTTTACTTTCAGAGCTCAGGGGAGCTTAGTCTCAAGCCAGGGACAGGACTGGTACAGGATAGCTGGTCATTGAGCTGAATAGGATTTAGCCTGTATTTTGACCTTTTTAAGTTTAATCCTTTTAACATTATGTTCTGAAAGTGGAAACTTAAAAAGAATTACTGTCCATGTACAACTCCTGTGTTTTACTGTCAACTGTAAACCATTAATCCCCTCAATAAAGATAAAAAATACTGCCAAGAATAAAAGGACAAAAGAAAACCAAAGCCTCACACTGCTGTGCATATTTCTCAGTGAGATCACTGAACATCAAACAGTGACCATAGAGAATGGGCGGGGAGGCTGGGCCAGGTTGCAGGACATCGAGGGTTGGGTTAGCAGAAGAATAATGTGGTTTAACTTGTGCTGTGATTGGGGCTTCAATCTTTTTTTAAAAATTAATTTATTTATTAATGAGAAACATAGGAGGAGAGAGAAAGAACCAGACATCACTCTGGTACATGTGCTGCCAGGGACTGAACTCAGGACCTCATGCTTGAGGTCCAGTGCTTTATCCATTGCGCCATCTCCCGGACCACGGGGCTTCAATCTTAAGAAAGGGTGTACCAGATTTGGGGTAGATAGGAACTTGGAATTGACTGTGGAGAGATGACTTTTTGTAGGCTAAAGTCTCATTGCCTTTCTTAGACTTCATTCCTTTTATACTTGAACCAGAATCAACACATGAAGATTTGGATTTCTAGTATGAGAGGACTGAGGTGTGGCATATAGCTTAATTAAGTATGATCTTGTGCTTGAATGGGTACCAGATAAACTGAAATGTCACAGAAGTTTCAGTTGTCTCTGCCAAAAGAGATAATGAGTAGATACTAAATTAATAACAAAAAAAGGAATAGATACTTAATGTCTAACCTGTTACGAAAAGGATTGTTCAGTATATTGAAAAATAAGATCAGTGCAATTACATTTACCCTAACCTGTAACTTTTGGTCAGTTTGGTTATTTTCAGGATCAAGATCCACTATGACTTTTAAAAAATTTAATTAACTAATTAATTAATTATTGGATAGCGACAGAGAAATTGTGAGGGGAGGGGGAAGATAGAGAGGGAAAGAGACAGAAAGATACCTGCAGCTCTACTTCACCATTCATGAAGCTTTCCCCTTGCAGGTAGGGACCGGGGCCTTGAACCTGGGTCCTTGTGCACTGCAGTGTGTGTGCTTAACCAGTTGCACCACCACCTGGCCTCTGACTTTTTTTTTTTTTTTTTTAAGGATTTTTATTTATTTATTAGAAAGCTAGGAGGAGAGAAAGAACCAGACATCACTCTGGTACATGTGATCCTGGGGAATGAACTCAGGACCTCATGCTTGAGAGTCCGATGCTTCGACCACTGCACCACCTCCCGGACTACTGACTTTTTGGTTTGGTATAACCAGGATATATGTGTGTGTGTATATTATATTATATTATATTATATTATATTATATTATATTATATTATATTATATTATGTTATATTATATTATATTTTGCCAGAGCTTTGCTCTGCTCAGTGAAGGGGGAGACAGAGGAAGAGAGATAGAGACACCTGATTCACCACTCATGTAACTTTCCTCTTGCAGGTGAGGACCAGGGGCTTGAACCCAGGTCATTGCACATTGTAATGTGTGCTTAACTGACTGCACCACCGCCTGGCCCCCAGAATGCATTCTTGTACTGGGGTTTTTGTTGAAAAGGCAGATACAGGCTTCAGGTATATTTATGTATATAGCTCATTTTAGGGAGGCCTTCATGTTTTTATTTTGATACTGGTGACCTGATAAATAGATGGTTTAGCTTTCTTTTGAATGTTAAAACTGTGACTGTGCTTTGTCAGTGTTTCACAGCTGCAATTTTCTATTGTTTGTACTTTTCAGAGAACGTGACTGTCATTCCTAACCAGGTATACCATCCTCTTGGTCCTTGCCCTTGTGATTTAACAGCTGGGGCCTGTGACATTCGCTGCTGCTGTGACCAGGTATGCTCTTTCTGGTTACTGGGCACAAAAGTTATGGTACCCCCAGCATATGAAGAACACCAGCGGTTCCCTTCTATAGCTTTCTAAAAAAATGGTCTTTCTGGGACCGGGCAGTAGTGCAGCGGGTTAAGCACAGGTGGTGCAAAGCACAGGGATGGGCATAAAGATCCCGGTTTGAGCCCCTGGCTCCCCACCTGAGGGGGGTCGCTTCGTAGGCAGTGAAGCAGGTCTGCAGATGTCTTTCTCTTCCCTCTCTAGTTTCCCCTCCTCTCTTGATTTTTCCATCCAATAACAACGTCAACAATGGCAACAACAATGTCAACAATGACAACAACAACAACAATAACAACAACGATAAATAACAAGGGCAACAAAATGGGAAAAATAGCTTCTAGGAGCAGTGGATTCATAGTGCAGCCACCGAGTCCTAGCAGTAACCCTGGAGGCAAAACAAAAAACCTTTCGAAACTGCTCTATTTTGTTTCCTCATTTTTTTTTCTCTTTCTTTTTTTTTTATACATCCATTGCTCCTAAAGGCTATTTTTTCCCCTTTTGTTGCCTTTGTTGTTTATCATTGTTGTAGTTATTATTGTTGTTGTTATTGGTGTTATTGTTGAATAGGACAAAGAGAAACTGAGAGAGGAGAAGACAGAGAAGGGGAGAGAAAGACATCTCCAGACCTGTTTCACTGCCTGTGAAGTGACACCCCTCCAGGTGGGGAGCTGGGGGCTCCAACCGGGATCCTTACACTGGTCCTTGTGCTTCACACCATGTGCGCTTAACCCACTGCTCTAGCACCCAGCCCCAGCAAGTGGTTTTCCAATTGAATGTCTTTTTTTTTTTTAACACTATTTATTTATTTATTTATTTATTTGCTTCAAGGGTTATTGCTGGGGCTCAGTGCCTGCACCATGAATCCACTGCTCCTGGAGGCCATTTTTTCCCCCTTTTGTTGCCCTGTTGTGGTTATTATTGTTATTGTTGATGTTGTTCGTTGTTAGGTAGGACAGAGAGAAATGGAGAGAGGAGGGGAAGACAGAGAAGGGGAGAGAAAAACAGACACCTGCAAACCTGCTTCACTCCTCTGCAGGTGGGGAGCCGGGGGTTCGAACCGGGATCCTTATGCCAGTCCTTGCACTTTGCGCCAAGTGCACTTAACCCGCTGTGCTACTGCCCGATCCCCTAATTGAATTTTTTTTTAAATTTTTTTATAGCTATTTATTTTCCCTTTTGTTGCCCTTGTTGAATTGAATGTTTTCTTATCTAGCATTGGTCTGGTTTATGGGAGGAAAAAAGTGTCTTTGGATAAAGTCATGGTTGTGATGATAGCAAGATTGGCTCACCCTTCCTTCCTTTGCTTTTATTTTTCTTTCTTTTTCTCATTAGAACACTGCTCAACTCTGGGTTTATGGTGGTGCTGGGAATTAAACCTGGGACTTCCAAGCCTCAGCTATGACATACATAAACAAACTTTGAATCCAGGTCCTTGCACATGGTTAGGCATATGCTGTACTGGGTGAACTATCCCCACCTCCTAGAGTTTTTTAATTTGATGAAGTCTCCCCCCACCTTTTTTATTCCTTGTTCAATTTTATTTATTTTAAATTTTTTAATTATTTATTTTCCTTTTTGTTGCCCTTATTTATTGTTGTTGTTATTGATGTTGTTATTGATGTCATCGTTTTGAGATAGGACAGAGAGAAATGGAGAGAGATGGGGACGACAGAAGGGGAGAGAAAGACAGACACCTGCAGACCTGCTTCACCACCTGTGAAGCGACTCTCCTGCAGGTGGGAAACTGGGGGCTCGATTTATTTTACTTTTTAAACTGCTCTGGTTTATGGTGGTGCTAGGAATTGGATCTGGGACTTTTGATGCCTCAGGCATGAAAGTCTCTTTGCATATCCACTATGCTACTATTTTTCCCTTTTCTCCCCGTCCTAATTCATTGACTTTTTTCTTTCATTCCACATGCTTTTGATGTCATAACTAAGAAACTATGACCTAACCTCAGGTCAGATACATATTTTTATTCCGTACTTTATATTAAAGAGGAAAGAGAACTACAAAGGAGGCACATTTATTGGAACCCAAACTGCCCCCCACCTTTTGATGAGTATAATTATGTCATGGTTAGTTTCACAAAACAGGGAAAGGAAAGTTTAGTGTCTTCACATAATTCTCATGCTCATGCTGGTACTGGTAACAGTACTTACTTTTAAAGGTATGATTATATATTATTATTATTACTATTATATTAATTTTTTTTTACTAGACTACTGCTTAGTTTTGTCTTATGGTGCTGCTGGAGATTGAACCTGGGACTTTGGAGCCTCAGGCATGAAAGCCATTTTTCAGAATCATTATGATTTCATCCTTGCCCAGAACACTTTAATATTAAATTTTAAAAATAAAGTTTATCATGAGTCAACTTATGTACCAATAGACATGTCAAAATGGCATTTTCTTCCTCTTTTTCCCAGACTTCATAACTGTACCCTCTCACTGACTTCTCAACTTGTATCTATGATATTTATCTGAACTCACCAACATGAGTCTCATCTGGTTCAGCAGGTCTTCAGATAATTGCAGCTTACCACTGCAGATGTAATCATGTTTGAATTTTTTTAAATTCTTCTTCTTCTTCCTCCTCCTCTGTCTTTTCCTCTTCTTGAACCCTCCTTTTTTTTTTTTTTTTTTTTCCCCTTTGGGAGACCCAGGATCTTTTTTCTATTTCTATTTCAGATGAGAGAAAGAGACAAGGAGAGAGGGAGAGACCATAGGCCATAGAACCAGAGTTTCTCCCACTTCTATGGCTCTTCTGTGTGCTTGTGGGACTTGAGGCTGGGTCACAAACATGGCAAGGCAGACATCCTGCCTGCTAGCTCTCAGCTCCTTAATGGGTCTTGTTTAAAACAAGTACCCAGGCTCAAGCCCCTGATCCCCACCAGCAGGGGGAGAGGTTTGTGAGTGGTGAAGCAGGGCTGCAGGTGTCGTCTCCCCCTCTCCGTCTCCCCCTCAATTTTTTTTGTCTGTCCATCTGTATATATATGACATCATGTAGTCAGGAGGTGGTGCAGTGGATAAAGTGTCAGGGTGTCGAACATGAGGTCCTGAATTCAATCCCTGGCTTTGCAGGTACCAGAGTGATGCTCTTTTTTTTGTCTCTCTCTCTCTCTCTCTTAGTATGTCTCTCTCTTGTGAAATAAAGTAAAATAAATCTTTAAAGAAAAATAAATTCCTGACAACCACCTCAGGAGCAACCCCTAATCCAAACTACTCATCCAGATGCTCTAAAATTCTTATAATAATAATAATAATAATAATAACAATAATAATACTACAAGACATCAGGTGGCACAGTGAGGTCCAAAGTTTGATCCCCAGTATCACCTCTGCCAGAGTGATTCTCTAATTTTCTGTCTTCTTCTCTCTCTCTCTCTCTCTCTCACAAATAAATAAATTAAAAAAGACATATTTGCTTTTTTTGAATTTCTTAATTGGGGGATTAATGGTTTACAGGAGACATCATTTACTTTTGACCTTCAATAAACAATTAGATCTAAATAGAATTAGATCTATTTATCTTTAACTCTCTCAGTCTTTTGTGAAGCAAGGAAAACTAGAGATGAATCAATGAATGCGTGTATAATGCTGTTTCTTGGTGACATTAATGAGTCATGTTACAATCCAGTCCTTAGGTTAAATTAAGAAATTTTTAAAATATTTATTTATTCCCTTTTTATTAATGTTTTACATTCAACAGTAAATACAATAGTTTGTACATGCATAACATTTCCTAATTTTCCATATAACAATACAACCCCAACTAGGTCCTCTGTCATCCTTCTTGGATCTGTATTCTCCCCCCCCCCCCCCAGTGTCTTTTACTTTGATTCAATATGCCAAAAATTAAGAATTTTTTTAAATTTATTTTTTATTTTTTTAAATTTATTTTTTATTTAAGAAAGGATAAATTAACAAAACCATAGGGTAGGAGGGGTACAACTCCACACAATTCCCACCACCCAATCTCCATATCCCATCCCCTCCCCAATAGCTTTCCCATTCTCTATCCCTCTGGGAGCATGGACCCAGGGTCGTTGTGGGTTGCAGAAGGTGGAAGGTCTAGCTTCTGTAATTGCTTCTCCGCTGAACATGGGCATTGACTGATCAGTCCATACTCCCAGTCTGCCTCTCTCTTTCCCTAGTAGGGTGGGTCTCTGGGGAAGCAGAGCTCCAGGACATATTGGTGGGGTCTTCAGTCCAGGGAAGCCTGGCTGGCATCCTGATGGCTTCTGGAACCTGGTGGCTGAAAAGAGAGTTAACATACAAAGCCAAACAAATTGTTGAGCAATCATGGACCCAAAGGTTGGGATAGTGGAGAGGAAGTGTTGGGGGGGTACTCACTGCAAACTCTAGTGTACTTCTGCTTTCAGGTATATATTTTGCCCTAGTTTATGGATACGTGTGAACATATGCTCTCTCTCACAGAACCTGGTCTATATCTAGGTTTTGGGATTTTGTTAGAAAGTGAACCACCTGGGATGGAATTAGAGAATACTATGAAAGGAAAGGTCTCACCCGAGTAATGAAGCTGAAGGGTTGTCATTCCACACGTGAAGTCTCTGGACACAGTCCGAGCTGAAGCATGTTGAGGGGGCAATCGTTGCGTTGATTAGGTTGGGATCGGCAGATGCAATATTATTTGATATGGATTGGGAGAGGCATGTGGGAAAGTGGGCCCTATCCTAAGGTTCCAGGACTGGGGGAAGTAGAGGCTCTATAGTGGAGATGTGAGGTTCCTGCTGTCTTAGGGTTCAAAAAGACAATCGATAGTTAATGTTATCATCACATTATTTGGTAATTGGGTTAACTTTGAAAAGTCCTTTTGTTAGGGTTTGCTGTACAGTACCCAGTATCTTGTATATAGCTGTGCCACTGGTTGCTTCTGATCTACTTGGTCTAGGCTTTTGAGAGAGTCCGCATATCAAATACACAGCCTATATATTAAAAAGACTCAGTCTGTTTTAAAAACTTTGAGACATACAATTAATTTCCCCCTCTCATATTAATTAACTAGTGATTTATATGACTACACTTTACTAGGAGTGTACATAAACACCATTCCCACCACCAAAAGACTGTGTCCCATCCCACTCACCTACCTCCACCCCCCACCTGCCCAGGAAGCCGCATGTCCACCCTCCCCCTCACCACAGGGTTTTTACTTTGTGCCCTACTTTAAATGAAGAATTCTTGTGGGCTGTGGGCTGTGGGCTGTGCTCAGGTTTTGCTGGGCTGGGGATTTTGAATGGTGATGACAGCTGAAAAGGGAAGTTTGCTCTGCTTTATTCTTCTTTGGAGCTGACTTCACTTTACGTTTCCTTTATAGCTTTTGTGGGTACACCATATGTCCCTAGTAAAGATGTGGCACCCTGAAAGGTGTGAGCCTGACTTGCAGACTGAGAGGGAATTGACTACAATTCTAGGGTAATTTCACTCATGGGCACAGAGCACTGTTAGGCTGCGTGGAGATTGTTCATGTCTTGTTTCCCGGGGGGGCGTCCCGAGGCGTCAAGGCACTAGCACTCTGCTGCCCACACAGCCAGTCTGTGCATTCTCACTGCTTCTTCACATTTTCTTTCAAGGAATGCTCATCAGATTTAAGAGAGCTGTTCAGAGAGTCCTGTTTCACTGGTGTTTTTGGAGGCGACGTCAATCCTCCTTTTGATCAGCTCTGCTCTGAGCAGCCACCTCCCTCAGCCCAGGCCTGGTTTCCCTTCCTGTGTGTGCAGTCCCCACCGGACAACTCACCCTTCCTCGGCTACTTCTACCATGGGGCCCTGTAAGTGTCTGTACTGAGGCCACATGCTGAGCTGACCCTCCAACGTGGGCCATGAGTGTGAGCCATGTTTTTCACAGGACCTCTCTGGAGGCCTGCATGGAAACCAATCCATTCTAAAGCTCACCTAGTTTACTGTGTGCTAAGTATTTGAAAGAACTGGGCATATTGAAAATAAATTGATTGGGGGCCAGGTGGTGGTGCACCTGGTTAAGTGCACACATTACAGTGTGCAAGGATCCAGGTTCAAGCCCCTGGTCCTCACCTGCAGGGGGAATGTTTCATGAGTGGCGAAGTAGGGCTGCAGGTGTCTCTGTCTCTTTTCGTTTCTATCTTCCCATCCCTTCTCATTTCTGTCTGTCTCTTTCAAATAATAAATAAATAAATATAAAAAAGAGTTATAAAAAAGAAAATAAATTGATTACTACTACACATAGTTATAAGATGGGTATCTATGAGACTTTCAGTTTCTGTAATTTATTTTTCTTTATAGTTGAAGATTTACAACATTATTATTAGCATCATTATTTTGAATATTCTTGTAATAGCCTATCACATTCAAGTGTACTATTCAGCGGCACTTAGTATGAGTAATATTTTTGTAATTCAAAAAATATTTTTTGACAGATTATAGCTGAGAATATTAGTGACAAATTTTCTATGTGATTTTCAGTTCTCCTGGGCGACATACGTCCTTTGAAGTGTATGTGCACACTGATTTGAAAGACTTGTCAGACTTTGGATATAAGCAAGGAGACCCAATTATGACTGTAAATAAGACATATTTGACTATTCCACAGGTAATGATTTTAATGTTAATATTCTAGAGCCACTCCTTATTTTTCCTGCCTATTATTAATTCATATTGGTTCTTAAAAAAATAGGGGGTCGGCGGGAACGCAGCAGGTTAAGCGCACATGGCGCAAAGCTCAAGGTTCCCATTTTGAGCCCCCGGCTCCCCACCTGCAGCAGTAAAGCAGGTCTGTAGGTGTCTGTCTTTCTCTCACCCTCTCTGGCTCCCCTCCTCTCTTGATTTCTCTCTGTCCTATCCGGCAACAGCAACAGCAATGACAACAATAATAATAACTACAACAACAAGGGTAACAAGCAAGGGCCACAAAATGGGAAAAATGGCCTCCAGGAGCAGTGGATTCATAATGCAGGCACTGAGCCCCAGCAATAACCCTGGAGGCAAAATAATAATACCCATCAATTACTATAAAAAAAAAGTTAGCCCCCAGTTGCCTGGGATGTGGCCCAGTGGAGAAAGCAGTAGGCTGTCATGCACAGGGCCTATTGGCCCAGGAAATGGTACAGTGGACAATATATTTGATCACCCCCCTTTTTTGTTTCTTTTCCAGAATTTTTTAAGCTTTATTCAAGAAAAGTGAAAACACATATACCAAAATATGTGGGCCATACTATGTTTGGTAAAGTGTTGGGATCTTAAGCAGGAGATCTCAGTTGATCCCTGGCATCATGTGTGCCAGTGTAATGCTGTTGTTCTTCCCCCACCCTGGTGGTGCAAAGGGTTAAGTGCAGGTGACGCAAAGCTCAAGGACAGGCATAAGGATCCCAGTCCGAGCCCCCGGCTCCCCACCTGCAGGGGAGTCGCTTCACAAGCAGTGAAGCAGGTCTGCAGGTGTTTATCTTTCTCTCCCCCTCTGTCTTCCCTTCCTCTCTCCAATTATCTCTGTCCTATCCAACAGACATCAGTAACAACAACAATAATAACTACAACAATAAAACAAGGGCAACAAAAGGGGAAATAAATAAATATCAAAAACAAAACAAATAAACGGAGTCGGGTGGTAGCGCAGCGGGTTAAGCGCATGTGGTGCAAAGTGCAAGGACCGGCTTAAGGATCCCGGTTCAAGCCCCTGCTCTCCACCTGCAGGGGAGTTGCTTCACAGGTGGTGAAGCACATCTGCAGGTGTCTATCTTTCTCTACCCCCTCCTCCCCTCCTCTCCATTTCTCTCTGTCCTATCCAACAATGATGACATCAATAACAACAACAATAATAACTACAACAATAAAACAATAAGGGCAACAAAAGGGAAAATAAATAATAAAAAATTTTAATTTGCAAAGAAAAATATTTGTTAGAAGAAAATATGAGAGGCTAAATGATTTCTCTTAACCATACAAATCCATGTTTATGGCTTTAACAGAAATCTGGTTTTAATAAGGGGGAGAAAAAATATTGATTGTTTCAGCTAAATAAATGGAGGAAGGGGGGATCTTCTTTGCTTCTATTAAAGATGACTTCCCGGGAGTTGGGCTGTAGTGCAGCGGGCTAAGCGCAGGTGGCGCAAAGCACAAGGACCGGCATAAGGATCTGGATTCGAACCCTGGCTCCCCACCTGCAGGGGAGTCGCTTCACAGGCGGTGAAGCAGGTCTGCAGGTGTCTATCTTTCTCTCCTCCTCTCTGCCTTCCCCTCCTCTCTCCATTTCTCTCTGTCCTACCCAACAACGACAACAACAATAATAACTACAACAATAAAACAAGGCAACAAAAGGGAATAAATAAATAAATATAAAAAAAATTAAAAAAAAAAAAGATGACTTCCCATGACTTTTCACCCAGTCATTTCCACGTTGATTAGCAAATTCCCTAGCTATTTCACTGAAGTTGGTCAACCAGCCAGTGAGTTAGTCGGTGTTGAAACTTGCGCACTAACAGGAGTGTTTTTACAAGTGGCTGCTCCATTTTTCCTGGATGAAGAGTTTCTCATTGGGATTTTCTCTTCCTGCAGGTGTCCCTTAATGGGCAGTGCATGCAGAACGCTCCGGTGGCATTCCTGCAGAGTGTTGATGTTCAGTGCATCACTGATTTGGATGCCTACCAAGTACAGGACAGGATCTTCAACATGAAGATAAAGAACGACGCTCTGAGAGGTAGCTTATCCTCTGAACAGAGAACACAGACCTGAGTGTTAAGGTGGTCTATGACTACCTGGGTTTATGAATCGCTCCTGCTAGAGCAGCTGAAAGTACTATATTTTGATTGCCAGTGAAGGAAGGTGTTTTCTTTGGAGAAAGTTCAGTTCTTTAGCAAGATTCACCACTAATGACATTCAAATGTTGTGTACAGTTCAGTGGCATTTAGTACAGCTTTTATTTTTGTAACTCAAAAACTAATAGTGGTAAGCTTTCTATGTAATCTCTGGTTTCCCCAGGCAACAATATTGCAGATTTTTATCTATTAAAAAATTAACAAGATTTTACTTTTTCTTTTTTCCTTTTAGCTACACCAGGGCTCTGTGTATACACAGTACTGCTGCCCACATTATTGTATATTCTTTTGAGAGACTAAGGAGGGAGTGAGAGACTGACAGGCAGAGGCTAGTAGCTCCATGTAGCTCCCTTATGTTTTGTTCATGGTGCTCCCACGTGGTGCTGGGGCCCAAACCCAGGGTCTCATGCACAGCAGTGAGTATGCTGTATTGGGTGAACTGTCTATTATTTTATTTAAAAATTTTTAAAATTTACTTATTTATTCATTTTTGTTGCCCTTGTCGTTTCTTTTTTGTTGTTGTTGTTGTAGTTACCATTGTTGTCATTGTTGTTGGATAGGACAGAGAGAAATGGAGAGAGGAGGGGAAGACAGAGAGGGGGAGAGAAAGATAGACACCTGCAGACCTGCTTCACCACCTGTGAAGCAACTGCCCTGCAGGTGAGGAGCCGGGGGTTTGAACCAGGATCTTTCCGCCGGTCCCTATGCTTCATGCAATGTGCACTTAACCTGCTGGGCCACCAGAAGTCATTATTTTTTACACCTAGGCCATATTACATTGGATGGCTCTGTTACACTGTTATCCACTAATTGATGGCCATCTGGGTTTCTTCCAGCTATTGGCTTTAGTAATTGTGCAGCTGTACTGAGAGTACAAATGTCTGAGTGGACATGGATGTGTTGATATGCTTCTAGTTCTGCTTCTGGGATCCCTTCTGTTACATTGCTTGATGTTGTGGTCTATTTACATGGTCATTCTGTTATGTTGGTTTGTTCTCACTCCCCCTGCCTCCGGGAGATCTTGGTTTAGTCTTTGCCTTTTCGAGCTTCTTGCTTCTCCCCGCCTCCCATCCTACATACTTCCTTGGTTCCGGACACTGCCGCTGGAGGAGAAAGATGCAAGACAGAATGGGGTTGTGATTAGATTAGATTAGTTTTTTGAACCGTTCGCTCGTGAATAAAGAAATACTGCTTCTTCGCTCAGCCGTGTGTCCCTGGTCGTCTGTTACCCGCCTGTGAAGCCAGCCCAGAGAAAACAACATAAATGTTTCATTCTCTTGGGTCTATATACTTTGAGGTAGAATTGCTGAGTTTATAACAGTTTACTTTTTAAAAAAATATTTTATTATCTTTATTTATTGGGTAGAGACAGCCAGAAATTGAGAGGAAGGGGTAGAGAGAGAGAGAGAGAGAGAGAGAGGGAAAGAAAGAGACACCTGCAGCACTGCTTCACTACTCTCAAAGCTTCCCTCCTGCAGATGGGGAATGGGAGCTTGAACTTAGGTCCTTGTGTACTATAACGTGCACTCAGCCAGGTGCACCACTGCCCGGCCCCTGACAATTTACTTTTCTGAAGAACCACTGCACTGTTTTCTAGAGTGACTGTACCATTTTACATTCCCACCAGCCTGCACTGCATCTTCATTCTCACACGAGAATGACTCCAGATTACTATTTATCAACTTGAGAGGTTCTCGATTATAGTTAGGTGCTGAGAACAGTGATGCTTGGGGCTGAGACAGTTCTGTAGTTGAAACATAGGGCAAGCAAGTCACCATGTGTGCTTGATAAGCTTTCACAAGATTAAATGTGGTCATGTTGGGCTATCTGGTCCTACACAAGTTCATCTGTGTCTCTCTTTAGGTACAGTCACACCCAAAGTAATCTATGAAGACACATTCAACCTGGACAAATTCATCACCAACACAGGTATTTTCTTTTTTTGTCTCCAGAGTTATTGCTGGGGCTTGGTGCCTGCACTATATATCCCCTGCTCCTGGAGGCCATTTTCCCAATTTTGTTGCCCTTGTTATTGTTGCCATTGCTGTTATTATTGGATAGGACAGAGAGATTGAGAGAGGAGGAGAAGACAGAGGGAGAAAGATAGACACCTGCAGACCTGCTTCACTGCCTGTGAAGTGGCTCCCCTACAGGTAGGGAGCAGGGATCTTTACGTTGGTCCTTGCACTTGGCACCATGTGCGTTTAACCTGCTGTGCTACTGCCTGGCCCACCAACACAAGTATTTTATTTATTTATTTATTTATTTATTTATTTTTATTTATAAAAAGGAAACACTGACAAAACCGTAGGATAAGAGGGGTACAACTCGACACAATTCCCACCACCAGAACTCGGTATCCCATCCCCTCCCCTGATAGCTTTCCTAGTCTTTTTTTAAAATATTTATTTTATTCCCTTTTGTTGCCTTTGTTGTTTTATTATTGTTATTGATGTCACTGTTGTTGGATAGGACAGAGAAATGGAGAGAGGAGGAGACAGAGAGGGGAAGAGAAAGACAGACACCTGCAGACCTGCTTCACTGCCTGCGAAGCAACTCTCATACAGGTGGGGAGCCGGGGGCTTGAACCAGGATCCTTACTCCAGTCCTTTTTCTTTGCACCATGTGCAGTTAACCCGCTGTGCTACTACCCAACTCTCCAGCTTTCCTATTCTTTAACCCTTTGGGAGTATGGGCCCAAGGTCATTGTGAGATGCAGAAGGTGGAAGGTCTGGCTTCTGTCATTGCTTCTCTGTTGAACATGGACATTGATCCATACTCCCAGCCTGCCTCTCTCTTTCCCTAGTGGGAAGGGCTCTGGGGAAGTGGAGCTCCAGGACACATTGGTGGGGTTGTCTGTCCAGGGAAGCCTGGTTGGCATCATGCTAGCACTGGAACCTGGTGGCTGAAAGGAGAGTTAACGTATAAAGCCAAACAAACTGTTGACTAATCATGAGCCTAAAGGCAGGAGTAGTGCAGATGAAGAGTTGCGGGGGTCTCTGCTTTGTAGATAGCTAGTAGGCATATTTTAGTTATATTCCAAAGGGCCTGTGGCTATACTAGTTTTTTTTTCTTTTTCTTTTTTTCCCTGAGCCTGAAATCTGATATGCAGGTGGATCCAAGTTATTGTCTGGGGAGATGATGTCATGGCTGGAAAAAGGACCAGAAAGCTGGATCAGGGAAAGAGTAGCTCTCAAATATGGGAAAGGTGTATAAGTATTGTTGACTATAAACTCCATCGATTTGATGTGGTCTGGGGCCCATATTTAGAATAGGAGCCTATGTGACCTCTGCATCCCTGTAGATCTGAGCTCACATTCTGTGGTCATGAGTAGGAACGTTCCAAGCTGCCCCAACATCAGGACTCATCTTCCTCAGGTGTAGGATAGAGTATACCATTTCTTGCAAGAAATAAATAATCCCAGAGTAAAGCACATTTTCTTTTTTTCTTTTTTCTTTATTGGGGGATTAATGGTTTACACTCAGTAGTAAAATACAGTAAATTGTACGTGTGTGACATTTCCAAGTTTTCCACATAGCAATTCAACCCCCTGTAGGTCCTTCTCTGCCGTCATGTTGTAGCACCTGAGCCCTCCCTCCACCACAGAGTCTGTTACTTTGCTGCAACACACTGGTAAATGCATTTCCATGAAGAGTTTAAGGAGGTTTAACATAGAAGAAGATTTTCCTGTTCATTTCTTGCTTGGCTTCAGATTCATACCTGTGACCTTGACTGGTTCCTTCACAGTCCTGGGTTAAGTTTTAGGTTTTTTTTTTTTTAATTTTAATGGGGTTTTCAGTTATTTATTTATTTATTTATTTTACCAGAGCATTGATTGGCTCTGGCTTATGGTGATGGGGGGTGGGGGGGTAGGAACTGAACCTGGGACTTCAGAGCCTCAAGCATGAGGGTCTTTTTGCATAACTATTATACTATCTATCCCCATCATCCCCTTTTTATTGTTATCATTGGGGTTCAGTGCTGGTGTTACGAATTTACCATTCCCAGTGGCCATTTTTTAAAAAAAATTTACTATCTTTATTTATTGAATAAAAATAGCCAGAAATCTAGAGGGAAGGGGGAGATAGAGAGGGAGAGAGACAGAGAGACAGCTGCAGCCCTGCTTCACTACTCTCAAAGCTTTCCCCCTGCAGGTGGGGATTTTTTTTTTTTTTTGTAGTTATTGTTGTTATTGATGTCGTTGTGTTGGCTAGAGCAGAGAGAAATGGAGAGATGAGGGGAAGACAGAGAGAGGGAGAGAAAGATAGACACCTGCAGACCTGCTTCACTGCCTGTGAAGGGGATGGGGGGGCTTCAACTGAGATCCTTATTCTGGTCCTTATGCTTTGTGCCACGTGCGCTTAACCCGCTGCGCTACTGCCCAACCCCCAATTTTTTTTTTTTTTTAATATTAGATAGGGCAGAGAAATTGAGAGATAATAGAAGGAGCAAAATATAGACACCTGCAGACCTGCTTCACAACTCACAGGACGTCCCCCTTGTAGTTGGGTAGCTGGGGCTCCAACCCGGGTCCTTGCATAGGCCTTATGCATTGTACTATGGCACTTAACCAGGTGTGCCACCCCCTGGCCCCCCTCACATTCTTTACCACATCTCACACTGGTTGAATACCCACAGTATAAAAGTGAACTAGCAGAAGTGGGGCATTAGCACAGCGGGTCAAGCACACGTGGCATGAAGTGAAAGGACGGCCTAAGCACCCCGGTTTAAGCCCCTGGCTCCCCACCTGCAGGGGAGTCGCTTCACAGGTGGTGAAGCAGGTCTGCAGGTGTCTATCTTTCTCTCCCTCTCTCTCCATTTCTCTCTGTTCTATCCAACAATGACGACGTCAATAACAACAACAATGAAAAACAAGGGCAACAAAAGGGAAAAAAAAAGTGAAGTTAGCAGGGCTTCTGTGCTTATGGAAGGAACCCTTTACGAGCTGTCATTGTACAGACATTTTACCAAGTGTGAGCCCCTTAACAGCTCTGAACCAAGTGCCAGGGATACAGAAGTAGAGGGGAAAGAATAAACCTCACTCAAGATGTCATAGTGGCAGAGGAGGCAGCTGGCGCTTCTCTCAGAAAGTAATGGCCCTACTGTCTGGGAAGCTGGGGAGGCAGAGCAGATGGGGGTCTCAGGGAGGTCCCCCAGGTTGAGATAATTTGTGATAGTATCATTTTACTTGCAGAAACAATTTTAAGTATTGGATCAGCCTCCAGAAATGTGACTGTGGAAGAACATTATATTTTCAGATGGGATAATAATACAATCAGTGAAATAAATGTCCGAATTATCAGGGCAGAAGTTAACACCAATCAGAAAGGTAATTTTGTTAAGGGTATTAAGAATGCTTTCAGTTCACAGTATCTTTTTTCTTTCTTTAAGATTCTCATAGTTGGGGCTGGGTGATAGCATACCTGGTTCAGCAGATATGTTACAGTGCTCGAGGACCAGGGTTCAAGCCCCTGTCCCCACCTGCAGGGAGAAAGCCTTGCGAGTGGTGAAGCAGTGTTGTGTCTATCTCTCTCCCTCTCTGTCAACCCTATCCTCTCAATTTCTAGCTGTCTCTATCCAATAAATAAATAAATAAAGATGATAAAAAATATAATAAAGATTCTCATAACACAATGAAGACAGACTTGTTTCTTATATGTACTTGTGATTTAATTAAAAGGGTAGTATTTCTTCTTGCCAGACAAAATTCAAGGGATAATACTGTGATGATTTGTCTTCCTATTAAAATGGTACACATTATATTCTTACTTCTTCATCTAGGAATCTTGACACAGAGATTTACAGTAAAATTTTTAAGTCATAACAGTGGCAATGAAAAGGAATCATCTGGAAATCCAGGTATGATAGTATATGTTAGTCACTTATCTTGAAAACTTTAGTTCAACATCCCTATAGCCCCAATAGTGACTATAGTAATGCCAACTTTAGGTTGCGATTCTGACTTTCTCTTTTAAACCCTGTATTTTTTTTTCTGACAACGACTTGATTCTTTTTTCCCTTAACATGAAATGTCAGTTGTAGTAGCAAGTTGTTACAAAACAAAGTGTTCTTTTTAAAAAAATTTTTTTTAACATTTATTTATTTATTCCCTTTTGTTGCTCTTGTTGTTTTATTGCTGTAGTTATAATTGTTTCTGTTATTGATGTCATTGTTGGGTAGAACAGAGAGAAATGGAGAGAGGAGGGGAAGACAGAAAGGGGGAGAGAAAGACAGACACCTGCAGACCTGCTTCACTGCTTGTGAAGTGACTCCCCTGCAGAGGGGGAGCCGGGAGCTTGAACTGGGATCCTTATGCTCGTCCTTGTGTTTTGTGCCACCTGCGCTTAACTCACTGCGCTACTGCCCGACTCCCCAAAATGTTCTTTTTTAACTTTTTTTTTAAAGAGGTAGTGTACTTAAAATGATGGTAAAATGGACTATTTTCCCTCAAAAGATCACTTCTCTCCTTTTTTCTTAATTAAAAAAATTATTTATTTATTCCCTTTTGTTGCCCTTGTTGTTGTAGTTATTACTGTTGTTGTTATTGATGTCGTCGTTGTTGGATAGGACAGAGAGAAATGGAGAGAGGAGGGGAAGACAGAAAGGAGGAGAGAAAGACAGACACCTGTAGACCTGCTTCACTGCCTGTGAAGTGACTCCCCTGCAAGTGGGGAGCCGGGGGCTCCAACTACGCCTGTCCTTGTGCTTTGCGCACCTACGCTTAACCCACTGCACTACCACCAAACTCCCTTTTAATTTTTTTATTATCTTTATTTATTGGGTAGAGGCTGCCAGAAATCAAGAGGGAAGGGGAAGATAGAGAGGGAGAGATAAAGAGACATCTGCAGCACTGCTTCCTGCTCATGAAGCTTTCCCTCTGCAGATGGGTTTAACCCAGATCCTTGTGCATGATGATATGTGTTCTCAACTAGATGTGCCACTAGCTGACTCTTTCTTTTAACTTTATCTATTTTTTTAACTTTATCTATTTTTATCTATTTATCTATTTTTAAATATTTATTTATTTATTCCCTTCTATTGCCCTTGTCATTTTATTGTTGTAGTTATTATTGTTGTTGTTATTGATGTTATTGTGTTGGGTAGGACATAGAGAAATGGAGAGAGGAGGGGAAGATGGGGAGAGAAAGATAAACACTTGCAGACCTGCTTCACTGCTTGTGAAGCGACTCCCCTGCATGTGGGGAGCTGGGGGCTCAAACCTGGATCCTTACGCCAGTCCTTGCACTTTGCGCCACCTGCGCTTAACCTGCTGTGCTACTGCCTGACTCCCTGTTTATTTTATTTTAATGATAGAGATACAGAAGAGAATGTGGTCCGGGATGTGGTGCAGTGGATAAAACATTGTACACTCAAGCAAGAGGTCATGAGTTCGATCCCCAGCAGCACATGTACCAGAGTGATGTCTGGTTCTTTCTCTCTTTCCTCCTATTTTTCTCATGAGTAAATAAATAAAAATATATATTTTTAAAAGAAAGATACAGAGAGACCAGAGTTACTACGTAGTTCTGGCTTATGGTGGTACTGGAACCTCAGAACTCAGCTATAAAAGTCATTTGCATAACCATTATATGCTGCCCCCTCAGCCCCCAGATGTGCTCTTCTGTGCTTCATATGAGATAGAGAATTTCACTTGACAGAGAGAGACAGAGAGACCTGCCAGAGCACCATTTCAGTACACTTGTCACTTGTGATCAAACCAGGAGCCTTAGGCATTGAAACCCTGTATTCTACCAATTGAGTTATCTCCTTGTCCATGTGTATTTGTCTCTATTTTATTTTATTTTTAAATTTTATCTTATTTTTGTGTAGAGTGGGAGGGATGAGAGGAGGGAAATAGAAAAAGAAACACCTGTACCACTGCTCCAACACTCATGAAGCTTCCTCCCTTGCAGGTGGGGAGTGGAGGTATGAACCTGTATCCTTATGCATCATAACACATGCACTCTTCTGGGTGTGACACCACCCAGCCCTGTGTATTTGTTTTTTTCCCTTCACTGTTCACTCCTTTCAGTGCCTAGCACATCAGTGTAGCTGTGCTGCCCAAGCTGCTGGCCTCTGGTCCGCTGCTGTTGCTGCTGTTGCACACTTAAAATATAGCCAGTGTCACAGTATTTTGGATCTAGAGATTGAACAAAATAGTCAGTTCTAGATGGGGGAGATTCATAATGGTTATGCAAAAAGACTTTCATGTCTATAGCTCCAAGGTCCCATGTTGAATCCCCTACACCACTGTAAACCACAGATGGGCAGTGGTTGAAAGGAGGTTAAAGTGTGAATGGGGTGGAACAAAATAGCTCACTGGGTTAGTGCACTGCTTTACCATGTGTGCAACTCAGGTTCAGGCCTGGCTCCAAGTGCATTAAAGGAAGCTTCAGTGATGTGATCTTTTTCATTCTTTCTGTATCTCTCTCTGTCTCTCTCTCCCCCCATCCCTTCTCCCCTTCTCTCCCTCTTCATATTATATATATATATATATATATATCTTGCAGGTCAACCAGCAGTCTGATCGGACTTGGTCTCTGGTTGTGGAGCCCTCAAGTAGACCAGTGGTCCTGTTGGATTCGGTCCAATATATATTAAATATAATATTTATTGAAGTAAATATGGTTACATATGAACAGTTGTTGATTTTAACTATTGGCCATATTGGTGTTCATAGTATTGCTTTTAAATTCTAAGTACACATAAGCATTGTCATAATAAAAAGTAGGAAGCATTGAGTTGGAGTAATAAGAGCCAGGTGGAACCAGGCGCGAAACCAGACCCTGAAGCTAAGTTAATTTACTTAAAAATATCTCCACTGAAAGGATTCTTTGGGTCACATTTCCATTACTGGCTCCTCTGATTAGTTTATCCAGTTCTTCTTCTTCTAGCGTTTGCCCTTCTTCCGTAGCCAGTCAACAGCGTCAGGTTGAGCCTGATGTAATGTTTCGAGACCTCCTTTGAATCTGGAGAGGTGGCAGTCGTTGACTATGTGGGTCATAGTTTATCCAGTGATAAGGACTTAGTCTGTCAGGAGACGCTTATTAACTACCTGCTCAGCAGCTCGCTGTTCTTTTTCCCATGTGAGACCCAAGACTGACCTCCCCCTGTTCTGTACTTTTAAGATTTTTATTAAAAATTTTTCTTAAATGTCTTATTTATGTAATGGGGGTGGGAGGAGACTGACTGACCAAAACCACTGCTCAACTCTGATTTGTGGTGGTGCTGGGAAACCGTGAGCCATAGGCATAAAAGTCTTTTGCATAACCATTATGCTGTCTCCCCAGGCCTAACATTTGATTTTAAGCACCATGCAAGGGACTTTTTTTGTGTGCAAACACAATGAATGAAGGTGATACCTTGCTTTGTTCTCAAGGAAATTTTGAAAGAGCTATGTTTATGTATTTCCTTTCATTAGGCATTCCTCCTTCAAGCACTTGCTGAACTCGAGCTCCCCATGTTAGGAGACCTTTAGAAGGAACCATGCCAAGTCTCATTTGTTGCTTTTGTCTAGGTTACCAACTTGGCAAGCCTGTTCGGGCTCTGGATACCAACAGGATGGATAACATTACAACTTTACGCCTTTGGCAACCAGGTAATCTGGCCTGGTAATATGCTTAGCCCTCTGGGAAAGAAGAATTGGAAATAGTACCATATTTTGAATATCACCAAGGAATCAATTACTTTAAGGCCCAGCTGGTTAATAGCAGGGGTGGGGTGGTTTACTTTCAATGCTGCTACACTTTTTTTTTTTTTCCATTTTTTATTTGTGATTAACAATAGGTTACTGGACTGTAAGATTATAGTGTGTAGTTCTCTATCATACCCACCACCAAAGCTCTGTGACTCCACCCTCATACTTTTTTTTTTTATATTAACATTATTTGTGTCTGCAGTGCTGGCTCCTAGTGAGAAGGATTTCATTATGGCCTTGGTTTGAGGGCCCTTGTCATTTTTTTTGCCTGTAGCCCAGGCTGGTGTTGATCAGAGACATAAAAATAGCTTCATTCTAAGCACTGGTAATTACTCATGCCTGCCAGAATGTATGCCACTTCATCCTCAGAATAAACCATTGATCCTAGTCCAGGGATGTCAGTGCAGAAAGGTGTTTGTTCACCTCTGAAAGGATCAGAGTAACAGTGACCTCAGTTCTAGAAAGCTGGAAGCTTCGCCTTGACTTATTAGCTTCTCTTCCTCATTTCAAGAAAAACTGTGAAGTCAGTCTTTACTTTCATGGAGCAAAATTAGTTAAGAGGGCTGTTTTTGTTTTCTAGCTGGCAGAGGTTTGTGTACATCAGCAAGTTTCAGGCCCATTTTGTTTGGAGAGAATGCCCTGTCTGGATGCCTGCTAGAAGTGGGGATTGATGAAAACTGCACTCAGCTCAGGTAAGGTCTTCACTGAGGAACTTAGCTGTGTTTTTGGGTGGTTTACTCAAAATCACCTCACCACATGAAATACCAGATACAAATGAGAAAAGAAAAAAGAACAGGTCAGAATCAAAACACGTGTGTACAAGTGATGGTGAATAATGATTAAGTGCAAAGGTCCAGTGCAAATGTTGAGTCAATTCAAATATCATTTTAAGGGAAGATAAGCTTCTTTCTTGGGACTGAAGGAATTTTGTTCATATTTATGCAATTTCTCTGCTGAGCTTAGATCAGTAGAACCCAATACTCCTAGAACTATTTAAAAAAAAAAAGGTGGGGCTGGGTGGTGGTGCATCTGGTTGATTGCATGTATTACAATGCTCAAGGACCTGAGTTCGAGCCCCCGGTCTCCACCTGCAGGAGCTTTATGAGTGGTGAAGTAGGGCTGCAGGTGTCTTTCTGTCTCTCTCCCTCTCTATCACCCCCCTCTCTCTTGATTTCTGGCTGTCTCTGTCCAATAAATAAAGATAATAAATAAATAAAATTAAAAAAACTGTTAAAAAAGATCCTTTAAAAAAAAAGGCAAAACCAGGCACAGTTGATACGATTATCATTTAAAGGCCTGGAGATACTTAGTGAATTGAGGGAACACTTTATGAACTATGAGGCCCTGGGTTTGAGCGCTAGTAGCATCGCATGGGAGCACTATGGATAGCACCAGAGGGAACTTGTGGATGGTAGGGTGGTTTTTTGGTGTCTTCTCTCTCTGTCTCTCCCTCTCTCTCTCTCTCTTTTGCCTCACTGGGGCTCAGTGCCAGCACTACAAATCCACTGCTTCTGGTGGCAACTTTTTTCATTTTATTGGGTAAGACAGAGAGAAATTGAGAGAGGAGGGGGTGGTAGAGAGGGAGAAAGACAGAAAAAAACTTCCTGCATGCATGTCAAGGCATGTGCCTCACCCACTGAGCTATCTCTATGCCCCTGTCCCCCCCGCCCAGTGTTTTTGATTAGGACATTAGCTGAGTGTCTAACTCTCTTGCAGGGAAAATACTCTTGAACAACTTGACTCTTTAGTGCAAGCAACTCACGTCGCGATGAGAGGCAACTCTGACTACAACGATCTGAGTGATGACTGGTTGGAAATCATACGTAAGTCAAAGCCACATCTGTGTAACTCAAGTGACTTGGCTGTTGTGACTCCATCATGACAGTTGTAGCAGTGGAGTCCTGCCTGGCAGCTTCTCTCTTTGCTGTGGCCCAGCTGACATTTGTTTAGAGGTTAACTCTTCATACATTTTACCTCTTAGGAGGCCTTATTTATTTATTTATTTATTTATTTGTGTGTCTGTTTTTTTTAATTGATTTAATTATGAATGACAAGTCTGTTAGATTTATTATTTTTTAAGAGGAAATAATAGGAAGTTCACATTGCCCATTTGCTTTACCAGCTAACAGTCTTTATAAAAGGAAGTCTAAATGAAGTTTGAAGATTTTCTGTGCATCTCAGACTGCATTGCTATTTTTGAATGTAAGGAATATGGGTAATTGGGAATTGACTTTCTAATTTATAAAAGCAGTTTTGTTAAATGTGACCCAGGAGGCAGTGCAGTGGGTAAAGCATTGGATTCTGTAGATGAGTTTTACCCTTAGCATCACATGTGCTTCTTTCCTCTCTGGTGTATAGAAACATTAAAGAAAGAAAGGAAGGGAGGGAGAGAGGGAGGGAACAAGGGAGGGAGGAAAGAAGGAAGGAAGGAAGGAAGGAAGGAAGGAAGGGTGGAAGGGAGGAAGGGGTAGGAAACATGATGCTAAGTAAAAGAAGCCAGACATGGGGCTGGGTGGTAGTGTAGTGGGTTAAATGCACTTGGTGTGAAGTGCAAGGAATGTCATAAGGACCCCGGTTTGAGCCCCTGGCTCCTTACCTGCAGGGGAGTGACTTCACAAGTGAAAGTCTTGGATGGAGATCAATGAGGGGTCTGGGAACTGAACTATAGGTGTGTGGTGTTATTGCACGGGTCCTGGCTGTTAAAATTCCCCAACATTTCATATACAAGGAAATATTTTGAATACAAGGGGCACCACAGTTATGGAGCAATAAGTAACTGGAGCATGTTAGAGATGAAAACCACAGTAATGTGCTTCCTAAAGGAAATGGTGTCCCTTCCACCGTGTCCCTCCCTCCCTCTCTTTTTTGATCATGCACTGTAGGAAAGCTTGAGTGACTCTTTCCAAATGCACACTCTAACCTCGCCATTCAAGGTGCAGAGGCCCCTGACTCCAGTGCAGACCCAGCTGTCGACACCGCAAATGGCACCTGCCTGGATGTTCCTGCTCAGCTGCTCATCCGCATCCTCATCTCAGATGCTGGCGCAGTGGAAGGGATTACTCAGCAGGAAATCCTTGGTGTGGAGACAAGGTACAGCACGTGGGCAGTAGTTTACAGAGCGTCAGGGAAGGCGAGCGCATGCCAAAGAGCGGGTGCTCTCACTTAGAATCTGATGATTTATTTATTGTTTTCTTTCCTCTTGCGGCTTAGCACAATCCCATTACTCCTGGAAGAGTCTCTTTTTCCTTTTAAAATTTTGAGATAGAGAGGGAGAGATAAACACAAGGGAAGGAGAAATAATACACCATGGGACTTTCCTGGTGCTGTGCATGGTGTTTGTGGAGACTCAAGTCTGGACTGTCTTGCATGGTAAAATGTACACTCTGCCAGGGGAGCTGTCTCCTCGCCTGAACTTTGGTAGTTTATTTATAAATTGCAACTATAAACAATGTGACTATATGTCTAAATGGGATAGTTAGAAACTGTATTCTTAGATGTATGAGGCTGCTGCAAGCTACTGGTGGAAAGATGCAATGATGAATAAGGACCACTTAGTGTTAATTAAACCTTAAACTCTGAATATCATTAGCAGACTGATCAGGAAGTGTGGGGGGCGCGGGGGGAGATGTGACAGGGACTATTATTGTCAACGGTTAGGGTTTTACTGCAGGTAGGTAAGGTCAAACATGGCTTTCCCGGTTCTGAACTACGTGACCTTGGAGCAGAGCTGCAGAGTTGCAGTTTCCTCACTTGTAAAAGAGCTGTGATATCTATATTTCAGGATACTGGTGGTTTTAAGTGACAAAGTCCCAATTTATACACTTTGACTCAAGCCAAAACGTTTACTGACTCAAGTTCCAAATGTTCATCTGGTTTGTGGTTCCCATATGATCTGATCCGGGTTTTTTCTCTCCGTCTCTTTCCTCTTTCCTTTGAGTGGGCTTCAGTCTCAGAAATTGTTCCTGAAGAGACAGCAAAGATGAACACCAGCAACTCCAAAGTCAAACCCAGCAGGAAAGAGGGAGCCTCTTCCCCATCTTTACCTCTCGTTTTAAGTTAAATTAAACTTATTTTTTAAAAAAAATATTATCTTTATTTATTTACTTATTGGATAGACAGTCAGAGACTGAGAGGGAAGGGGAGATATAGAGGACGAGAGACAGAGAGAGACCTGCTGGCTGTTTTTCTCCAATACGCCTAAGCAAACTTTTACTGGTCTACTTCCTGCCAGGTGCTCCTTCCTGACCCATTTTCTGGGGCAGTAGGCAGCTCTGATTGGCTAGGCTCACTACATCAGGTTGCTCTCTTCTCTTTCGACTGGGAGTTGGACAGGCCATTCCCCCAGAAGAAAGGTGACAGCATTAACAGTGTTAACTACCAAACACACCTCTCAATGCTGTTTTGTTGAGCACTGAAATAATACAAACAAAGGTGAAAAGAAGCACATGAAAATTAGGAGCTGCTCCAAGGGGGCTTTTCAGCTTACATTCTTCCATCTGGACACCTGATGCTTGTGAGAGAGCAGAAATGAGTGGTGCATATGCTGCCTGCCTGGCAAACCTCCCCCTGCCCCCCCCCCCCCAGGTTCTCCTCAGTGAACTGGCAGTTCCAGTGTGGCCTTACTTGTGAGGAGAAGGTCAACCTATTCCCTGTCAGTGCAGCAGTGCAGTTCATCAAGATTCCTGTGCAACTGCCTCCTCCGCTTACAAGGTAAGCTGTTAGGACATTATTAGGAAGCAGAAAAACCTGTATTCAAAAGTAAGAGATATTTTCCCTTTTCTTTTTAATTTCACATTGGCTCAAAGAAACAGGCTCAGGGCACCAATACTGTTTAGGAACATGTTAGTACATGTTCCTGTATTAAAAAAAAATCCAATACAAGAAAGGATTGTAAAATTAAATGTAGAGATCATTTCATAGATTCTAGGTTTTCTGGGCCTGTGGTGGCACCCAAATGAGCACACATTACTATTCAAACTCCCCACCTGCAGGGGGCGCTTCATGAGTGGTGAAGCAGGCCTGCAGGTGTGTATCTTCCACCCTCTCTACCTCCCCTCTTCTGTTTCCTTTTTCTTTTCTTTTTAAAAGATCTCTATCTCTCTTTTAATATTTTATCTATTTATTAATGAGAGGGATAGGAGAGAGAAAGAACCAGACATCACTCTGGTACATGTGCTGCTGAGGATCGAACTCAGGACCTATGCTTAAAAGTCCAACACTTTATCCACTGCACCACTTTCCGGACTATGCCTCTCAATTTTTCTCTGTCCTGTCAAATAAAAAAATAGAATGAAAAAGGAAAAGATGACATCTGGGAGGATTCATAGTGCTGGCACCAAGCCTCAGCGACAACGCTGGTAACAATTAGAAACAAACAAAACATAGATTTTAGGGTTTTGTTTTTTTCCAATCTGTCAGAGCACTGCTCAACTCTGACTTGTGGTGGTGCTGGGGATTGAACTTGGGAACTCAGAGCCTCAGGCTTGAAAGTTGTTTCCATAACCATTATGCTGTTTCCCCAGCCCTATTTATTAATCTCTTGGTCTCTTTAGCCTGTTTTAACATAGGCATGTCTTGTACCGACTTGAATTTTTCACTCTTGGACTGAATAAAATTTATTTCTATTTTTTTTCTTTATTGCCACTAGGGTTATTGCTGGGGCTCAGTGCCAGTACTAAGAATCCCCTGTTCCCAGTGGTCTTCCCCCCCCCTTCTATTTTATTGATAGAAAAGAGAGAAATTGAGAAGGGAAAGGGAGGTAAAGAGGGAGAGAGAAAGATAGATACCTGTAGACCTGCTTCACTACTTGTGAAGTGATGCCCTTGTAGGTGGGGAGTGGGTGCTCAAACCTGGGTCCTTCCACATGGTAATATGTGTGCACAGCCAGGTGTGCTATTGCCTGGCCCAGAATTTTGTTTATTTACTTATTTTTATTAGAGATTTAATATTAATTTATAAAATTGTAAGGTAATAGTGGTATAATTCCGTACAATTCCCACCACTAGAGTTCTGTGTCCCGTCCTCTCCACTGGAAACTGCAGTTCTCCCAAGATCACCAGTATGGGTTGATTCTTTACCTATCTACCTATATCTGTATATCTGTCTGTCTGTCTGTCTGTCTATCTATCTATCTATCTATCTATATTTCCCCCCATTTTTAAAATAGTTTTGTCTTTACTTCCTTTCTGGCAGAACTATTTCTGTAATCAGGTTTTGATGCTTCTCATTGAAAGTATGCTTTATTGGGGTCAGGTGGTGGTGCAGTGGATTAAGCACACGTGGTGCAAAGCACAAGGACCAGCGTAAGGATCCCGGTTTGAGCCCCCGGCTCCTCACCTGCAGGGGAGTCTCTTCACAGGCAGTGAAGCAGCCTCTGCAGGTGTCTATCTTTCTCTCTCCCTCTCTGTCTTCCTCTCCTCTCTCCATTTCTCTCTGTCCTATCCAACAACGAACAGCATCAACAATGGTAATAATAATAATAACCACAACGAGGCTACAACAACAAGGGCAACAAAAAAGGGGAAAAAAATGGCCTCCAGGAGCAGTGGATTCATGGTGCAGGCACCGAGCCCAGCAATAAACCTGGAGGAAAAAAAAAGTGTGCTTTACTGCAGGTGTTATAACTGTTTAAATGTTTTGTAGATTCCAGATGAATTTTACAGAGTATGACTGTAACAGAAACGAGGTGTGTTGGCCACGACTTCTATATCCATTGACACGGTATTATCAAGGTAGGGTGAAGAGGGTATCGTTATGTTATGTCAGTTGAAAAACTTTAAAAACTATGCAAATACCATAGAAAACTGAACCCACAGTGGTCCGGGAGGTGGCGCAGTGGCTAAGGCACTAGACTCTCAAGCATGAGGTCCTGAGTTCAATCCCCAGCAGCACATGTACCAGAGTGATGTCTGGTTCTTTCTCTCTCTCCTATCTTTCCCATTAATAAATAAATAAATAAATAAAAAGAAAAGAAAACTGAACCCATATAGAAAAGTTTACTTTTAGCACCAGTGGGGCCTTGTGCATGTACAATTTCACTGCTCTGGGCCGGCTTTTTCATACCCACACAGACACATACAGGCAAGAGAAGACACTATAGTACCGAAGCTTCACTCAGTGCCCCTGTAGCACTTCCCAAGTGGTACGGAGCCTCGAACTTGGGCCTTGCACACAGCAGAGCAGGTGCCCTACCTGTTGAGCTGGCTCTTTGACCCATTAGTAAAGTCTTAGAAAGAAAAATAAAAACACTGATAATGTGCTGTTTAGGAGTGATTGCTGTTCATGTTTTGGCTTGTTCTTCCCTAAGTCAGGTTTTTGAAAGCAGAGAGAAGACTGTTGCTAATTGAAGCCCCTGTCTTGCAGGGGAGCCATATTCTCAGCGTGTCGCCCAGGGCTTGCTGCTGCTTTCCTTCTTCATCCTGGCTGTGCTCCTCAGTAACCCCTGGGCCAGAGTGGGCAAAGCCTGACACTCACCGCCAGTCGGGACTTACTATGGACTAAGAGCTTTAAAAACGCATCTAATATAATTTTATTAGTGCTCAGATTATAGAACTTTTTAAAATTGTACTTTGGCACATACTTTCTATAAAATTTTAATAAAAGCTTTATTTTCATAGAAAATTTCATTGAGTGTTCTGTGAATTTAATTCATGTATGTTGCTGTCCTGATGCTCAAAGCTATATAGACTGGGCATTCTCAATGCTGGGCCAGACTAAGTAAGTTGTGTGTGTGTGTGTGTGTGTGTGTGTGTTATCATCAAAATAGTAAGTGTTATTAGAAACTTTATCACAGCCACCCCCAGGGGTGATGTAGTGGGTAAAGTGTTGGATTTGCAAGCATGGGGTTCTAAGTTTGATGCCTGGCATTGCATGTGCCAGTGTAGTGCTCTATTTTTCTCTCTCTCATATATACATACACATACATATGTGTGTAGGATATATATATATATATATACACATACATATGTATGTATGCATAAATATTCAAAAAAGGAGTTGGGATAGCTTTTGGCAGCAGACTAGGATCTGGGGGGGATACTGTATGGTTTTAACTTTTTAAGTTATACATCCATATATACATTGATATATACAAGTGCTGTATCCTGCAGACAAGTGTCCCTCATCCGATGGAGTTTACATTCTAGCCAGGGAACAGACAATAAACAAGTTAATTTCTTTCTTTTTTTTTTTTTTAAATTTTTTATTTAAGAAAGGATTAGTGAACAAAAGCATAAGGTAGGAGGGGTACAACTCCACACAATTCCCACCACCCAATCCCCATAACCCACTCCCTCCCATGGTAGCTTTCCCATTCTCTATCCCTCTGGGAGCATGGACCCAGGGTCGTTGAGGGTTGCAGAAGGTAGAAGGTCTGGCTTCTGTAGTTGCTTCCCCGCTGAACATGGGCGTTGACTGGTCGGTCCATACCCCCAGTCTGCCTCTCTCTTTCCCTAGTAGGGTGTGTCTCTGGGGAAGCTGAGCTCCAGGACACATTGGTGGGGTCTTCAATCCAGGGAAGCCTAGCCAGCATCCTGGTGGCATCTGGAACCTGGTGATTGAAAACAGAGTTAACATATGAAGCCAAACAATTTGTTGAGCAATCATGGATCCCAAGCTTGTAATAGTGGAGAGGAAGTGTTAGGGAGGTACTCACTGCAAACTCTAGTGTAATCCTGCTTTCAGGTATATATTTTGCAGTAGTTTATGGATACGTGTGCACATAAGCTCTCTCTCACAGAAACTGGTGTATATCTAGGTTATGGGACTTTGTTAGAAAGTGAACTACCTGAGATGAAATTAGAGTGTACTATTAAAGGAAAGGTCTCACCCTAGTAATGAAGCTGAAGGGTTGTCATTCCACACGTGAAGTCTCTGGATACACTCTGAGGTGAAGCATGTTGAGATGGCAATCGTTGCTTTGGTTAGGTTGTGATCGGCGGATGCAATATTATTTGGTTTGGATTGGGAGATGTATACGGGAAAGTGGGCCCTATCCAAGGGTTCCAGGACTGGGGGAAGTAGGGGCTCTATAGTGAAGATGTGAGGTTCCTGCTGTCTTAGGGTTCAAAAAGACACTCAATAGTTAATATTATCATCACATTATTTGTTAATTGGGTTAACTTTGAAAAGTCCCTTTGTTATGGTTTGCTGTATTAAAAAATATTTATTTATTCCTTTTTGTTGCCCTTGTTGTAGTTATTATTGTTATTGATTTTGTCGTTGTTGGATAGGACAGAGAGAAATGGAGAGAGGAGGAAGACAGAGGGGGAGAGAAAGATAGACACCTGCAGACCTGCTTCAACACCTGTGAAGCGACTCCCCTGCATGTGGGCACCCGGGGGCTCAAACCAGGATTCTTATGCCTGTCCTTGCGCTTTGCGCCACGTGCGCTTAACCCACTGTGCTACCGCCCGACTCCCAACAAGTTAATTTCTGATAGTAGAGGCTACTATGAAGAAACTAAAGTAGGCAGGACACGGTGGGGTGGTCTGGGAGGACTGCTTTTTGCTAGAGATGAAGGACAGGCTCTCAGAGGCAAGGACACTGACCCTGAGATCTGAAGGTGTCAGCCTGGGGGAAGTCCGGGAGAAAGAAAAGTGGCTAGGCAGAGAGAGGGAGCCATAGTCGGAGTGGACGGACCTGCAAAGAGAACAGGTGCGGCAGGAGCAGAGGGGCTGCAGGGGTGAGGGCTGTGGGTGGGGTGAAGCCGGATGCCGGTGGTGGTGGTGGTGGTGGGCTGTCTCGCTAGGCCCCACATGAGTGGGGTGAGCTAGAAGCTGGGGTGGGAGAAGCCAGCATCGCAGGTGTGCTCGCATCAGAGATCTCGCAGCTGCTGTGCTGGGAGTCGCAGAAGGGGCGTGTCCCGCGGGTAGGACTGGGATCCCCTCGTGGATGGCAGGTAACAGGGCCTGCGGGGAGGCTCTCAGGATAGGCAGCTCACAGATACATCCTGGTTCTGTGCTGCTGGGGCTGGGAAAACCCTAGACGTGGCCAGAGGACGGCTGCCCAGCCCGGCCACTTCCCTCAGTGGACTGACATCGACGGGCGAAGAAGCGCAGAGCAAAGAGCGCGCTCCCTCGCGGGTCCCGCCGACCTCCGGGCGCCTCCGCCCTTCACCGCGGGTTGGCCCCGCCGCGCCGCCGTCCCGCAACGCCGGGCTCCCATTGGTCAGCCAGCGGGGGCGGAACCGGAATCGGCTGTAGCTGGGGGGCGGGGCTTCGCGGGCGACTGTGGCTGCGGCCCGACTTGCGGCCGCGGTGGCGGGACCCGTGGCGGCTGCTACAGCGCGGAGCCCCATGGTGCGGGGTCGCGGCCAGGCCGCAGGAGGAGCCCGAGCCCCGGGCCGCCCCGGCTGACCGCGCGGAGTCGCCGCGCCCGTCGGGGCCGGCCCGCCATGGGGTCCCTGTTCCGGAGCGAGCCCATGTGCCTGGCGCAGCTCTTCCTGCAGTCGGGCACGGCCTACGAGTGCCTGAGCGCGCTGGGCGAGAAGGGCCTGGTCCAGTTCCGAGACGTGAGTGTCGCCTGGGAGACGTCCCCGGGGTCCCCGCGTCCGGGTTCTGGTGCGGTCGGATGGAGCCCCGGGCTGAGCGGGACAGCACTTGTGGTGAGGCCTCTCGGGGCCCTCCTGGAACTCGCGGGGCCCGCGGGCACATCTCTGAACCCGAACACGTCTGCTGTAAAGCAAACGGGGTGGTGTGACGGTAATTCGGGTGGGTGGCAGTCAGGGAGGCCTCTCTTGAGGAGGTGACACTTGGGCCGAGACCTCGGTGCCAAGGAATCGGTCGTGGGGAGATGGGGGCGGGGGGGGGGTAGGTAGATCGGGAAGAGCCCAGAGGCACCTGCTCCTGAATCAGGGAGTTTCGTGGTGGGAGGAGGTGCACCCCGCCGCCTGGGAAGGGGTTAGAGGGACTGCAGCCAGAACTGCTGGCTCCCCCACAAAGTCACAGTGAACACCAGCTTGTGTCTGTGTTCACTGGCTTAACATCTGTCTCCAGCGTGTGTAGGTCCTCCTGGACAACACCTCATCTCCCGGTCCCCGACTTGTCGCCATTCACTTGTTTAATGAGGGAACAAGAGTTTGCTGAGTGCTGACGCGCTTCTACACAGCCGTCGGGGTGCTGGGGACTCAGTGATGAAGTTGGCAAAGTCCCTGAGTTCTTGCTGCTCAGCCCGCAGGGGATAATCACACTGATTGGGAGCTGATAAGGGCTGTGAGGAAAAAGGACTGGGTGGGGCAGGGAGGTTGGGAAACCAGACCTAACACTTAACTGATTAAACTAGTTTTTATTTCCTGGGCCATATCGCTTCATCTCCTGGTGTGGGATCCCTTCATCTTTCTGAAATGACCTTAATTTCAAAAGGGAGTATGCCCACACAAGGTCTGCTACCAGTGATCCCTTGGCCTGGACCTAGAAGGCAATTAATTCTATGGTCAGGGAGGAAGTGCCTAGTGATAGGTGAGGCTGTAGAGATGACCCAGCTCTCTTCCTGGTTCCTGGGGCCACTTTGGCAGCTCTGGTTTATGGTGGTGTGGCGGATTGAACCTAGGGCTTCAGTACTTGGTACTCACTTGCCTGGCAGGTGCTGTGCTGAGCTGTGAGTGGCACCCTGAAGATTCAGAAACACCTGATGAGGGTAACAGGCTCCTTTCATTAGACCAGGTAGATTGGTTTGATCTCATTAGAATTCCAGCCAAGATACATATCAACCTTAATTAAACCTTAGAGGTTTGAACAAAAGCCCTAGTCACCACAACATTCATAGGATGCTGGTCCACTAGGTCAGAGTGTGTGCTTGGACTCCTTTTTAATCAGTGATCAATGAAAGGAAAATCATACTTCATCTTTTTTTTTTTTTCAAGAAGGAAAAAAACTCACAGTGCTTAGAGGAGTTCTTGTGGGTACTAGGCTTTCAGAGCTCAGCTATGAGTGTGTGTTTCCAGGTTCACGTTCAAGCGCCACAAATGCCTGTGCGCTCACAGTCTATCACATCTGATGCTTCTCCCACTCTTCTGGAGTTTCTTACTTGGTGTTCATTGGATAGGGCCTTTGACCTCTGTCTCTTTTGGCCTGCGCAGGCTGGGTTTTTTGAGAGCTTGTTTGGAGGTTCTAGCAGGGGAGCGCAGCTACTCCTATACCCTCGACTGAAGACCCGGTCCGTCTCTATTCGGGGAAGGCCGTCCTCTTCGACCCAGCGTGCAGCTTCCGGAGGGACGCACATGGAGCAGTGAGGGAGGAGGAAGGGGACACCCGCCTAGCCAGCCAGATCAGCCGAATCAACCCTGGCGATCAGTGGGGTGACAGATGTCACAGCCAGATCGCCCTCACATCCAGGCTGGGTTTTTTGTTTTGCTTTGTTTTGTTTTTAAACCCTTTTAAGAAAAGGAGGCAGGCAGGTTGAGGATTTCTGGAGTGACAGCCAGTTAGAAGACCTAGAAAAAGGCACTTCAGCTAACTGATAGAATTCAGTGAAGGCAAAATTCACCCCTCTTGTAACTGTGCAATTTAAGAGCAGTTTTTACCTGGAGGCCTTTAACTGTGGGAGTGGGAAGATCCCACTGACATGAGTATCAGTGAAGACTGAGCCAGAGAGCTTCTGCTGGTCTTTCTAGTCCTTCAAAGGACTCTGCATTAACATGTACTTCTTAACATTATCCTCAACAACACTGGGGGTTGGGGGGCTGCTACCTCCCTAAAAAAAAGAAACTATATGAGAAGGTGGTGGTAAAGCTAAGTCCAGCCATGTCTGCATCATCACCACAGACATTGGCCTCTCTCTTCATTAAGATTCTATCTGTGGCTGCATAATAATCCAATTAAGAGTTAGCTGGGTCGATATTGATGATAATACCCACAACCAAGAGGCAGTGTCAGAAGTAGACTTCTGATCCATACTGGCTTCCTTTTTTCACTTCCATAGAAGTGGACTGTACCTGAAGTTTTAGGAACTTGAAAGTACTTAGCTATTTCAATTCGACGACTTCCAGAAATGAATGTGACAGAAGTGAAATCTGAGTTCTTCTGTTTCTTTTCTTTTTTTTTTTTATGAGTTATTTATTTAGTGAGCTCTCTCTCCTCCACCTTCCTGTGACAGAGTGAGAGGGAAGGGGGCGGGGCACTCCTGAGCACCATGCTGCCCTAAGCAGTTCTGGAGAGCAGACTCAGGACTTGATGCTTGCAAGTCCTGTCCTCCACCATGGAGCCAGCTGCTTCCTTATCTGCACTTCTTTTTTAGTTCTTAAAAAAGAAGAATAAAATAAAATAAAAAAACTGAATACAACAATAAGAACTGAACCTTTGGGGTGGTCATTTGAATAGTTCCTATTCACTGATTATGACTGGATGAAGAAAGAAATCCTTGTGATAAGTCCCTTTCAATATGAACCACTTTTTTTTTTTTTTTTAAATTTTTTATTTAAGAAAGGATTAGTGAACAAAAGCATAAGGTAGGAGTGGTACAACTCCACACAATTCCCAACACCCAATCCCCATAACCCACCCCCTCCCCTGATAGCTTTCCCATTCTCTATCCCTCTGGGAGCATGGACCCAGGGTCGTTGAGGGATGCAGAAGGTAGAAGGTCTGGCTTCTGTAATTGCTTCCCCGCTGAACATGGGCGTTGACTGGTCGGTCCATACCCCCAGTCTGCCTCTCTCTTTCCCTAGTAGGGTGTGACTCTGGGGAAGCTGAGCTCCAGGACACATTGGTGGGGTCTTCAATCCAGGGAAGCCTAGCCAGCATCCTGGTGGCATCTGGAACCTGGTGATTGAAAACAGAGTTAACATATGAAGCCAAACAATTTGTTGAGCAATCATGGATCCCAAGCTTGGAATAGTGGAGAGGAAGTGTTAGGGAGGTACTCACTGCAAACTCTAGTGTAGTCCTGCTTTCAGGTATATATTTTGCAGTAGTTTATGGATACGTGTGCACATAAGCTCTCTCTCACAGAAACTGGTGTATATCTAGGTTATGGGACTTTGTTAGAAAGTGAACTACCTGAGATGAAATTAGAGTGTACTATTAAAGGAAAGGTCTCACCCGAGTAATGAAGCTGAAGGGTTGTCATTCCACACGTGAAGTCTCTGGATACATTCTGAGGTGAAGCATGTTGAGGTAGCAATCGTTGCTTTGGTTAGGTTGTGATCGGCAGATGCAATGTTATTTGGTTTGGATTGGGAGATGCATACGGGAAAGTGGGCCCTATCCAAGGGTTCCAGGACTGGGGGAAGTAGGGGCTCTATAGTGAAGATGTGAGGTTCCTGCTGTCTTAGGGTTCAAAAAGACACTCAATAGTTAATATTATCATCACATTATTTGTTAATTGGGTTAACTTTGAAAAGTCCCTTTGTTATGGTTTGCTGGACAGTACCCAGTATCTTGTATATAGCTGTGCTATTGGAAGCTTCTAATCTACTTGGTCTAGGCCCTTGAGAGAGTCCGCATAAGTCAGAAAGATAAAGATGAGTATGGGATGATCCCACTCATCAACAGAAGCTGACTAAGAAGATCTGAAAGGGAAACTAAAAGCAGGACCTGATCAAATTGTAAGTAGGGCACCAAAGTAAAAACCCAGTGGTGAGGGGTAGGCATGTAGCTTCCTGGGCCAGTGGGGGGTGGGAGTGGGCGGGAGGGATGGGTCACAGTCCTTTGGTGGTGGGAATGGTGTTTATGTACACTCCTAGCAAAATGTAGACATATAAATCAGTAGCTAATTAATATGAGAGGGGGAAATCAATTGTATGTCTCAAAGTTTCTCAAAAGACAAACTGAATCTTTTTAATATATAGGCTGAACCACTTTTTTTTAAATAATAAAAATAATATATACTGCACAAGGACCCAGGTTCAAGCCTCTGATCCCCATCTGCAGGGGGAAGGCTTCATGAGTGGTGAAGTAGGGCTGCAGATGTCTCTCTGTTTCTCTCCCTCTTAATTTCTGTCTGTCTCTATCCAATAATAAATTAATAAAAAAATTAAAAACATATACTCAGATGTCCTATAAACCATTATTTATTCCAATAAAATGATTTTTAATTTTAATTTATTTTTAAAGATTTTATTTATTCATGAGAAAGATAGGAAGAAAGAGAGAGAAAGAACCAGATATCACTCTGGTACATTTGCTGCCAGGGATTGAACTCAGGACCTCATGCTTGAGAGTCCAGTGCTTTATCCATTGTGTCTCCTTCTGGACCACATAAAATGATTAAATTTTTTTATTATTATCTTTATTTATTTATTGCATAGAATCAGCCAGAAGTTGAGAGGAAGGGGGAGACAGAGAGGGAAAGAGACAGACACTTGCAGCACTGCTTCACCATTTGCAAAGCTTTCCCCCTGCAGGTGGGGACCAGAGGCTTGAACTCTGATCCTTCAGCATTGTAAGATGTGTGCTCAACCAGGTGTGCTACCACCCGCCTCCAAAATGATTTTTTAAAAAGAGATACATATACATATGTGTGCATGTATGTGTTACTATATATATATATATATATATATATATATATATATATATATATGTTAGTGGCCTGGGAGGTGGCACAATTGATAAAGGTGTTATATTGAGTTCCACCCCCAGGATTGCATGTGCCAGAATGATGCTCTGGCCCCTCCACACTGCCCCCAATAAGTAAATAAATACATGAATCTTTTTTCAAGGTTGTTACTATGTTTTTATTTATTTATAACTTTTTAAGTAATATATATCCATTGTGGGAAATCTAGAAACCATAAAACATGGAAATAATAGATACCATAATTCTAGTACTTTTAGAAATGAACTCTTGTAGCTGGGAGGCGGCGCAGTGGAAGGGCACTGGACACTTCGACTTGAGTTTCCTAGTTTGGTCCCCAGCATCACAAGTGCTAGAATGATGATATGTATCATAGGTAAATCTTTTTTTTTTTTTAAAAAAGAAGCACCTTAACTTAAAAAAATATTGGGGGCTGGACGGTGGTGCAGCAGGTTAAACGCACATGGTGCAAAGCAGAAGGACTGGCGTGAGGATTTGGGTTCGAGCCACCGGCTCCCCACCCACAGGGGGGTTGCTTTATAGGTGGTGAAGCAGGTCTGCAAGTGTTTATCTTTCTCTCCCCCTCTCTCTTCCCCATCCTCTCTCCATTTCTCTCTGTCCTATCTAACAACAATGACAACAATAACAATAAACAACAAGGGCAACAAAAATGAAAAGGTAGCTTCCAGGAGCAATGGATTCGTAGAGCAGGCACTAAGTCCCAGCAGTAACTCTGGAGGCCAAAAAAAAAAAAAAAGTTATTTTATCGGAGGTCGGGCTGTAGCGCAGCGGGTTAAGTGCAGGTGTCGCAAAGCACAAGGACCGGCATAAGGATCCCGGTTCGAACCCCGGCTCCCCACCTGCAGGGGAGTTGCTTCACATGCGGTGAAGCAGGTCTGCAGGTGTATATCTTTCTCTCCTCCTCTCTGTCTTCCTCTCCTCTCTCCATTTCTCTCTGTCCTATCCAACAACGACAACAACAATAATAACTACAACAATAAAACAACAAGGGCAACAAAAGGGAATAAATAAATAAAATAAATATTTTTAAAAAAGTTATTTTATCAACATGAAAGAGGGGTGGTCTGGGAAGTGGTACAGTGGAAGAGCTTTGAACTTGGGACATAAGGTTGCAAGTTCAGTCCCCAGGAATGCATATACCAGAGTACTGCTCTGGCTTCTTTCTCTCTACTCTATTTCATGAAATAAATAAAATAAAATCCTTTAAAAGGGTGAGAGAAAGAACATCAGAGTGTCACTCTGGTATATTTGATGCCCAGGATCAAGCGCAGGACCTCATGCTTTTAAGTACAGTGCTGTAGTCATTACACCACCTTCCAGGCCACAATACCTTAACTTTTCTTTTTTTTTTTATTAGTGTTGAATCAAACATTTTCATAATAACACTTTAAAATGAACCTATATACTTGGCCCCATACTGAAAATCTTTAATCTTCATACGCCGATCAGGACTCTTTTTTCCCCTATATATAATTAAGTATTCTTTTGCAATTTTTAAAGTTGTTTTAAGTTTTGTATGAGAAGGTAAGTGTAGGGAAATGCTATGGGGGACTAAGAACTCCCATGTCTGTGTAATAAACCCCCAGGGCAATTCCTTCCACTCTCCCACCCTTCCTCTTCCTAGACAAGATCATTTTGAAGCAAACCCAAGATGTATAATTCCATCCCTAAATATTTCAGTAACTGTGCCTGAAAGTTAACACTTGAAAATCATGACTATAATCAATACCACTATCATATCTAAAAGTTTATTTATTTACCTTTGACTGGAGCACTGTTTAGCTTTGACTGGTGTTGGTGGAGCGAACCTCGGGTCTTTACTACACATGTCCTGTGTGCTCTCTCCCCAACCCTCATACTTAAAACTGTAGTACTAAATCCTCAATATAATACTTAGACACTTAAATATAATGCCTAGTCACTTTTTAAAAAGTTTTTATTTAATTATTTATTTATTTACTCATGAGAAAGATAGGAGGAGAGAGAGGAAGAACCCGACATCACTCTGGTACATGTGCTGCCAGGGAGTTGATGCTTGAGAGTCTAGTGCTTTATCCATTGTGCCACCTCCCGGACCACACTTAAAACATAGTTTTAGCAAGTACTTCATAGTCAGTGAACCATTCTTTTTATACACCTCAGTTGTGTGTGTCTCATAAAATTTATCCAGTTTCATGTGGATTCATCAATTTGTAGGAATTTTACCAAATTTTGCATCCATCCCAACAGTTCAGTTCTTCAAAGTTCCACCATGCCCCTAAGATTGTGTTCATTTTCAGATAGTCCCTCTTCCAGTAAATAAAGAAATTGGAATTTTTTTTATTATCTTTTTTTATTTACTGGATAGAGACAGCCAGAAATTGAGAGAGAAGGAGGTGATAGACAGGGAGAGAGAGAGACACCTGCAGCCCTGCTTCACCACTTGCAAAGCTTTCCCCCTGCAGGTGAGGATGGGGGCTTGATTTTTCTCTGTCTCTGAGATTAGTGCTCTTCTGAATAAAGTTTTGTTCATACCCATAGGTTTATGTGAAGATGTGCTCTCCCCCATACCCTTGCTGAAAATATTTTAAAAATCAAATTTATTTTTAAATTTGCAAATTTTTCATTCTTTTCTCAGCTTAACCAGAATGTAAGTTCTTTCCAAAGAAAATTTGTTGGTGAAGTGAAGAGGTGTGAAGAACTGGAGAGAATACTAGGTAAGGTCACTTAGGTAATTATTATTATTTTTGTAAGCAAAGATTGTTCACTTTAGAAAAATATAGACAGGCAGAAAGGGAAAGGAGATAGACCATCCATATTCTCATTATTCATGTTTTTATTATTATTATTATTATTATTATTATTATTTTCCCTCCAGGGTGATTGCTGCGACTCCGTGCCTGCACCACGAATCCACTGCTTCTGGAGGCCATTTTTTTCCTTTTGTTGCCCTTGTTGTTTATTGTTGTTGTTATTGCTGTCCTCGTTGTTGGATAGGACAAAGAGAAATGGAGAGGAGGGGAAGACGGGGAGAGAGACACCTGCAGACCTGCTTCACCGCCTGTGAAGTGACCCCCCACTCCCCCCCACTCCCCACCTACAGGTGGGAATCTTTACACAAGTCCTTGCACTTTGTGCCATATACACTTAGCTCGCCGTGCCACCGCCCAACTCCCTATATTATTCCTATTTTAAGTATTTATTTTAATGAGAGGGAGAAACACACACATCAGAGTACTGCACAGCTCTGGTTTATGGTGGTGCTGGGGATTAAGCCTGGGACTTCAGGCATGGAAGTCTTTTTGCATAATCATCATGCTGTCTTTCCAGCCCAGGTTTAGATTATTTTTCCTTACTTTTTACTATTGTCTATAAAAGCAATTCACATACAGGATGGTCAGGTTATTTTGTTGATAGCTTTATTTCTCACTTAACTGTAAGTACTTGCTGTAAATTTTTTTTTTAATTTTACAGCAGAGTGACTTTTTTTTAAAAGTTTTTTAAAAAAAATTTTAATATTTATTTATTTATTCCCTTTTATTGCCCTTGTTGTTTTATTGTTGTAGTTATTATTGATGTCACTGTTGTTGGATAGGACAGAGAGAAATGGAGAGAGGAGGGGAAGACAGAGAGAAGGAGATAAAGGAGAGACACCTGCAGACCTACTTCACCGCTTGTGAAGGGACTCCCCTGCAGGAGGGGAGCCGAGGGCTCGAACCTGTATCCTTACGCCGGTCCTTGCGCTTTTGCGCCACCTGCGCTTAACGCGCTGCGCTACCGCCCGATTCCCAAGTGACTTCTTTTTAATGGCGGTATAGGATCTCATTGTACCAAGATGCCATATGTATTTAACCAATTCTTTATTCTTAGTTATTACCCAGACGCAGCACACACATGTCAATACATTGCTTACAATTGTGTCAAAGGGGGGCCAGGTGGTGGCACACCTGGTTGAGAATACACAAGGACCCTGATCGAGCCCCTGGTCCCCACCTGCATGGGGAAAGCCTTGTGAGTGATGAAGCAGGGTTGCAGGTGTCTCTCTGCCTCTGGCCTTCTCTTTTGCCCTCTTCCCTCTCGATTAAAAAAAAAAAAACAAACTGTATCAAAGGGTCAGTGGCAGGGAGATTGCTTGGTCGTAATTTCTTTTATCTCAGGACTTCCTTTGTTGAAGATGTTAGATCAGTGTTCTCTGACTCTTAGCCATCTGAGCCCAGTAGCACAAGGCTACTGCCTTTATCTGTAAAACCATTAACAGTTTAGCCAGAAGTTGTCATTATCTATTCAAGCCATAAAACTGTGACTGATTTTGTGGTGGATGGGCCTGGAGGAGCTGACAGTTGATTGCAGCACAACATTTGCTTTTAGAAGGAGGAAGAGAAAAACTTGGACATGAGAGAGTTGAGGGGAAGTATGATTTTTGGAATGATTTCTAATAGCAGTTACTTTGGATTAGGCATATATTTGTTTACCACTTGAAGATTTGTATTGTCATTGCTGGGGCTTCACCACTCAGCACTGACTTTATTCACATAGAGAGGTGTCCGCAAGGATAAGATAACACAGCAAAGAAGCTTCCTCTGATATGTTGGGGGCTGGGCTTGAGCCTGTGTCATGAATATGAGAGCTGGTTCACTACCCAGGTGTACTATCTTTTCAGCCCAAGGTTTGTTCACTTATTGACAGCAGAGAAACAGAACATACCCTGGCTAATGTAGTGCTGGGAATTGAACTTGGAACCTCCTAGTAGATAATCTATACATATATATATTTATAATTTTTCCTTTTTTAAAAAAATATTTATTCCCTTTTGTTGCCCTTGTTTTATTGTTGTTGTTATTGATGTTGTAATTGTTGGATAGGACAGAGAGAAATGGAGAGAGGAGAGGAAGACGGGGAGAGAAAGATAGACACCTGCAGACCTGCTTCACCGCCTGTGAAGCAACTCCCCTGCAGGTGGGGAGCCGGGGGCTCGAACCTGGGATCCTTGTGCCGGTCCTTACGCTTTGTGCCATGTGCGCTTAACCCACTGTGCTATCACCTGACTCCCTAATCTATATATTTTAATTAGGGTTTTTTTTTTTTTTTGCCAGAGCACTGCTTAGCTCTGGCTAATGGTGGTGTGAGGGTTTGAACCTGGGACTTTGGAGCCTCAGACATTAAAGTCTCTTTGCATAACCTTTATGCTATTTATTCCCACCCTTAATTAGATTTTTTTAATATTTATTTTATTTATTTATTCCCTTTTGTTGCCCTTGTTGTTTTATTGTTATAGTTATTATTGTTGTTGTCGTTGTTGGATAGGACAGAGAGAAATGGAGAGAGGAGGGGAAGACAGAGAGGAGGAGAGAAAGATAGACACCTGTAGACCTGCTTCACCGCTTGTGAAGCGACTCCCCTGCAGGTGGGGAGCCAGGGTTCGAACCGGGATCCTTATGCTGGTCCTTGTGCTTTGCGCCACCTGCGCTTAACCCGCTGCGCTACAGCCCGACTCCCTAATTAGATTTTTTAAAGGAAAAAAATAACCTTCAGTCATCTGAAATCATTTCTTTTTCATACTCATGCTGTTGAGACCCTGGTTACTTGTGTGTATCATGTCCCATAGTGACCTCACATCCTTGCTTTTGTTACACAAGTTGAGTCAGTGGACAGGTTGTATGGATGGAATGAGGATGCGTAGGGACTTGTTAGTTAGGACTTCCTATAGCTTAAACTGTTTCACAAGCAATACAGACTTTAAAAAAGGGAGCTCTCAAATAAATAAAAATAAAGGAACTCTCAAGTAAATTTAGGTGTAGATACAAAAACAAAGAAAAAATATATAGCCTTTTCCAGAAACCTTAAATCTAGGGTTTCCTGTGTTATATAAAACACCCTCATCCCCCGTGTGTGTTTTTTTCTTTACCAGAGTACTGCTCAGCTCTGAACCTGGGGCCTCAGAGCTTTAGGAGTGAGAACCATTATGCTGTTCCCCCCCGCCCCCGTTTTTTCTGTCTTCTTAATAAGCCAAATAGTAACATGTCTCCAGAATATTTGATCTGATAAAGCCTTTACCAGGCATTGTGATTTTATCCCAAGGAAAGGGCACTTCATGGAATTGAAACTAAAAATTAAAGACATTAAGTTTTAATTTGGTTCACTTTTTTTTTTTTTTTTTATGAATCTAGTTTTAAGTTGAATAAGGACTTGAAATCTACTTTAAAAAAATTCTCTGGGGAGTTGGGCGGTGGTGCAGTGGGTTAAGCGCACGTGGCGCAAAGCGCAGGGACTGGCGTAAGGATCCCGGTTCGAGCCTCCGGCTCCCCACCTGCAGGGGAGTCGCTTCACAGGCGGTGAAGCAGGTCTGCAGGTGTCTATCTTTCTCTCCCCTCTCTCTCTGTGTCTTCCCCTCCTCTCTCCATTTCTCTCTGTCCTATCCAACAACAAAGCAACGTCAACAATGGCAATAATAACCGCAATGAGGCTGCAACAACTAGGGCAACAAAAAGGGGGAAAAATGGCCTCCAGGAGCCGTGGATTCATGGTGCAGGCACCCAGCCCAGCAATAACCCTGGAGGGGAAAAAAAAAAAATTCTCTGAACTTCACTTACTACAGAGAGGGATGGGGGAGGGAGAGAACACACACATACGCTCTCTCTCTCTCTCTCTCCTGTCCATGGAGTTCTGACTTGTTTCCCTTGTTGCCTTGCTGTGGGTCAGGATTGAACCCAGAGTCTCACACATGCAAGGCAGGTAGTCTGCTGCTGGGCCTCCTCCTCAGCCTAGGATCTAGTTTTTAGCTTGAATAGCTTTGTCAATGGTTGTAAACTTCACAGCTGACTGGGGACTCTTAGAAGAGCCTGCCTCCTGACTCCAGTCTCTTGGGGCTCCTTTGCTGATTGAGGGGTGACAGGGACAAGCAGGCTGCCCTACACTTCCTAATGTGTCCTTAACCTCTGGTGTGCGTCAGCTACAGGTGAGAGGCAGCTGTCACTCCAGAGTTCTTCAACTTGAGTTTTAGACATGAAGAACCTTTGAAGGAATTTCAGGAAATATTTACCCAGGTTATTGTTTATTTTGTCGCTGCCTTGCTGATCTCTCTAGGCAGTGTTACTCTGCAGTTCCCTGGAAACAGATATTGAAGGTGACCTGTAAGTATACTGGAGCAAGCAGGATTTCTGTGCATATAGGTTTTGGTTTTTATTTTATGTTTGATTTTTAAATTATCTTTATTTATTTGATAAATACAGTCAGCAATTGAGAGGCAAGGGGATATAGAGAGGGAGAGACACCCGCAGCACGACTTCATTCATGAAGCTTTCCCCCTGAGTCCTTGAGCTTTGTAGTGTGTGTGCTTATCCAGCTGTGCCACCGCCCAGCCCTGGTTTTGGTCTTTCTACAGTCCAGGGAGGTTGGGATGTAGTGTGTTCTGATTGAAATGTTTATCAGTGTTTTATTCCAGTCTGTTTAACTTTTGTTCCCACAGCCTACTTGGTTCAGGAAATCAATAGAGCTGATATTCCCCTTCCTGAGGGAGAGACCAGTCCTCCTGCACCACCTCTGAAACAAGTTCTGGAAATGCAGGTAACTTGTCTCAGTGAAGTTGTTTTAGGTCTCATATTTGTTAATTCCAGATACTGCTTCTTTCTTGTCTTTACATTTGGCTTCAGGAACTCAACCAAGGGATTTTATTCCTTTGAGAGAAAAAGGAGTGGAGAGAGAGGAGAGACAGGGGGGTTATGGTGGATGGGCGGTGGTACACCTGGTTAAGTGCACATATTACCAACCACAAGGACTCAGGTTCAAGCCCCCACTGCCCATCTGCAGGGCGTCTGTTTTATGACTGATGAAGCAGCAGGTCTGTAGGTGTCTTTTCTCTTCCTCTGTCTATCTCCCTGTCCTCTCTCAATTTCTCTGCTCTATTTAACAAAAAAGAAAATTAGAAAGAAAGAAAAGTGGGGGGGTGGCCACTGGGAGTGGTGGATTGGTAGTACTGGCACTGAGCCCCAGCAATAACCCTGCTGGCAATAAAAAACAAACAGAGAGCACCACTCCCAACATCAGGTCTATGGTGCTCAGATTATGGCCTTGCTTGGTAAGATATATGCTCTGCCCAGTGAGCTAATCTCCCAGTGCCCCACATGCTGATAATTTTCTTTCTTTCTTTTTTTCTTTTTTTCTTTCTTTCTTTCAAAAAATATTTATTTATTCATTCCCTTTTATTGCCCTTTTGTAGTTATTATTGTTGTTGTTATTGATGTCATTGTTGTTAGATAGGACAGAGAAATGGAGAGAGGAGGGGAAGAAAGGGGGAGAGAACGACAGACACCTGCAGACCTGCCTCACCGTCTGTGAAGTGACTCCCCTGCAGGTGGAAAGCTGGGGACTCAAACCAGGATCCTTATGCCAGTCCTTGCACTTTGTGCCACGTGTGCTTAACCCACTGCGCCACCACCTGACTCCCTACTTTTCTAGTTTATTATGTTTAATTTATTTCATTTCATTCATTTCATTTTATATTTTATTTGTTTTAATGAAAGAGATACAGAAAGGAAAATACACAGAGACCAGAGCTTTGCTCAGATCAGGGTTATGGTAGTACTGGGGATTGAACCTGGGACCTCAGAGCTTCAGGCATGAAAGCCATTTGCATAACCATTATGCTGTCTCCTCGTGTGATACTGACCTTTATTTATATTGTCTAGTGCTTTTCTGCCTTTCTTTCTTGGTCTTGGTTTTTCTACAGTCAGGGGAGGTTGGGATGTACTGTGTTCTGATTGAAATGTTTGATTATCAGTGTTTCATTCCAGTCTATTTAACTTTTGTTCCCAAAATCATAAAGTGAAAATTAAAAAATAAGATGAGGAGTCGGGCTGTAGTGCAGCGGGTTAAGCGCAGGTGACGCAAAGTGCAAGGACTGGCGTAAGGATCCTGGTTCGAGCCCCCGGCTCCCCACCTGCAGGGGAGTCGCTTCACAGGCGGTGAAGCAGATCTGCAGGTATCTTTTTCTCCCCCTCTCTGTCTTCCCCTCCTCTCTCCATTTCTCGCTGTCCTATCCAACAACGACGACAACAATAACTACAACAACAAAAAAAAAACCAGGGTAACAAAAGGGAATAAATAAATAAAATAAATATTTAAAAAATAATAATAATACTATGGTTAACCTTCAGTAATAGATTGTTGGGGTACATTCTTCACCTTATTATTATTAGTAATTATGTTTACAGAGCTAGGGTTCGTGCATGTGTAGTTTCTCTACTCCCGGGGCCACTTTTTTTTCATTCAAAATTACAAAGAGAAAGAGGGGAAGACAAGGGGTCAGGCGTTGGCGCACGTGGCTAAGCACTCACATTACAGTGCACAAGCATTCCGGTTCAAGCCCCTGGCCCCCACCTGCAGAGGGAAAGCTTCATGAGCAGTGAAGCAGAACTGCCGGTCTCTCTCCTTCTCTCTCTCTCCCTCCCCTATCAATGTCTCTCTGTCTGTATCCAATAATAAATAAATAAACAAATAAATAAATAAATAAAATTGAAAAGAGAGAGAGAGACAGCACAGCACTGCTTCATTTGATGGCTTGAACCTGGGCCCTGGGCCTGGCAAGGCACATGGCCGATCTGGTGAGCTATCTCTTGGCCTTAACTGTGGTATCTTTTAGTTGTAGTTCAGTGCTTTATTCTTTATTTTGTTTTATTTTGTTAGTGTATCTCCTTTTCAGAGACGTATGAAAATTAGGCTGTGAAATCTAGTTCTTAGTCATGACCATGAAATGCTTCCGAAAGTTCACTCTGAACTTACCCATGTCTCCTCCTACCTCAGGGAATTGAGGCTTCGGTATATATCATACCCTCCCCGTTCTTTCTAGATTCACTCTGACCTTTGTCCCTCTAACTTTGAGGAGCTGGTGATAGTGACAGAGTAGTTGACCAGTAGGGCAGTAGACACAGTCCCTTCTCTAGGAGTTCAGCATGTTGGGTGTCGGGTCAGTGTCCCCCAGAGAGAACACTAGCTTGTCTTTCCCATCAGCTGCTCTTCCCCCCCCCCCCTCCGGGGTTATTGCTGGGGCTCGGTGCCTGCACTACGAATCCACTGCTCCTGAAGGCTATTTTTTTTCCCTTTTGTTGCCCTTTTTTAAAAATATTTTTTATCGTTGTTGTGGTTGTTATAATTGTTATTGATGTTGTTATTGTTGGATAGGACAGAGAGAAATGGAGAAAGAAGGGGAAGACGGGGAGAGAAAAGTAGACACACCTGTAGACCTGCTTCATCGCTTGTGAAACGACCCCTCTGCAGGTGGGGAGCCAGGGGGCTCGAACCGGGATCCTTATGCTGGTTCTTGCACTTCGCGCCATGTGCACTTAATCCCATCAGTTACTCTTTGAGGCTTCGGTCTAATTATGTGATAGTTTATCACCCTGGGAAATAGACCAGAGTTCCTTCGAATACCTGTGAAGTTATCATTGTGTAAGCAGAACAGTCCACTACTGGCTGCTTAGTTTGTTTATCTTGAAGGAAGTCATTTAACATCTGGTATATGAATGGATTCTAGAGCAAGTTAAAGAGACAATAATACAGTCATCTGGTTTAACCTGTTTGATGGCTTGGTTATACTATAATTACTGTGACTACTGGTGGTTTATGGCTGTTTATAAGGCAGAACACAAATAATAAATATAGTACCTGGAAGATTTGTCTGAGTACAGCTTTCATTGAGCCAGTGATAGGTTTTATAGATTGCTGCTTCTATTGTTTGGATAGTGGGGTATTGTTAAGGATTCTTAATATGTGACTTTTAAAAAAGGAGAGAGAAAGAGGACCAGCACACTGCTCAGTTCTGGCATAAGGTGGCACCAGGGATTGAACCTGTGGCCTCTGGGGCCTTAGCCACGCAAGTTGGTGCTCCAGCAGGCTGAGCCTAATCTGGAACTATTTTATTCAAGAAGATTCACTTTCAGGAGTTTTTATGCCCAATTAACTATGTAAATGGAACTGCATAGAAACTTTTAAGTTAGATACTACAAATTAATGTTTGGGGGAGATTATCTAACATTTTTCCATGTTACAAATAAAAGGAAATGTTGACATGCAAGGGGAAGGCACTGTTGTATGGTGATGGACAGCAGATAAGGATGACAGAGAACAATGACAGTCCTTTTATCAGACAAGAGCTTGTTCCTTAGGAGACTTAGAGCCACCACCGCATCCCATCTCCTGTGTCACATATGGCGTGAGCGTCATCGGAAAAACCTGAATCAACATGAAACAATAATTTATGGACCTTTAAAATCCCTTGCCATGTTCTCATATCCCTACCCAACTGGCATCAATTCAGGCGTTTTAAAACCACTGCTTTTGCAACCACTGGATGATGTCACAGTGGGTAAAACATTGGACTCTTAAGCATGAGGTCCTGAGTTTGATCCCTGGCACTGTATGTGTCAAAGTGATGCTTTGGTTCTCTCTCTACTCTCTACCCCACTCTCCTAAGTAAATATATCTTAAGAAAGAAGGAAAGAAAGAAAGAAAAGGTTTTGCTGTACTATAGAAATACTTCACAACTATCTTTGAGATTGATCCATGCTTGTATTCTGTTTTAGGAGCAGTTGCAGAAGCTTGAGGTTGAACTGAGAGAAGTCACGAAGAACAAAGAGAAACTGAGGAAAAACTTGCTTGAACTGATAGAGTATACTCACATGCTGAGAGTGACAAAAACCTTCGTAAAGCGAAATGTTGAGGTATTGAGCAACATGGGTGAAGGCCTTCATTCATTTATAAAAGTCTCCTTCCCAGAACTTTTTGGAGTTTTTGAACAATTCTTAAAAATATATTGCTTTTTTTACAGTCACATTTAATTTATAAATTCATTTTTCAGTTGGGTTCTATGACATAAAACATGATGTTTTTCAAGCCTTTGCCTGTGGTGATGGGCTTTAGCAATAACATTTTTTTTTCTATTTGTAAACTGCTCTAGTTTTCAGTTGAAAAACATCTGGTGGCCAGGAGGTAGGACAGTGGATAAATGTTGGACTGTCAACATGAGGTTCTGAGTTCTATCCCTGACATCATATATGCCGGTGTGATGCTCTGATTCTCTTTTCTCATAAATAAACAAATAACTATTTTTTAAAAAAATTAATATTTTATATGGATATTTTGCCATAGTATTTTATAGGAATTAAATATGCAGGTGTTTACTTTTCTTTTGGGGGTATAATTGATACATAGTATTACCATTATTTATTTTAAAATATTTATTACTTGTATTATTTTTATTTTATATTTATTTAATTTCCCTGTTGTTGCCCTTGTTTTTTTTTTTATTATTGTTGTTGCTATCGATGTCATTGTTGTTGGATAGGACAGAGAGAAATGGAGAGAGGAGGGGAAGACAGAGAGGGGGAGAGAAAGATAGACACCTGCAGACCTGCTTCACCACCTGTGAAGCGACTCCCCTGCAGGTGGGGAGCCAGGGGCTTGAACCGGGATCCTCACACCGGTCCTTGTGCTTTATGCCACGTGTGCTTAACCTGCTGCGCTATCGCCCGACTCCCTACTTAGTTTATTTTAATGAGAGATACAAAGAGAAAGACACAGAAAGACCATAGTATTGCTCAGTTCTGACTTATGGTGCTTCTGGGGATTGAACCTGGAAGCTTCACACATGAAAGTCTTTTTGCACAACTATTTTGCTGCCTCCCCAGCCTAGTAGATAAATCTTTAAAAAAAAAAAAATGAAGAGAAATGGCTGAATAGTGGAAGATTTTGTTGTTGTTGTTGTTGTTGTTGTTGTTATTGCTGGGGCCTCACTGCTCCAGGCTGACTTTTTCCAATATAGAGAGATAGAGATAGTGGCTGGGTGGTGGTGCACCTGGTTGAGTGCACATGTTATAGTGCTCAAGGACCCAGGTTTGAGCCCCTGTTTTCCACCTGCAGGGGGAAAGGTTTTCGAGTGGTGAACCAGGGCTGCAGATGTCTCTCTCTCTATTTTCCCCTTCCTTCTCCATTTCTGACTGTGTCTATTCAATAAATAAATGAATAAATAATTAAAAAGAGAGGGAAAGAGAGAGAGACACAGAGAGAGGCTGGGTGGTGGCACACCTGGTTGGGCATGCATGTTCTAGTGTAGAATGACCCAGGTTCAAGTCCCAGTTCCCCACCTGCAGGGGAGGGATGCTTCTGAGCAGTAAAAGTGTCTCTCTTCTCTCTCCCTGTCTTCCCCACCACTTTCAATTTCTCTTTGTCTCTATCCAATTAATGGATTACTTAAAACAGAGAAAGAGAACAAGAAAAGAGGATAAAACAGCACAGTACCAAAGCTTCCCCCAATGTAGTGGGGCTCTAAGTCTTGTGTCTGCGAGGTATGCATGGCAAAGCAGGTTCACTTCCCAGGTGAGCTATCTTGCTGGCCCTGGACCATGGATGCTGAACTTAAAAAAAAACAAAACTAAGCTTTCCATCCCCCCCCCACATTCCTAAGTGTAAAGGAAGTAAAGATATCTGTAGTTTGCAAAAATAAGGAACAGCCCGTCCACTGTACAAAACTGGAGGGAGGGGCCAGTTCATCCCTTATCTGCGTAGTTTCACTTCAGGCAGGGGTAGCTTCTGACGGGATCACTCTTCCTTGGATGATGACTTACCTTATAACTATAATTTTATGTAAATGTCTTCCCAGTAGCTTACAGATAAGTGATGGGAAGTTAACCTCTTTTTTTTGGTAATAGTTTATTTATTTTTATTTTTTATTGGATTAATGGTTTACAGTCAACAATAAATACAGTTGTTGGTACTTGTGTAAAATTTCTCAGTTGTCGGCAAAATACTCAAACCCCTTTATTTATTTATTTAGCCACCAGGTTTATCACTGGGGCTTAGTGCTGGCACTATGAATCTATCCCTTCTGGTGGCCATTTTTCTTTTTTTTTTTCTGCTATACTTGATATGATAGGGCAGAGAGACATTGAAGAGGAAGGGGACAGAGAGAGAGAGAGCGAAACACCTGCAGATCTGCTTCACTTTTCGTGTATTTGGGGGTCGGGTGGGGGCTTGAACCCAGGTGCATAAACATGCTAATATATGAACTTAACTGGGTGTGCCACTGCCCAGCCCCTCTACTTATTTTTTATGAGAAAATAGAGCACTGTAGTGGATGGAACATTCTGGATGTGGTACTGAGGATAGATCTCAAGACCCCGTGCATGAAAGGAATATGCTCCCCTAGCCACCTTCACAATGCTTTTTTTGCCTTCAGGTTGGGGTTTGGTACCTGTACCATGAATCCACTGCTCATTGAAGCCATTTTCTCTCATTTTATTGGATAGCACAGAGAGAAATTGAGAGCGATGGGGGAAATGAAGGAGAGAGAAGGAAGTGCTTCACTGCTTGTGCGGCATCCCCCCCCACCCCATAGGTGGGGAGCCAGGGGCTCGAACTTGGATCCTTGTGTGGGTCCTTGAGCTTAGTACTATGTGTGCTTAACTAGGTGCGCCCTCCTCCCCGCTTCCCCCAACCGTTAACCTTCTTTATTTACCGGAGCTGATTTACCTGTCTAAGTTAGCATGGGGCCCCAGTGCCCAGATTGAAGTAACTAGTTAGGATGCCTACACATTTGTTTGGAAACATGATTTATGAAGTAAAGTGCCATTTTTAATGAGACACCTTGTTTCTATCTTGTAGTTTGAACCCACTTATGAAGAATTCCCTCCCTTAGAGAGAGAATCGTTGTTGGACTACAACTCCATGCAGAGATTGGGAGCAAAGCTGGGGTAGGTGACGCTGGGCTGTCGCATTTCATAGTGCCCTTCTTGTCAGAGGGTGAACATCATACAGTGACTGAATGGACATTATGTGAAAGCCTATGACTGAATGAGAGAAAGTGAGGACTTGTTTAAGAAGACAAGTTCTCCTGTTCTAGTTGAGTTGAATTACTCAGCTGTATTGATGCATTTAGCTAAATATGAAGGGGATTTCTTCTCTTGCTATAATGAACTGGAAAGAAGGACCCTTTATGCCATTCAGTGTTACTACAGTGAGCCTAAAATAATTGGTCATTGAGGTGTCCAGTCCTGTTCTGTGTGACTGAAACAACAGGGGCCAAGCTGAGTGGGTTAATTAATTCTTTGTGTTTGAAAAATTGCTACTGTTTATTCTTTCTGTTCACTTGAACTAAGGTCAGCTTTTGTTCCCTCATATAACTTGTAAAATCTTTTTAAACATGAACTTGTATTCCTTTTTTCCTTATCTGTAGGAATTTGGTGATGCTTATTTAGAGAATATTTTTCTCCAGAGAGAATTAATGTTTATATCTGTCAGCAATACCTGAGAACATTGTATAAACCTGGAATCGTTTTATGTTAGTTTCACAGTTTAGGTTTTTTCCCATTATGCAAGCATTGTGAATTTAAGCCACAAACTCGAGTGAATGCTAACTTGTGGTTATAATTTTTTTTTTTTTTTTTTTTTTTGCCTTCAAGGTTATCGCTGGGGCTTGGTGCCTGCACTACAAATCCACTGCTCCTTGAGGCTATTTTTCCCATTTTTTTGCCCTTGTTGTTGTTGCTATTATTATTGTTATTGTTGATGCCATTGTTGTTGTATAGGACATAGAGAAATGGAAAGAGGAGGGGAAGACAGGGGGAGAGAAAGATAGACACCTGCAGACCTATTTCACCACCTGTGAAGCAACTCCCTTGAAGGTGGAGAGCCACCCATGTGACTTAACCCGCTGCACTACTGACTGGCCCCTACAATTATAAATTCTTTCTTTTTTTTCTTTTCTTATTTATTTATTTTTACTGAGAGAGGTAAAAAGATACAGAGAGAGAGGAGAAGATACCAGAGCACTGCTCAACTCTGGGTTATGGTGGTTACAAATTATTAAGGAATACTTCCCCCTTCTACCCAGAACTGAGACTGAAGTCACCAAGTTTACATTTAGTTACATTTACATTAAATTCTTTTGCAAGGTAGGTTTTTTTCTTTTTTCTTTTTTCTTTTTCTTTTTCTTCTTTTGATAGAAAAGAGGGACCCAGGGGGAAGCTTCCTTTTTTTTTTTAAAATTTTTTTTGGTATTTCTCTTTTGTTGCCCTTTTTTTTTTAAATTGTTGTTGTAGTTATCGTTGTTGTTATTGATGTGGTTGTTAGATAGGACAGAGAGAGGAGGGGACGACAAAGAGCGGGAGAGAAAGATAGACACCTTCAGACTTGCTTCACCACCTGTGAAGTGACCCCTGTGCAGGCAGAGAGTCCGGGGCTTGAACCCGGATCCTTAACGCTGGTTGTCATGCTTAGCACCACATGCACTTAACCCGATGCGCTACCACCTGGCTTCTGGGAAGCTTCCTTCTGTGTGATGGGGACTGGGTTCAAACTTGGGTCACACACGTGGCAAAGCAGCGCACTATCCAAATGAGCTATTTTGCTGGTCCCTCAAGGTGAATTTTTTTCTTCCCAGTCCATCCATTCATGAAAGGACGGGAGTTCCAATCCTACTGGAGACTGGGGAGGATTCATTCATGTCTCCTTATCTTACAGAGACCTAGTACCTGCCTCCTTTCTCCCACATAGGCATTTGAGTTCAAGACTTTATGGTACTGGGTCAGAATAATAACATCAGGATGATTCTAGGTCTTTGTTTATTTTTGGTTTCTCAGGTTCCTCATAACTATAGGCTCAGTTAAACATTTCATAATATTTTATAAACACGAGGAAAGAGCAGAGAGAATGAGGTGTGTGTGTGGTGGGGGGGGGGGGACCAAGAGCACTGCTCAGCTCTGACTTAAGGTAGTGCTTGGGATTGAACCTGGGACCTCTGAGGTCTCAGACATATAAATAGCTGTTCTAATAGACTGAGCTATTTCCCCAGCCCTTAAAGCATATTTTAAAAATAGTTTGCCCTGTTTGGATGCTTTGCAGTTAAAGTGTCTTCAGAGTAACTTGAGCCTTTTGTCAGATTTGAAAGCCTTTGTTGTACTTGTAATACCATTTGAAAATAATCTGTAGAGTATTGATCATGCTTTCATTCCAGTTGACTGTAGCTTGTCTCTACTGTCTCATAGATTTGTCTCTGGCCTAATTCAACAAGGAAAAGTTGAAGCATTTGAAAAAATGCTGTGGAGGGTCTGCAAAGGTTACACCATCGTGACCTACGCAGAACTGGATGAGCCCCTCGAAGATCCTGAAACTGTGAGTCTGTCTCTGTCCCCATTAATAATGGCAGACTAACGGCCATGTGGAGGTGCAGAGTGTGCCCCCTGAGAGCGAGTGGTCCACCTGGTGCCTCTGTGTCCGCAGATCATTCAGGTGTGGTCCCTGAGTCAAGGGTTGTACCCACACCATCACATATTTCCCTGAAAAGGGAGGTCCTGTGCTCTGCTCAAAATGCCATTTTATCGAGAGGCAAGGGTTGGTGCAAGGAAAAGGAGTTTCTTTTCTGGTTGCTAATGGGCCTGGAAGATGGCAGATGTGTGTCTTGAAAGTCATCTTACTCGGGGGTCAGGGTTTATCTAAAGCATACTGAAATTGTAATGTGCCACTAGTCCATTAAATATTACAGAAAACTTTAGAAAAAATATTTTAAAATATTTATTTATTCCCTTTTTTTGCCCTTGTTTTATTGTTGTAGTTATTATTGATGTCGTTGTTGTTTAATAAGGGAGAGAAAAATGGAGAGAGGAGGGGAAGACAGAGAGGGGGAGAGAAAGATAGACACCTGCAGACCTGCTTCACCACTTGTGAAGCGACTCCCCTGTAGGTGGGGAGCTGGAGGCTCAAACTGGGATCCTTAGAAAAAATATTTTTTATTGACATAAGAGAGAAAGAGAACCAGAGCATCACTCTGACATGCAATGCCAGGGATTGAATTTGGACCTTATGCTTTCAAGTCCAATGCTCAAGCCACTGTACCTCCTCCCAAGCCACTTTCCTCTCTTCCCTCTCTCTCTTTCTCTCTCTTTCTCTTCCCCTCTCTCTCTCTCCCTCTCTCTGTCTTTCTCTCTCTCTCTCTTCCCACCTCTCTCTCTCTCTCTCCCTTTCTTTCTCTCTCTCTTTGTGTCTCCCTGAAATTAAAAAGAAAGCTGAAGGAGTTCCCTGAGAGTGCTGGAGTATGCAGGTATGAAGTCCTGATTGAAGACAAAAAACAAAAACCCTGTGAAGATACAGCTAAGACAGGTGCACAGGCATACCTTGCTGCGTTGCACTTGATCACGCTCTGTGGCCCTTGCAGTTCTGCAAATTGAATCCCGTGTTGCCACATGCCTGTCAGAGCCATGTTCCCATCAGCATGTGTCTCTGTCACATTTCACTCATTCTCAAATACCACCTTTTCAGGGAGGCCTTTTCTGATCACCCTGTTTCACAGCAGACTCTCAAGGGGGCTGGAAGATGTCTCACACACTAGGGTGCACACTTCCCCAGGCACAAGGACCTGGGTTCAGGACCCTGTTCACCATACAGGAGGGCCATGCAAAGGGGAAGGAAGTTTTTACAAGCAGTGGAGCAGTGCTGTGGTGGCGCTCTGTATTTCTCTGTCTCTCAGAGAAAGGAAAGGAAATCTAGCGCACTTAGTGTCTATTGGGAGAGGTGGGAGAACACAGGCGTGAAGTGCCAGCAAAGCTCTCGTGTCAATAAATAAATAAATAAAATGAAATCTAACTCCCGGACTCCTCTCTCTCCTGGCTGCTTCCAGTGTTGTTTTCTTTGTGGCACTGGCCTTCATTTGGCATATTATGTATTTTCTTTGTGCTTCTCACTGCCAACTTACATATAAGCTCCCCTTCCATTTACAGATTTTTGTCTGTTCGCTGCTGTATCTTTAGCTCCTAGAACAGTGCCTGGCCAGGAAGTAAAAAACTTAGTTGCAGCAGACTTATTCCTGTCCACCCTTCCTTTTGTCCTGAGGGGTATATTGTCCCTTTAAGTTTTCTACAAGCCCTGATTGTGTATCTTAGCTAAATAGATTCCTACCTTTGTGTGGAGCCTGGAGTCAAGGCTGTTTCTCATTTTGCTAGAGCCAGTCCTCAGTCTGCCTTTAGTGGGTGAGGTTTTTTTTTTTTTTTTTTCTTGATGTATGTCAGTCCTCTTTGCCCAATTCTGGGGTATACTGTGAATTCTTTGTTGGGCTGATAGAAGAATTCCCCAAATAGCAGTAGACCAGCTCCATGGGTGGTAGAGTGGTGCTGTGGTGTCTTTCTTCTCTCTCTCTCTTTTTCATACCAGAACACCTAACTATCAGTTCTGCAAATTGAACCCCGTGTCGCCACATGCCTGTTAGAGCCATGTTCCCAATAGCACGTCTCTGTCACATTTCACTCATTCTCAAATACCGTTCTGGCTATGTGTGGTGCTGGGGATTGAACCCAGGACTTCAGAGCCTCAGGCATGAGAATCTCTTTGCATAACCACTATGCTATTTAACTCTACCCTCTTTCTTCTGTGTCTCTCCCTCTTTCTCTTCCCTGCCTCACAAAAGCTCTCCTTCATCTGTAGTAAATAAATCTTGAAAGAAGAAAACTCCTATTTGGTTGTATGTGTAGAATATTTCTAAGTATAGTTAATTCTGTGGCCCAGGAAGTGTGTAATGGCTAGAGCATCAGATTGCAACATTAGACCTTGAGTTCAGCCTCTGGCATTACATGTGTATGACTGTCATATATGTTATTATTATTATTTTCCTAGTGATAGACTGGCTAAGTAGCTTACTTGAATAGTGGGCTGTTTTGCCATGTGCGTGACCCAGGTTCAAGCTGGAACCTCACACATTAGAGGAATGTTCAGTGCTGTTATCTTTGTCACTGTCCACCTGCCTCTTTGTCTCTATCTAAAAACAAACAAAACTGTAGTCACTTCTTTTTATTTGTGGCATTTATGGCCTGTAAAGTTGCTGTAAGCACTGGATTAGTGATGCCAAACCATTGCTTCTAAGGGAGAAACAAGGTTAGGCTCCTGTGAGTCTCTGGTCACAACATTTATGTAACCTTGTTTTATATGCATTTCTATTTAAAGAGACTTTTTATTATTTTTTAAAAGGAGGTTTTATTTTATTATTATGTTTTTAAGATTTATTTATGAGGAAGATAGGAGAAGAGAGAAAGAACCAGACATCACTCTGGCACAGGTGCTGCTGGGGATCGAACTCAGGACTTCATGCTTGAGAACCCAAAGCTCTCAAGCCCACTGCGCCATCTCCCGGACCACTAGGAGATTTTATTTATCTGTGATTGAGAGAGAGAGAGAGAGAGAAAGAGAGAGAGGAGAGAGAAAAAGAGAACCAGACATCACTCTGGTCCATGTGCTGCCAGAGATCTCTTGAGAGTTCACGATCCACCATGCCACCTCCTAGACCACCAGTGGTACCAGTCTAATAGATACTGTGATCACGAACATTGAACTCATGACCGACTGCATTATTACACATGCTTAAACCGAGATGAGATAGACATTGGTTTTCTCCCTAAAGCCCCTCAAAGCCATTCTGTGTTTAGAACACTAGATGGCACCTCTTTTTTTTCTTTTTAAATATTTATTTATGTATTTATTCCATTTTTGTTGCCCTTGTTTTTTTTATTTATTATTGTAGTTATTGTTGTTGTCATTGTGTTGGGTAGGACAGAGAAATGGAGAAAGGAGGGGAAGACAGTGGGGGAGAGAAAGATAGACACCCGCAGACCTGTTTCACTGCCTCTGAAGGGATTCTCCTGCAGGTGGGGAGCTGGGGGCTCGAACCAGGATCCTTACACAGGTCCTTGTGCCTCACACCACCTGCACTTAACCTGCTGCGCTACCGTCTGACTCCTGGCACCTCTTTCTAAATGTGAAACTACTGACACAAAAGTACAAGCGGGACACTAAATAGACCACCAGAAGGACCTTGATGAGTGAGGACACAAAAGCAGAATCACGTTGTCTGACCTCTGCTAGAACGTGGATGCTGGTTACTTAAGTATTTTTTAAAAAATTGTTTTAATGATATTTATTTATTGGATAGAGACAGCCGGAAATTGAGAGGAAGGGGGAGGTAGAAAGCGAGAGAAACAGTGAGACACCGGCAGCCCCGCTTCACCACTCGCAAAGCTTCCCCTGTACAGATGGGGTCTCGGGGCTTGAACCTGGGTCCTTGTGCATTGTAACATGTGCACTCAACCAGGTGCGCCACCACTGGCCCATGACTTAAGTATTTTACTGCTCTGTGTGTAGATGACTGAAAACACACTGACTGTTTTGATTCTGGGCATGTGAAGACATTTCAGCCTGGAGGTGAGTCTGCACTAGGGAATCTGCAAATAATGACGATCAACTGGGTTTGTTGAATGAATGAACTAATGACAGGACTTGAGCTACCGATTTTTTTCCAAGTTTTACTGACACAAAAGTAACAGTTCTTATTTGCTCTTTGTAGGGGGAAGTGATAAAATGGTACGTGTTTTTAATCTCCTTTTGGGGAGAACAGATTGGCCACAAGGTTAAGAAGATATGTGACTGGTAAGAAAAGAAAACAGTTCATTTCACTTCTTTATATTGAGTTACTTCTGGTTTTCCTTAAGGATCATCTTGTGTTTGAAGAGAAAAATAATAGGTTCAAAATGCTGTTGATTCTTATTATATGATTTCTTTGCAATGATACTCCCCCCTCCCCCAATACTGTTCAGCTCTGGCTTATGGTGGTGCTGGGGATTGAACCTGGGACCTCAGAGTCTCAGGCATGAAAGGCTTTTTGCTCAACTATTTTGCTGTCTTACCTCCCAGCACAGTACTATGTTTTTTTGTTTTTTTTTTTAATATGTGGTACTGGGGAATGAACCCTTGTCCTTCTGTGATGCTATACTACTGAGCAGTGTCCAGGGCCTCCTAGTCTTTTTCTTTTTATTTAGAGGGAGCAAGAAAGAGAGAGGGGGAGAGACAGATACAGAGAGGAGAGATACCACAACATTGATCCATCATCCCTAGTGCTCCCTTGAGACTATATTCATATCATACCCTGACTTGGTGGGTTTTTTTTTTCCTGGGAATCAAAACTTATGAGCAGTGGGAGTAAGAGTGACTTGTTTATTGATTGATTTAAAAAAAAATTATTTATTTTCTCTTCCCTTGTTTTTCATTGTTGTAGTTATTATTGATGTTGTCATTGTTAGATAGAGAGAAATGGAGAGTAGAGGGGAAGATGGAGAGGGGGAGAGAAAGATAAACAATTGCAGACCTGCTTCACTGCCTGTGAAGCGACTCCTGCAGGTGGGGAGCTGGGGCTCAAACTGGGATCCTTGTGCTTTGCACCATGTGCGCTTAACCCACTGTGCTACTGCCCGACTCCCTCCCCCCCCTTTTTTTTTCTTTACCCAGAGCACTACTCATTTCTGGTTTATAGTAAGGCATTTGTTTCTGAAACCTTGGGGCCTCAGGCATGAAAGTCTTTTTGTATAACCTAGTCAGTTATTTCCATGGCTAGGAGTGAGCTTTTGCTATTTTGTTCCTTCCTGCTTTTAGCCGCATAGAGGTTTATTTCATCACCAAACACAGTGTTCACCTCTTGCAGAACACTTGGCAGATTTCTCATTGTGCTTTGGTGTGGGGGCATGGGGTGGGGTGTGGCATGGGCTCTCGGCAGGCCTAGCTAGACTCAGAGACTGGCCCTGCTACTCACACTGGACAAACTTAGACTGGTCACAAACTCTAGGCTCGCACTCTGCAGACAGGATAGCAACCCCTTTAGAGCTGCCAGGACTCTGCTGAAGGGTCCAGGGTGGCTTAGGCCCCCACTAAGTGTTGAGTCTGTGTGCAGCAGGGCTCATCTGTGACTTACTCTTGCTGAGAAATGGGAAGGAAAAAAAAAAAAAGCACCAAACTCCAAAGGATACCCTTTGATTTTCACAGTCAGGACACTTTAGAAGATTTTGTTTCTTACAGAGATAAGGCTAGGACTGGGCATTTGCCTTTGGATTAGTGTGCAGCAGTTTTTGTGTTTTTTCTTTCTTTTCTTTTTTTTTTAAGACAGAGGCAGAGAGAGTGAGAAAGGCCACAACAATGAAGGTTCCTCCTATGTGGTGGGGGGCGGGGGCTTGAACTTGTGTTATGTACATAGCAAAATAGCGTACTACCCAAGTGAACTATTTCGTTGGCTCTGGGATCTCACCCTCAAGCCTCAGTGGTATGGAAAGTTATTTGTAGGTGTTATAATGCTGTTATTTTAAGACCTATAAAATTGTTTTAGGTTAGTTTAGAAAAAAACCTAAAATTAGCACATTCAACCCATGATTTCACAAATATTGCTAAGGATAAAGCTAGAGGCAGGTCTTCAGAAAAACATGAAGTATGGTAGTAAAACACTAAATAAGGTGCTGCATTTTGGGGGATTTGGCTCTACAGTCTTACTGTATTCTGGGGCTCCTCTGGCTCTAGCTCTTTGATAGGAAGGAAAAGATGACTACAGCCTGTGTTGAAGGTAATTGGAAGGGCTAGTCTGACGAGAGCTCACGCGGGAGGGTGCCTGCTTGGCCCAGTACGTGAATGGCATTAAATTCAGCTCCACTACACTGGGGGATCTATGATGTCTTTCTGTCTCTCTGTGCCTCTTTCTCTCTTCCTTTCTGAAAAAGATACCCAGAGCAGTGATGTTCCTGTGACAAAAAAAAAAAAAAGGGCAAATGCTAGTAAACCAGAGGTTTTTTTTCTCCTTGATTTCCTTTTATTATTATTATTTTAAAAAATATTTATTTTATTTATTTCCTTTTGTTGCCCTTGTTTTTTATTATTGTAGTTATTATTATTTATTTATTTGGTTATTCTTTTTTTTTTTTTTTTGCCTCCAGGGTTATTGCCAGGGCTCAGTGCCAGCACCACAAATCCACTGTTCTTGGAGGCCATTTTTTCCCTTTTGTTACCCTGGTTGTTTTACCATTGTTGCGGTTATTATCATTGTTATTGATGTCATTGTTGTTGGATAGGACAGAGAGAAATGGGGAGAGGGGGAGGCAGGGAGGGGAAGAGAAAGACAGACACCTGCAGACCTACTTCACTGCCTGTGAAACGACCCCCCCTGTAGGTGGGGAGCTGGGGCCTGGAACTGGGATCCTGACTCTGGTCCTTGCGCTTTGCTCCACGTGCGCTTAACCCACTGCGCTACCGCCCGACCTCTGTTGTAGTTATTGTTGTCGTTGTTGGCTAGGACAGATAGAAATGGAGAGAGGAAGGAAAGACAGAGACGGGGAGAGAAAGATAGACACCTGCAGACCTGCTTCAGTGCTTGTGAAGCAACCGCCCTGCAGGTGGGGAGCTGGGGGCTTGAACTGGGATCCTTATGCTGGACCTTGCGCTTTGCGCCACGTGCGCTTAACCCGCTGCGCTAACGCCTGACTCCCGATTTCCTTTCTTACGTAATTATCATTGTGCATTCTTTTTTTTTTTATATTTATTTATTTTATTCCCTTTTGGTGCCCTTGTTGTAGTTATCATTGTTGTTATTGATGTCATTGTTGTTGGATAGGACAGAGAAATGGAGAGAAAAGGAGAGAGAAGGGGAAGACAGAGGGGGGAGAGAAAGATAGACACCTGCAGACCTGCTTCACCCCCTATGAAGCGACTCCCCTGCAGATGGGGAGCGAGGGGGCTAGAACCGGGATCCTTATGCTGGTCCTCACACTTTGTGCCACGTGCTTAATGCACTGTGCTGCTGCCTGACTCCCAGCATCGTGCATTCGTTTCACTTATCTGCTTTAAACTTGAGGGATTCCCAGCACACAGCTGGAGGTGAGTTTCAGAAAACTGAGATTAGGAATGAGTTTTCAGGAATCATCAAAGGCAGGAATGGAATTTGGAGCCATGAAAGCCTGCAGAATTTGTTTAGTTGATAGGCATTTGCTGTGTGTCTGGGACTAAGACCTCTTCAGGGCGGATACTGGCGCCCACCCCTTTTTCTCCAGGAGGTGATTTCTGTTCAGTGTTGGAAGTGTGCCTGGCTGGTGGGCTGAATATGGTACTGGTAGTAGATAAAGTCTCGTCACGTCTTATCTTCTAGCTACCACTGCCATGTCTACCCTTACCCAAACACTGCAGAGGAACGCCGAGAGATTCAGGAAGGACTGAACACCCGGATTCAGGACCTCTATACCGTGAGTGCAGGAAACGTCTGTGCTTGCCTGAGGCTTGTGTACCCTTTACAAACCCGCTTTCACTTTCTTTGTCAGTACAGGAGACCTTGCTTGTAGACACAGTAAACTGTCCCAGTGAGATAGAAATGCCCCTTCCTTCTTCCTGTTTGGGGACACTTGACTTCAGCAGCTGGTTAGAAGCTAGGGGCTTTATGGACTGATCTTAATGCAGTGTTGAGGAACCGTGCACATGCTTGATGCCACCAAGCTGCCTCTCTGGCTCAGCTTTTATATTTTCAGAGAGGAAGGGAAGAGATACCAAAACACCACTATGCCGTCTACAAAGATCTCTGTGTGGTGTCGGGATCGAACCCAGGGCCTCATGCACAGTAAGACATTTGCTCTACTGGCTGAGTTTTCTCTAGGCACCATGATGGAACTTTAAGTTCCCTGGGGGCTAGGAGTTTGCTCAGTGGTTGCGCATGTGTCTTGGCCCTGGATTCTACCCCTGGCACTGCATAAAATGTGGAATTATGCTCTGGTCTCAGCCTCTGTCTTATGTTAAGAAAAATTCTCTGGTGATCTTTGACTTCTGAAGTTCTAGTTCTTTGTCTTTGAAGACAGGCCCCATCTAAATAGGTGGCTGTTTTACTTGCTCTATTTTTTTTTTTTTTTTCCCTCCTCCAGGGTTATTGCTGGGCTCGGTGCCTGCACCATGAATCCACCGCTCCTGGAGGCCATTTTTTTCCCCCCTTTTGTTGCCCTTGTTGTAGCTTCGTTGTGGTTATTATTATTGCCCTTGTTGACACAATTCGTTGTTGGATAGGACAGAGAGAAATGGAGAGAGGAGGGGAAGACAGAGGGGGAGAGAAAGACAGACACCTGTAGACCTGCTTCACCGCCTGTGAAGCGACTCCCCTGCAGGTGGGGAGCTGGGGTCTCGAACCGGGATCCTTACGCAGGTCCCTGCGCTTTGCGCCACATGCGCTTAACCCACTGCGCCACCGCCCGACCCCCTACTTGCTCTATTTTAATTGATGTTTTCCCTTATATCCTGAGAGCAGAAAGTAGTAGATTAAGTGACCCACTTAAGTGACAGGGGATTTCTTGGCAGAATGAGGAGGGGCGGGAGTTGGTGGCTAACAGGGTTGACAGGGATCTGGACACAGACTGGAGAAGGGTAAGAACCCTGGGACACTTTCTGGATTTTCCCCCCCAGGCCTCAGCCACCTGACTTCTAGCCATTCCCTGTTCCCTGGGGGCTGTGTTCTAGAGAAATGCCTTCTGGGAGGGCACCAGTCTGTTGAGCTCAGCTGTTCCCCCGTCTACTGCCTCCTGCTTGAACTGGGCTGGGAGGAGGGGGATTTGCCCCCTTGGCTGCCCCATGAGAAGCCAGGACCTGGCGTGGCCTTCATCAAGTGGAAGCGACACCCCTGCAGGGCGTCAGGTGCCCATGTGTACTCTACTGAGAGTCCAAGCTTGTCCCTGCCCAGGTGCTCCACAAAACCGAGGATTATCTAAGGCAAGTGCTGTGTAAGGCCGCCGAGTCTGTCTACAGCCGAGTCATCCAGGTGAAGAAGATGAAAGCCATCTACCACATGCTGAACATGTGCAGTTTTGACGTGACCAACAAGTGCCTCATCGCTGAGGTCTGGTGTCCTGAGGCTGATTTGCACAACCTGCGCCGAGCACTGGAGGATGGCTCGGTAAGGCAGCCTCTGCTTCTGCCAGGGTGCAAACTGGAGCTCACGAGCATAGGGCATAGGGGAAAGTGGCAGATTTTTTTTTTTTGAGTCCTGAGGGCACCATGCTCACTCTGGATGAGCCAGTCATTTGAGGTTGTGTGCATGCCATGCATTTGTGATTTGTTCTCTGGAGGCAGTAGTGCAGGGTTTGAGTGAAAGCGGTAACACGAGAGGCACAGTGAAGTGGCTTCCTCCCACCCTGGAGCCTCAAAGATAACCTTTGTTCCCCTGCTCAAAGATAACCTGTTTTAATTTTATTGTCTTTGTGATTCTCAGCCATAAGTAAACATACAGGGATATCCTGTTCTTTCTCTACCAAAGGCCACATGCTGTCCACATTGTTCTCTCTCTTTTTTTATAATTAAAATTAAAAAAAAATTATTCATTTTCCCTTTTTGTTGCCCTTGTTTTATTGTTGTAGTTATTATTGTTGTTGTTATTGATGTCGTTGTTGGATAGGACAGAGAGAAATGGAGAGAGGAAGGGGAGGCAGAGGGGGAGAGAAAGAGACACCTGCAGACCTGCTTCACTACTTGTGAAGTGACTCCCCTGCAGTGGGGAGCCGGGGCCTTGAACCGGGATCCGTACGCCGGTCCTTGTGCTTTGCCCCACCTGCGCTTAACCCATACGCTACCGCCCGGCACCCCACATTGTTCTCTTAATGAAGCCTCCCTATAAAAAAAAATGGTGATGATTGAAAGGAAGAAAGAGAGAGAGAGGAGAAGAAGCAGACCATTATTCTGGCACACATGATGCCATTGGTTGAACTTGGGACCTCATGCCCACAGGTTAGAGGCTCTACCCATGGTGCTACATCTCCAGCTGCCAACAGACAAACTGTTGGTCTGCTTCTAAGACCCCTTCTGTTTTGATCATCACGTTAGGTTCGCTTGCATTGCTTAATGTGGTCTATTTACATAATCACTGTTTTGTTTGAGACCCGCACTGGTTTAATCCCCACTGGTTCGTGCATTTTTTTCCTTCTCCCCACCCCGTATCCTATGTACATCCTCTCCTGACCTGACATTTCCACCTCAGGAGATATAAAGGACAGGATTTTCTAATGAATAGAGATTTGATTGATTGCACTGCATCCCTGCTCATCAATAAAGATTGAACTGCTTTCCCAGCTCAGCCAGGAGTCCCTGGTCGTCTCTCTCCCACCCGCGAAGCTAGCTCGGCATCTGGCGCCTGAACAGGGACCGACAGCAAACAAATAAAACAACTACTTAGTGTTCTGCTGTATAGATGTGTCATGGTCTAGTTAATCTAGCTTGCTTCTAGTTGAGTAATAACTTTTAGTAATGTTTTATGTGACAGTTTATACATACACAAATGTCTTTATAGGATAAAATTCCCTGGAGCAGTTTTGATAGATATACCAGCCTATTACATTTCTTTTATTGTAAAAGAAATTGAATACCTTTCAGTGTGTTTAGGAACCTTTTGAATTTTTTTTTTTAATGGAATCTGTTCATATATTTGGCTTATATTATACTGGATTTTTGGTCTTAGTTTATTTTTATTTTTACTTTATTTTTTTTGCCTCCAGGGTTATCGCTGGGGCTTGGTGCCTGCACTACAAACCCACTGCTTCTGGAGGCCATTTTTCCCTTTTGTTGTCCTAGTTGTTGTTGTTGTTGTTGTTGCTGCTGCTGTTGTTGGATAGGCAGAGAGAAATCGAGAGAGGATGGGAAGACATCGGGAGAGATAGACACCTGCAGACCTTGCAGACCTGCTTCACCGCCTGGAAAGCGACCCCCCGTAGGTGGGGGTCAGGGTCTCAGATTTTTTTTACTATTTTATGTTGCCTCTTTGTAATATGAGAAGAGTATTTTTCCCTGTCACTTGTTTTGACTTCACTTGGGCTATTTCAGTTGGTTTTGGTCATGCAGGTTTTGTTCAGTATGGCTGTACTCATCGATCTTTGAACTTATGTTTTATTTACTTAGTTTATTTTTGGATAGAGACAGAGAAATTGGGGGGGAAGGGGAAGAGAGGGGGAAAAGAGAGAGCGAGCAGGAGAGCAACGCCTGCAGTATTGCTTCAATGCTTATGAAGACAGATTTCCATTCTGTAGGTGGGGACTGGGAGCCTGAGTCCAGATCCTTCTACACTATAACATGTGCATCCTACTGAGTGTGCCAGCTTGTCACCCCCAGTCCCTGAACTTAAGTAATATAGGAGATAAATCTATCTCATAAATATTATGAGAGAGAAAGAATGTACCCAGTGTATCACTCATCTTTGGCATAGGGTGGTGCTGCGGATTGAAGCTGGGCATACCAGTTCTGTGTTCTAACATGCTGAACAACTATCTCCCCAGTTCAATTTAGTTTTATATGTGATACTGCTGAATGGCCTCTAGCCATTAAAAAAATGGTTTCCTAATATATTCAGGGGTGAGGGAGAAAAAAGGAGAGAAGGGGGGACAAGAGGAAGAGACACCAAAGCATCACCCCCACCATGCATGGTGCTGCCCATGGTGTTCATATGTAGTGCTGGGGATCAAACTCAGTGTCTCACATAGGACAGGCCATGCATTCTATGCACTGAGCTATTTCCTGGTCTACCTTCTGAATTTTTTCCTATCCAAAAACTGTGGGTCCATCTCCCATGATGCTCTGGAGATTTCTTACATTGAAACTCTATTTCATTGGAAATAACAGATTTCCCTATTTCAAGTGACAGGCCAGGAAAGAAGTTTTCAGATGTATTTTTTTGGTTACTCACCTTATTACACCATTCCATAATGACACAAGGGTTAGATACCAAGAAATAACAACTCTGGAAGGAATTAGAAGTAACAGAAAGCATTGATTTCAGCTGAGACTAAACTAGAAAGAGCTCTGGGATAGTAATTTTCTTCTTTTTCTTTCCTCTTCATGTGGAAGAGAGAGAGCGGTGCTACAATCCCCTCATTTATGAACAGAATCCCAACAAAAGAAACACCCCCAACTCTAATCCGCACCAACAAATTCACCGAGGGATTTCAGAACATTGTGGATGCCTATGGAGTTGGGAGCTACAGAGAAGTGAACCCAGGTCAGAAGCCAGAATTCACACGACTGTGTATTTTACGTCACTGCTACTATTTCTCCATATAAGAAAGTACCCAATGTTTGGAAAACTAGACTCACCGTTACTACTTTGTCATTTTACTTAATATAAAGTATTAATTTAGTCTATCCAGTCAGGGCTGGGAGATAGCTCACCTGGTAGAGCTCATACTTTACTATCCTCCAGGACCTGGGTTCGAGCTCCCAGCCTTCATGTAGTAGCACCCTACAAGAGGGAAGGTTCACAAGTGGCAGAGTGTTGCTGTGATAACTCTCCTTCTCTCTCACCTTCTTTTTGGGAATAAAGAGGCCCCACCTCCTACGTCCCAAGAAAATACCTCTGGGACCAATGGAATTATGCAGGCATGAGGTGCCAGCATACACACACAAAATCTAAAATAATAATAATAATAACAACCTATCAGTTCCTGCTTTGAAACTGCAGGAAAATGATAGGTATGCCAACTGTCACATTTCTCAGTGTGAGTGAAGTTGAATGTGATCATTGCATGTGACTGTGTTTGAGTTCACTTGAGCTTTCTGCCTCTGTTGTGACTCAGCCATCTCTTGTTCTCCCTGCAGCTCTCTTCACCATCATCACTTTCCCATTTCTCTTTGCTGTGATGTTCGGAGACTTTGGACATGGCTTTGTGATGTTCTTATTTGCCCTCCTGTTGGTGTTAAATGAAAACAAGATCAAGCTAAACCAGTCCCAAGAGGTACAGCAGCTTACCTTCTCTGATTGGGCAGCCTTAGTGGAGGTTCTCACTGTTGGCTTTGGACCCTAATAAGAACCCCCCTGACCGAAGAGTAAGAGGTGCGTGTTTGTCATCTCTGTGTGACAGGCACACCTGCCACATTAGATTGCTTTGGGGAAATCCTGAGAGGAGTGGCTGAGAAGGCACCTTGAAGACTGAAGGAATGATGTTAAGTGAGATAAGCCGGAAAGAGAAGGATGAGTATGGGATGGTCTCACTCCTAGACGAAGTTGAGAAATAAGAACAGAAGGGAAAACACAAAGCAGAATCTGGAGTGGGTTTGGTGTGTTGAACCAAAGTAAAGGATTCTGGGGCCGGGGGTAGGCTTTCAGGTTCTGGTGCATGATAGTGGAGGAGGACCTAGGTGGGGGGTTAGAGTGCTTTGCAAAAAACTGAGAAATGTTATACGTGGACCAACAACTGTATTTACTGTTGACTGTAAATGATTTATGCTCCCAATTAAAACAAAAAGAAAAGAGAAAAAAAAAAAGGGCTCCCTGACTAAGGCTGATCACAGGAATACATTTTTCTTTTTTCTTCTTTTTTAAAAATGATCTTTATTTATTGGTTAGAGATAGCCAGAAATCATGAGGGGAGGGGGAAGTACAGAGGGAGACAGAGAGACACCTGCAACACAGCTTCACCACTCGCAAAGCTTTCCCCCTGCAGGCAGGACTGGGGACTTGGACCCTGTTCCTTGTGCATTGTAATATGTGCGCTTAACCAGGTGTGCCACCACCTGGCCCAACGGGAATACATTTTCAAGGGGGTCTTCTCGATTTTCTTAGATCATGCGCATGTTCTTCAATGGCCGATACATCCTCCTGCTGATGGGCTTGTTCTCCGTGTACACGGGCCTCATCTACAATGACTGTTTCTCCAAGTCTGTCAACCTCTTTGGCTCTGGGTGGAATGTGTCTGCCATGTACAGCTCAAGTCACTCTCTGGGGGAGCAGAAGGAAATGGTGCTGTGGAAGTAAGCATCCTTCTCTCCCTTGGCTTTTAGCTTCTCTGAGATGCCCATCTGCTCCTCACAGTAAGCCTGCTTTCCCCCTCTGCTTTTGTGACAGTGACAGCGTTGTCAGGCACAACAAGGTCCTGCAGTTGGACCCGAGCATTCCTGGAGTGTTCCAAGGCCCATATCCCCTGGGGATCGATCCTGTGAGTATAGTTTTCCCCTTATATCTTGGGCTCCTCTTTGAGGCCACTTTGTTTTAACCGTGACAGCGGCTTTGTAGACCATTTATACTGTTCACATGGTCATACATGGGAAGCAGTGCTCTGGAGCATTCTGCTGGCATGTCAGTGACTCTGTCCTTTAGAATCGAATTGGTCATGGAAGAAGCTGAGTTCTGCATTTGCGCCACCAATGTCTGCCCCAGTGGGTTCAGGCTGGCCCATGAGGTAACGTTTCTCAAGACTGTCTACCTGAAGAACTTCATCCTTGAAGAGAAACCTAGAAACCCTTTCAAAATTGGTCTGGAGGCATGTTATTTTGAACAATTAAAAAAAAAAAAAGAATGAAAAAGACTAGCATTTCTTAAATCTGAGCTCTCCAAATCTGCTTAGTTCTGTTTACTATTGTCTCTCAACATAATCTGTATAATTGAATGTGGTTGAGGTAAGTCTTTTATAATTAGAAACTGGCAAGACCTTTTCCACCTATTTCCATAAAGAATAGCACTCTGGAACCAGATTCTCCAGTCATGTGTAGCCTTGCTTTAAAGAAGAACTACTTTGGGGCTGGGTGGTGGCACACCTGGTTGAGTGCACGTATTACAATGCACAAGGACCCGGGTTCGAGCCCCCAGTCCCCACTTGCAGGGGGAAAGTTTCACGAATGGTGAAGCAGGCCTGCAGGTGTCTCTCTGTCTCTTTATCTCTTTATCACCCCCTTCCCTCTTGATTTCTGGCTTTCTCTATCCAATAAATAAAGATAATAAAAAATAAATAAATGAAAGAACTATTTCTAAATAAAGGCTCTGAAGAAGAAAGATTATTTTTGGGTTTTCTTTTGGAGGGGAGAAGTGGGTGGGCGGGCTAAGTTGGGATGTAGTTTTGCTTTCTCTTTGTTTTCCTTGTAAAAGCCTTGCACCCATATAGTTCAAAAGTAAATTCAGGCGTATACTTTACATGCATAGAAAATTCATGCACAGGCTTCCTCCTGGCTTGACTTACTCAGCTTCCAGTCTTCTCACCTTCTCCTCCGCAGCCCCCAGGAGCCACTGTTACAGTTCCTGTGTCTGCTTCCAAAGCTTCTTAATGAATGTACAGATTTACGTTTCTTTTCTCACCCTGTGTACCTTAAAGCTAGATCTATACCCAGCTTCTCTCTTTCTCTCTCTCTCTTTCTTTTAATATGCATTTATTATTGGATAGAGACAGAAATTGAGAGGTGAGGAGGAGATAGGGAGGGAGAAAGAGAGACACCTGCAGCCCTACTTCACCACTCATGACATTTTTCTCCTACAGGGCCTTGAACCTGGGTCCTTGCACATTGTAGTGTGAGTGCTTAACCAGGTACTCCACCACCTCACCACCCCCCTTTTTTTTTGAGCCAGTGTCTCATGCATGCATGATTTTACCACTCTGGTCTTCCTTTCTTTCCTTCTTTCTTTCTTTCTTTCTTTCTTTCTTTCTTTCTTTCTTTCTTTCTTTCCCCCCCCCCCCCTCTCTCTCTCTCTCTCTCTATTTCTTTTTTTCCCTCCAGGGTTATCGAGGGGGCTCGGTGCCTGCACTATGAATCCACTGCTCCTGGAGGCTATTTTTTTCTTTTGTTGCCCTTGTTTATCGTTGTTGTTATTGTTATTGCTGTTGTTGGATAAGACAGAGAGAAATCGAGAGAGGATGGGAAGACAGAGGGAGGAGAAAGAAAGACACTTGAAGACCTGCTTCACTGTCTGTGAAGCTATCCCACTGTGGGTGGAGAGCTGGCGGCTCGAACCGGGACCCTTATGCCGGCCCTTGGGCTTAGCGCCACATGCACTTAACCCACTGCACTACCGCCCAGCCCCCAATAGTTTTTCGTTCAGATAGAGAGCAAGACAGAGTTAACAGAGAGGATAACCACAGCACTGAAGCTTCCTCTGGTGCCATAGCACCTCCCATGTGGTGTTGGGGCTCAAGTCTGGGCCATGCGTGGCAGGGCATATGCTTTACCCAGTGAGATGCCTCTCTGGCCTCAGCGTTTTGTTTTTTTGTTTTTAACTTAGTGTTCTGAGAGTTACATCTTTGACATTTTGATTTACACCTTTGGTAGGTTTCCATCTTGGCGCATTTTTTCCTTCTCTTCCCATCCTGTTCTTCCCTCCTCACTTCCTCAGGACCATTGGTGCTTGGCCGTGTGTGTGACCCAGGTGTGAGCCTGCCCCTCACCATTTGCATGGAAGGAAATTTCAGTACTGTGGTTTCTTTCACTCTTTCTGTCTCTTTGTCTCTAAAAATATTAAATATAATATATATATATATGTAGGGAGTCGGGCTGTAGCGCAGCGGGTTAAGTGCAGGTGGCGCAAAGCACAAGGACCGGCATAAGGATCCCGGTTCGAACCCCGGCTCCCCACCTGCAGGGGAGTCGCTTCACAGGCGGTGAAGCAGGTCTGCAGGTGTCTATCTTTCTCTCCTCCTCTCTGTCTTCCCTCCCTCTCTCCATTTCTCTCTGTCCTATCCAACAATGACAACAACAATAATAACTACAACAATAAAACAACAAGGGCAACAAAAGGGAATAAATAAATAAAATAAATATTAAAAAAAAAATATATATGTAATATATATATTAAATATAAGGGTCTGCCTCTTGCCTACTTCCCAGCCCTACTATATCATTCTAAACTCTTATTTTCACTTGAAAAGGATGATTCTTTCTGCCCCAGTGTTTGGTTTTGTTTTTTAAACTACCCTGAAGGAAGGACTCCTAAGCTTCCCTTCCTCCACTCCTTCCTTCCTCCCTCCCTCCATTTCTTTCTTTTTTCTTTACTTCCTTTCTCAACTTTTTAAAAAAATATTTATTTATTTATTCCCTTTCGTTGCCCTTGTTGTTTTTTTTATTGTTGTTGTAGTCATTATTATTATTGATGTCATCATTGTTGTTAGATAGGACAGAGGGAAATGGAGAGAGGCAGAGAAGACAGAGAGGGGAGAGAAAGACAGACACCTGCAGACCTGCCTCACCACCTGTGAAGTGACTCCCCTGCAGGTGGGGAACCGGGGGCTTGAACCGGGATCTTTACACTGGTCCTTGGCGCTTTGTGCCACGTACGCTTAACCCACTGCGCTACCACCCGACTCCCCCTTTCTCCTCAACTTTCTCTTTTCTTTATTCCTTTCTTTCTCTCTTTTTTCCTTCCTTCCTTCCTTTCTTTCTTTTTTCCTTTCTTTCTTTTTTCCTTTCTTTCTTTTTTCCTTTCTTCCTTCCTTCTTTCTTTTTTTCTTTTTAAGATTTGTTTATTAGTGAAAGAAGAGACACAGAATCAGATCATCACTCTGGCACATGTTGCTGAGGATCTAACTCAGGACCTCCTAAGAGAGAATCCAACACTCATCCACTGCTCCACTTTGGGTTATTTATTTATTTATTTAGAGGTAATCAACTGTGCAGTGACCCAGGTTCAAGCCCCTGCTCCCCACCTGCAGGGGGAAAACTTCACAAGTGGTGGAGCAGGTCTGCAGGTCTTTCTCTATCTCCCCCTCCCATCTCAATTTCTCTGTGTCCTTTGTATTTAAAAAGGGGGATTCTGCAGGAGCAGTGAATTCATAGTGCTAGCACCAAGCACCAGTGATAACCTTGGAGGCAAAAATAAATAAATAAGCACAAGGACCGGCATAAGGATCCCGGTTCGAACCCCGGCTCCCCACCTGCAGGGGAGTCGCTTCACAGGCGGTGAAGCAGGTCTGCAGGTGTCTATCTTTCTCTCCCCCTCTGTCTTCCCCTCCTCTCTCCATTTCTCTCTGTCCTGTCCAACAAGGACGACATCAATAATAACTACAACAATAAAACAACAAGGGCAACAAAAGGGAATAAATAAATAAAAATAAATATAAAAAAATTAAAAAATAAATAAATAAATAGTAGGTAATCAGTAGTGGGACTTGGCAGGGCATGAGATCAGGGCTGCCCTGGGAGTTCCTGTGTAGCAGCTGTGACAGCACAGTTTATCCACAGACTATATTTCTGCTTTCCATCTATTATTGATGAAGCTAAACTTAATTGTAAAATATTTAGACAAGAGTGTGTATTTGACATGCTTGGATATCCCTTGGCCAGGATTCAAGAGCCCCCTGCATCCAAGAGTGTCCCCCTTCTGGTATCCTTCTGTGTCCCCCAGACGGAGCCTTCTGTTCCCTTGAATTGATTATATTCTTCTCTTGTTTTTCTTTTTCTTTTTTTTAATATTTATTTTATTTTATTTATTCCCTTTTGTTGCCCTTGCTGTTTTTTTTTTTTTATTGTTGTAGTTATTATTGTTGTTGTCGTTGTTGGATAGGACAGAGAGAAATGGAGAGAGGGAGGGGAAGACAGAGAGGAGGAGAGAAAGATAGACACCTGCAGACCTGCTTCACCGCCTGTGAAGCAACTCCCCTGTAGGTGGGGAGTCGGGGCTCGAACCGGGATCCTTATGTCGGTCCTTGTGCTTTGAGCCACCTGCACTTAACCTGCTGCGCTACAGCCTGACTCCCTTGTTTTTCTTATAACTAAGATTGCCCAGGTATATATCTGTAAATGTCATATTGTTTCTTTTAGTGCTCTTCAGACTTCTATTAAAGATGGAGTTGTCTTTTTTTTTTTTTTTTTTTTTTTTTTAATAATTAGCCTGCTTTAAGAAATTGAGTGATTCTCAGGTTGAAGACATTAAGGAAAGTCTGAATGTTGGTTTCTTCTTAAATTTACAGTTGCCTTTGGATTTAAGAGAGTTGTTTTCTCCTGACTCACCTGCAGATGAAGAAAGTTAGAGTTATCTTTTTTGCTTTGTCTTTAGATCTGGAACTTGGCTACAAATCGCCTCACTTTCCTGAACTCTTTCAAAATGAAAATGTCTGTGATTTTAGGAATCATTCATATGACTTTTGGAGTTGTCCTGGGGATCTTTAACCATTTGTAAGTACAATTAAAAAAATTTTGCAAATTGTTTGGTGTTTCTTAAAGTTTGCTTCTTGATGCTGGTCTGCTTTCATAGGTGCAAAGTCAGCCAAGATGGTGGTGTGTTATATGACATGAGTCTGAGTTGATGATACAGTGTTGGGCAATTTCAGTGGTTTCTTTATCATTAATTCCACAAGTATTTACTGTCCTCAGCTCTAGGGATTGAGCATGGAAGACAGAGATACTTTACCCATATGGAACTTAACATTTGAGTGAGGGAGATATGCAGAATATCAAAATTTGTGTTTATGTACAGAAGTGGTTTTTGCCACATTTTCTATTTCATAAGTTTGTTTTTGTTGTTGTTTGCTTGCTTGCTTGCTTGCTTGTTCTGGGGCTTTGTACCTGCACAATATCACTGTTCTTGTGAACTCTTTTTTGTTTTGCTTATTACTCCAGAGAGAGGAAGAAAGAGAGAGAGAGAGACACACACAGGAGAGAGAGACAGGAGAGAAAGCACTGCTCCACTGTCTGAGGCTTCCCCTTTATATGGTGCTCCCATCAGGTAGCCAGGGGCTTGAGCTGTGATCACCACGGCAAAGTGTTTACCAGATGAGCTCTCACCCAGCTCTTTGATTAGCGCTAGTCTACAAAGAGTGAGAGACTGTGTCTTTTTTTCTTGGACTGGCTCGGATAATGAAACACCAGTCACTTTTCCTGTCCTCCTACCTCTTTGTAATAGTTTCTGAATCATCATCTGACTCATCATAAGGTGTCTATCTTTCTCTCCCCCTCTGTCTTCCCCTCCTCTCTCCATTTCTCTCTGTCCTGTCCAACAAGGACGACATCAATAATAACTACAACAATAAAACAACAAGGGCAACAAAAGGGAATAAGACAAATGACCCAAAGAATTTAAGGTGAATTTGCTCCTTTTATCTTAGCCTAATCTTTTTGTGCATTGGTAAAATACGTTCTTTCCCCCCTCTAGACATTTCAGGAAGAAGTTCAATATTTACTTGGTTTCCATCCCAGAACTCCTCTTCATGCTCTGCATCTTTGGATACCTTATATTTATGATTATTTATAAGTGGCTGGTTTTTTCGGCAGAAACATCCAGAGTTGCTCCTAGCATTCTCATTGAGTTTATTAATATGTTTTTATTCCCGGCGAGTGAAACAAAAGGTCTCTACACAGGGCAGGTAAGTAACCTTCTTTTCCACTCTTGTAAGCTTAAGAAGTCCCTTTAAAGCCCTTTTGTTTTGCTCAGTGGCTTGATGAAAGGTACTTTCCAAAGGCCTGCCAGATAAGCAGGTGCCTTTCTGTTTCTGTGTGTTATCACACAAGGGAGCTGGTTCTGTTAGTACCCAGACCTGGGGCTCTGGTCAGGCCATGCCATCCAGACTTGTTACCATACAGTAGCTGTCAAAAGTGGTGGGAATAAAGTATATTCCTAGTTTTGCTTTGAATTGTTTCCCTATTTTTAATGTGTAAAAGTAAGTCCAGGGGCCAGATGGTGGCGCACCTGGTTGAATGCAAATGTTGCAATGCTCAAGGACTCTGATTCAAAGCCTCTGGCCCCCACTTACAGGGGAAGCTTTGCAAGTGGTGAAGCAGTGTCACATCGTCTCTCTGTCTTCCTCCCTCTCTATCTCCCCTTTCCTTCTTGATTTCTGGCTGTCTACCCAATAAATAAATAAAGATAATTAAAAAAAAATAGAAGTCCATTTGCTGCAAGCTCACCTTCCTCAAATAGTAACAATAAAGAAAAAAATGGGGCCAGGTGGTGGCATGCCTGGTTATACAAGGACACACAAAGATCCAGGTTTGAGCTCCAGCTTCCCACCTGCAGGGGGGATGTGAAGCAGGTATTCGGGTGTGTGTCTCTCTCCCTCTCTCTATCTTCCTCCCCTCTCAATTACTCTCTGACCTACCCAATAAAATGGGAAAAAATGGTCTCCAGGAGCAATGGATTCATAGTGCTGGCACTGAGCCCCAGCAATAACCCTGGAGACAAAAACACCAACCAGCCAACCAAAGAAGCAAACAAAAAAACAGAACAACAACAAAAAGCTCATATTTGTGTTCCCCTTTCACACAAAGTATTTTTAGAAAATTACGAACTTGGTGGTCCGGGAGGTATTGCAGTGGATAAAGCATTGGACTCTCAAGCATCAGGTCCTGAGTTCAGTCCCTGGCAGCGCATGTACCAGAGGGATGTCTGGTTCTTTCTCTCTCTCCTATCATTTCTCATGAATCAATAAATAAAATTTTAAAAAATTATGAGCTTGAAATTGAGTCTATTTAGAATTTTTCTAGAAATTCTTTACTGGTCAAAGCAAAATGGTATTTTATTACTCCACTATTACATTAATCATCAATTCCAGAATTCACCAAAGAATTTAGGAGAAGATTCATGGGCACCTACCTCACCTTCCTTGTGGCGAAAGGCCTGTTGCACTTGACTTTCAGTAGTTGACTGAAGCACACCAGTGACACTGCCGGCACCTTTGCGTTTTTCCCTGACTCCTCCCCTTTTGTATCTCTAGGAGCACGTCCAGCGGCTGCTGCTGGTGATCACAGCCTTGTCCGTTCCTGTTCTCTTCCTGGGCAAGCCGCTCTTCCTGTGGTGGCTGCACAACGGACGCAGTTGCTTTGGCGTCAGCAGGGTAAGTAGGCACCTACAGGCAGTAAGCTTAGTCTGTTTCCAGTTCCAAAGGATTAGACAAGTGAAGACTTCAGTTCTTCAGAAACTGATGCTGTCTGTCTCACAGATGCTTCTGCAGAGAGCCTGCTGCATCTGGACATGGAACCAGGGTCCACTGGGAGGGAGGAACACACACAGCCAGGGATTTAAATCAGACCCCTCAGTAAAACTTGTAATCAGAGTCTTTCTCCCTTAAATTTGTCTCTTGGTGACTTGTTTTTCTTTAAAGTGCTTTTAAAATTTCAATGACATAATTTAGACAGTGTGGAAAGTTATAGAAAACCAGTGCCTTGAAGTTCTACCACCCATTATAACCATCATTACCATTTTGTTAACTTTATTTTCTACTATTTTCCTGTGTATCTAACTTACCACTTCTTTTTTAAAAATTGAGGCTAGGGTGGAGGGTAGATAGCATAATGGTTATGCAAAGAGACTTTCAGGCCTCAGGTTCCAAAGTCCTAGGTTCAACCCCCCAACACCACCATAAGCCACTGAACAGTGCTTTGGTAAAAAAAAAAAAAAAAAAAAAAAAGGCTGTGTGTGTATAGTTTTGAATTTTATTTTATTTATTTATATTATTATTATCATCAGTATTATTACTGGGGCTTCACTGCTCAGGCATAATATTTTCAGATAGACAGAGAGTGAAAGAGGCCGCAGCACTGAAGCTTCCTCCCAGTGGGTCACGCACATGCCAAAGCCGCACATTATTCAAGTGAGCTACTTAGAGGGTCCAAATGGATTTATTTTTAAATTTTATTATTATCTTTATTTTATTTATTGGATAGAGACAGCCAGAAATTGAGAGGGAAGGGTAGGATAGAGAGAAAGAGAGACAGAGAGACACCTGCAGCACTGCTTCACCACTCATGAAGCTTTCCCCCTGTAGGTGGGAATTGGGGACTCAAACCTGGGTCCTTGCGCATTGTAACGTGTGCTCAACCAGGTGTGCCACCACTGAGTGCCTGGTTAGTTCAGTGCATTGAGTACATTCACATTATGGTACAACCATCACCACAAACCATCTCTAGAACTTTTCATCATCCCAAACTGAAATTGTCCCACTAGACACTAACTCCCTGTCCCCTTCCTTTGACATCCACTGTTTTACTTCTTGCCTCTGAGTATGACTGCTTAGAGATACCTCATCTGAGTGGGGTCAGATGTTTTTATCTTTTGTAACTGACTTGTCTCAACTAACATTACTGTTCCTGACTGGATTGTACCTCATTCAGATAAACCAAATTTTTTTATTTAATTTTTAATTTTTTAAATTTATTATTTTTCACTGGATAGAGAGAGAAATCTAGAGGGAAGGGGCAGGTAGAGAGGGAGAGAGAAAGAGGGACACCTATAGCATTACTTCTGCACTCATGAGGCTTCCTCGCCTGCAAGGGGGGACCGTGGGCTTGAAGGGGGTCCTTGTACATTCTAACATGTACGCTCAACAAGGTGTGCCATGGCCTGGTCCCTATTAGACCAATTTTGCCTATCACTTTTTCCATCTTTGGGTACTTTGGTGCTGTTCACATTCTGTCTACTGTGAAAACTGCTGCTCTAAACAGGTGTATGCCTTCCCTTCTTCCCTCTTGCCTTCCCTTCTCTCAGTTTTGGTTTATCCCCAGCAGTGAACTTGCTGGGTCACATGACAATTCTGTGTTTAAACTGTGAGGGGCTGCCAGCCGGCCATCCTGTTTTCTTTCTCACTAATAGTGCCCGAGAGCCCCCATTTCTCCACACCCTAATCAACACTTGTGATTTTCTGCTTTTTTTTTTTTTTTGAAAATAACCATCCTTGCGTGTATGAAATGCTCATTTCTTTATAGAGAACTTTTCTTATTCCTAAAGAACTGGGTTGTTAACCAAAACAAGAGGCTCTAACTTTGGTTTTGTCATGGCCTGATGATTTTTTTTTTTCCCAATAAGACTTTATGTACAAAACAGAAACAGGTGGCAGACCAGATTTAATCCTGTGGGATTAAAAATAAAATGTAGTTGTGCTTACATGGAACAACATATAAATATATTTCATCAAAAACAGTAAGCCAAAGGAAACATTCTGAGACTGAGAGACATTTTACCCAATAGAGTGGATGCCTTACTGTACCTGCAGCTATGGTTTTGAACCTCAGCACCACAGGGGAGCACTACGGGTGGCATATGGGAGCTCTATCAATGGTGGAGCAGTGCTGTGGTATCTCTCTTCACGCTCTCAAAAAAAAGGACTAGAAAATAGGGCTAGAAAGACTGCTTGGCTGTGTGGTGCACATATGGGCCCCTCATATCTTAGGAGCTGCATAAGAGAAATAAGACAAAAATTATGTTTAATTACTATATCAAAATATTACTGACTTTAACTTTGTAAAAATTGTATTAAATCTTGCTGTATTTTTTTTATTAGTGATTTAATACTGATTTACAAAATTAGGAGATAATGGGTATAATTCCACACCATTCTTACCATCAGAGTTCTATGTCCCAGCCTGATGATTTTTTTTAACATTTATTTATTTATTAATGAGAAAGATAGGAGGAGAGAGAGAAAGAACCAGACATCTTTCTGACACATGTGCTATCGGGGATTGAACTCAGGACCACGTGCTTGAGAGTCTAATGCTTTATCCACTGCGTCACCTCCTGGGCCACACCTGATGATTTCTTAAAACCACTGACCATATATCTTCTTTTGGTTGCTATTAGAGTGGCTACACACTTATAAGGAAAGATAGTGAAGAAGAAGTCTCCTTGCTGGGAAGCCAAGATATCGAAGAGGGAAATCGACAGATGGACGATGGATGCCGAGAAATGACCTGTGAAGAGGTACTTGCCAGTCTCTGTTGCTGACAAGATGAGTAACCCTGTTTTCGTTTTCTTTTTTTTTAATTTAATTTTTTATTTATAAAAAGGAAACATTGACTAAACCATAGAATAAGAGAGGTACAACTTCACACAGTTCCCACCACCTGTATCCCATCCCCTCCCGACAGCTTTCCTATTCTTTATCCCTCTGGGAGTATGGACCCAAGGTCATTGTGGGATGCAGAAGGTGGAAGGTCTGGCTTCTGTAATTGCTTCCCCGCTGAACATGGGCGTTGACAGGTCAATCCATACTTCCAGCCTGTCTTTTTCTTTCTTTAGTGGAGAAGGGCTCTGGGGAAGCAGAGCTCCAGGACACATTGGTGGGGTTATCTGTCCAGGGAAGTCTGGTTAGCATCATGCTAGCATCTGGAACCTGGTGGCTGAAAAGAGAGTTAACATACAAAGCCAAACAAATTGTTGACCAATCATGAACCTAAAGGCTGGAATAGTGCAGATGAAGAGTTGGGGATCCCTCCATTTTGTAGGTAGCTGGTAGGCATATTTTAGTTATATTCCAAAGGGCTTGTGGCTATACTAGTGGTTTTTTTTTTTGTTTGTTTGTTTGTTTGTTTTTGCCTGAGCCTGAAATCTGATATGCAGGTGGATCCTAATTATTGTCTGGGGAGGTGATGTCATGGCTGGCAGAAGGACCAGAAAGCTGAATGAAGGAAGTGTTGTGATGACCTGCCTAAGATCACTTGCCTGGCCAGTCTGCCTGGGCTGACTATAAGAAACCGTGAAGCTAGTGGTCCGGGAGGTGGCGGCAGTGGCTAAGGCACTAGACTCTCAAGCATGAGGTCCTGAGTTCAATCCCCGGCAGCACCTGTACCAGAGTGATGTCTGGTTCTTTCTCTCTCTCCTGTTTCTCATTAATAAATAAGTAAATTCTTAAAAAAAAAGAAAAAGAAACTGTGAAGCTTAAGATTGAAGGGGGTGGTAATGAGAGTAGGGAGCGGGGTTGCAGCAGTTTGCATAGAACTCACATCTCTGACCTACTCTTTCTCCTCCTCCAGCGTATTCTCATCACATTCCAGAAGCCAGCCTTTTCATTTTAATCCTGAAAGTGGAATCCACTCTTCATGTGTGGGAGACTTCATTGTCGTGTATTGAATCTAACACAGGCTGTATTTCTCTTTCAGTTTAACTTTGGGGAGATACTAATGACGCAAGCCATTCACTCCATCGAGTACTGTCTGGGATGCATCTCCAACACCGCTTCATACCTGAGGCTCTGGGCCCTCAGTTTGGCTCATGCCCGTAAGTTTGTACAGCTCCCACTCTGTGCTGACTCCCTGACACCAGTGCCACCCTGGATGCCTGGGGGCATCTCAGTTTTGGAGGGAAACACAGCACCTCTTTGGGATACTGTGTGATTTAGGACTGATACTGTATGGACTTAACTACTTACACACAGATCTCTGGGGTATTTCTTTTAGCCTAGGGGTATTGTGAAAAAATGATGGAGACATGGGCTTCAAGAAATGGGAAGACCTGGGATCCTCTGCCATAGATACTTCCACTCTCTCTGCCAAGTGCCATTATGGTTTTTGTTATTGTTGTTACTGTACTCAGTCCTGCTTCCTTAAGTGGGAATGTCTGTTGATGCCTAGGAAGTCCTATAGCAGTGTAGATCCGTAGCTTTGATTAGGGACTGTCCTCCCCTTGCAAAGTTCTGATGATGCACAGTGAAGTTCAATAGCACCCGTCCCCCAACGAGATGGTTCACATTTCCCTTTCTATAGTATATGGTTGTGAGTGCTTTCACAAAGTCTGGGCTTCACCGAGAGCTCTTCAGTGGGCAGAGCACTCTGTAAGTAACACCCGCACTTCATGATATGTGGCCAGACATTTGCCCTCTTTGGTGTCTGTGGTGACTGGTTCCAGTATCTGTGCTGTTGCAGTGCCTAGCTCCCCAAGACGTTTTACAGAAATATACTCAAAAGAAGGTATTGATGCACAAAGGTGGAAATGCAACTAGGAAAAACAGAGTGTTCACACTGGCAGTGAATTGTGAGCTGAATGTGGAGCCAGAGAAGAAAGAGCTGGCTCTTTGAGTGTGGGCATGGCTGCTGTTTGAGAGAGGATATCTGAGCCAGAAGCTCTCAGTGAGTCAGGTTGAGCAAATGAGGGAAGCAGATACAACAGAGAAGCAAAGGCACTGGGAGAGGGGATGCTGGCAGGAAGCCTAGGACATAGTTCCGGATGTTAAGGTGCAAAAGACTCAATGCTGAAAGCTGATTCAGCCTTAGAAATGAATGTAGGGGGTCGGGCGATGGCACAGTGGGTTAAGCACATGTGGCGCAAAGTGCAAGGACCAGTGTAAGGATACTGGTTTGAGCCCCCTGCTCCCCACCTGCAGGGGAGTTGCTTCACAGGCAGTGAAGCAGGTCTGCAGGTGTCTGTCTTTCTCTCCCCCTGTCTGTCTTCCCCTCCTCTCTCCATTTCTCTCTGTCCTATCCAACAACGAACAACATCAACAATGGCAATAATAATAACCACAGCGAGGGTACAGCAACAAGGACAACAAAAGGGGGAAAAAAATGGCCTCCAGGAGCGGTGGATTCATGGTGCAGGCACCGAGCCCAAAAATAACCCTGGAGGAAAAAAAAAAAAAAAAGAAAAGAAATGAATGTGACAGTCTGTCAGGTGTTAGAAATGATGCTCTCTCTGTATCCAGGTGCTTCAGCTACAGGAAAAGAGGGCTTACACTGCAAATTACCCTCAATGGGGTTTTTAAATGACAGCAACAGAATCTTTGTATTGGGGCCTGCTTTTTATTAATAAATATACTTGGGGAGGGGGTGGAGTCAGGGCCTCACACATATGCCACTTCACTGCTCCTGGACCTTTTTTTTTTCATTGTTTTATTCAGATATAAATAAGAGATCAAGAGAGAGAGAGAAGCCACAGTACCTCACATTCTATGTGATGCCAAAGTTCAAATATGGATCATGTACATGACAAGTGGGCTCTCTCTCTGGCCTCTTGACAAAAAAGTCAAGGAATTCCAGGATAGTTTCAGAACTTTTCCTGTTCCTGACTAAGAGTGTTGTAGGTTTTTTAAAAAACCAACTTATTGGGGGGGGGGGGTCATTCATTTATTTGATAGTGACAGAAACTGAGAGGGAAGGGAAAGATGGAGGTGGGGGAGGAAGAGGCCAGAGGCTTGAACCTGGGTCCTTGTGCACTGTAATGTGTGCACTTAATCAGGTGCGCCACCACCTGGCCCCTCAATAGTCACTTTTTTGTCTCTGATTTTTCTGGAATGCCAGGTGCTCCTCAGCATATGAGATGATCTAAGTGCTGATAAACTTTCACAGGAAAAGCAGATTGCATTTTTATTTTGTACTTGCCTACGTTGTTAGGAGCTGGCATTCAAAGCTGCCAGAAGGAAGCCCAGTTCTACCAGCTAGTTGGAGTGCCTCACTGACTGGAAGCCAAAGTCCACTGTGCTGGATGATTTCTTTGCAGAATTATCTGATGTCCTGTGGGCCATGCTGATGCGTGTGGGTCTCCGAGTTGACACCACTTACGGGGTCCTGCTGCTGCTGCCCGTTATTGCTCTCTTTGCAGTTCTGACAATTTTCATCCTTCTGATCATGGAAGGGCTGTCTGCATTTCTTCACGCTATACGTCTCCATTGGTGAGTTGAAGTTTAGCTTTGGAACTGGTATATAAAAGGCCTGATCCCAAATATATATGTGTGTATATATAACCTCCACAAAAATACAATGTTTGATTTAGGTTAGTTCTTTCCTTCCTAATACTGGAATCTATAGATTTCTGTGTTAGATTTTTATTTCGTCTTTAAAAAATACATGTATTGTGGTCCAGGAGGTGGCGCAATGGATAAAGTATCAGACTCTCAAGCATGAGGTCCTGAGTTTAATCCCCAACAGCACATGTACCAGAGTGATGTCTGGCTCTTTCTCTCTCCTCCTATATTTCTCATTAATAAATAAATAAAGTCTTAAAAAATATATATATATATATATGTATTTTTGGGGCTGGGCAGTAGCGCTGCGGGTTAAGCACACATGGCACATGGTGCAAAGCACAAGGACCAGTGTGAGGATCCCGGTTCGAGCCCCCGGCCCCCCACCTGCAGGGCGGGCCACTTCATAAGTGGTGAAACAGATCTGCATGTGTCTCTCTGTTTCTCACCCTCTCTGTCTTCCCATCCCCTCTTGATTTCTCTCTGTCCTGTCTAACAACGACAGCAATAACAACAATAACAATAATAACAACAATGGTAAACAACAAGGGCAACCGAAGGGAAAAAATGGCCTCCAGGAGCAGTGGATCTGTAGTGCAGGCACCGAGCCCCAGTGATAACCCTGGCAGCAAAATGAATAAATAAATATAAAGCAGAACAAACTGTTTAAAAATACATATGTACTTTGGATAGAAACAGAAATTGAGAGGGAAGAAGGGAGGGAGGGAGAGAAAGAGAAAGAGAAAGACCTGCTGCACTGTTTAACTATTTGTGAAGCTTTCCCCTTGCAGGTGGGGACCAGGGTCTTAAATTAGCGTCCTTGCACACTGTAGCCAGTGCTCTCAGTCAGGTGTGCCATCACTCGGTCCCTGCATTTCATTTCATTTATTTCATTTTCATTTCATTTCATTCTTTCATTTTTTCATAAAGTTATCTTTAAAATTTTTTTAAAAATTTCTTTATTGGGGGATTTTTTTTTTTTTTTTGCCTCCAGGGTTATCATTGTGGCTCGGTGCCTGCACCATGAATCCACTGCTCCTAGAGACTCCCCCCCCCTTTTTGTTGCCCTTGTTGTTTTTTCGTCGTTGTGGTTGTTGTTGATGTCGTCGTTGTTGGATAGGACAGAGAGAAATGGAGAGAGGAGGGGAAGACAGAGAGGGGGAGAGAAAAGTAGACACCTGCAGACCTGCTTCACCTCTGGTGAAGCAACCCCCCTGCAGGTGGGGAGCCGGGGGCTCGAGCCAGGATCCTTATGCCGGTCCCTGCGCTTTGTGCCATGTGTGTCTGACCCGCTGCACTACCGCCCGCCCCCTGGGGGATTAATGTTGACAGATAGTCATTTTTTGATTCTATTTATTTGCTTTTTTTTTTTTTTTTGCCTCCAGGGTTATTGCCCGGGCTTGGTGCCAGCACTATGAACACTATGAATCCACTGCTCCTGGTGGCCTTTTTTTTTTTTTTTTTTAATATGTTTTGGCTAGGACAGAGAAATTGAGAAGGACACATACAGAGCTGTTTCACTGCTTGTGAAGCAACCCCTCTGCAGGGGGGCTTGAACTGGGGTCCTTGCATGGGTCCGTACAATGTGTGCTTAACCCAGTGCACCACTGCCTGCCTCCTATTTGCTCACTTTTCATGAAAGAGAAAGATAAAAGACCAGCTCTGGCTTGTGGTGGTGCCAGGGATTGAGCCTGGGACTTCAGACAGAGCCTCAGGCATAAGAATCTTTTGTATAACTATTATTTCCCCAGCCCCCATGTTATTATCTTCCCAGCCCTCATTTCTGAACTGTTACTTACCACTGACTAGTAAAAGTAAGTTTATGCTTACTAGCTGAATAATTAACATATATTCATACTTTTAATTCATTCAGGGGCTGACAGGTTGCTTATTGTAAAATACTTTGCATTTATTTCTGAATGTCTTATGGTACCAATCAGATTCCCTGGTTGTATAGCCACTTTAGAGAGGGGGAGAGAGGTTCTTGCTACATGTGTGATTGGGTATGATGTGTGAGCATTTAATGACACACTGAAGAGAGAGGGTCTGACTTAAGGATTTTATCTAAGCAAAAATATTTGTGCAAAGAGTGTTCATGAAATGAAGGCACTTTTTGTACAAAAACTTTTTATTTATTTATTTGTTTGTTTTTGCCTCCAGGGTTATTGCTGGGGCTCAGTGCCTGCACCATGAATCCACTGCTCCTGGAGGCCATTTTTACCCCCCTTTTGTTGCCCTTGTTGTTGTAGCTTTGCTGTGGTCATTATTGTTGTTGTTGGTATCATTTGTTGTTGGATAAGACAGAGAGAAATCGAGAGAGGAGGGGAAGACAGACAGGGTGGACAGAAAGATAGACACCTGCAGACCCACTTCACCGCTTGTGAAGCGACTGCCCTACAGGTGGGGAGCCGGGGGCTCGAACTGGGATCCATCTGCTGGTCCTTGCGCTTTGTGCCATGTACTCTTAACCCACTGTGCTACTGCCTGACCCCCCTTTTTATTTATTTCTAAATTTTATCTTAATTATCAAATACTTGAAGAAATGTTATTTTCACTTTCTCATTAACACATAACTTTTTATTTTTTCAGGGTAGAATTTCAGAACAAATTCTACGTTGGTGCAGGCACCAAATTTGTTCCTTTCTCCTTCAGTCTACTTGCATCAAAGTTCAGTAATGATGACTTGGCATGAACATATTGCTGTAACCAACCAGTTTCAGATTTGTGAAGAATTATCATGTTATACAATTTCACTTGCATCAGATGTATGATAGGAAAAATTCTGTCTTCATTGATTGCCTTATGACATAACCAAATGCTTCTGTAAGATATACCTCTTCCTCATATGTTAAATATTTTGTAAAGTTTACCAATTTCTGATACATAAATTTCAGTTTTTATGATGAGCAAATATAAATCAATGCCAAAAATCATTTAAAGTTATTTTTTAAAAAAAATAGACTTGGGGGAGAGAAATCAAATTTGAATGACTAATTGAAAATGGTCTTAGGTATTTGATTTTTTTCATCTTATTAAAAAGAAAGAAAGAAAGAAAACCACAAGTTATTCTGTTACTGGAAGTTGCCAGAAAATATTTTCTAACGGCTGAAATTTAGTTTAACAAACCTTAATGATGGATCATCAGAATGTAAACTTAAAACAATCATCTGCTATCTAGAATTACAAGTAGGGGGTTGTTTCTACAATCTTGTTTTATTTTATAATTGAGATGGGATAGAATGGCATACAGGAAATGGTTATCCCACTTATGTGTGTGTGTGTATATGTACATATATATATATGTATATATATATATTTTTAAGACTTACCTGGCATAATACCAGTTACAGTAATGGGATGTTTAGAGAACTAAACTGTATACCGAGCCTTAAAACCCAGTGTGACTGTTAATGATATAGGGACAATTTGAACTTAGTGACCAGCTTGGCTGATGTTACTAAACCAAAAGGTGTTTTTGTACTGAGTGAAAGAAGGTAAAAAGTAGTATTTTGTATATTTTTATAACAATATAAATTAAGGTATTTTACCATTCAATTGATTGTACTTATCCTTGAGAACAGTCTAATCATAATTTTTTTTTTAACTTTCAGACTAATTCTAAAGGTCTGATTGACAAAGGCATTTAGAAGTAATTTAAAATTTTAATAACTAGATCATTTGAAAACTATTCTGATAGATCATTCATTAGTTTAGAATCCTTAAACTCGTCCAGTCACTTGGCATTTAGTTTTGAATAAATTTGAGGCAGTCTTAAACAGTATGACCTGTTCTATGTTCTTGTAAATTATGTTCATGTTTCATATTTTAGTTTAAACTTTAAACAGCTGTTTAAAAAAGAAACTCACAGTATTTTTCACTTTCTCATACTTTGAGTAATGCACACGAAAAGGCCTGTCACTATAGTCCTTTTTCCTGGCAGGTGGCAGAGTTTGACACTTACTGCAAGCCAGTATTATCCCAGCACTGAATTGAAATGTATCTTTTCAGGTAATTTCAAGGCCTATTTATGGAGAGGCATGAACTGAACATCATATGACATACTGTGACTCCACTGTTAAATCTTTTTAACTGCAGTAAAGATTCTATGTTGTCTCTATAATAGACGTTACCCAAAGCCAATCTGGATTTACCAATGTCTATCCCCTATATTAAAATACTAAACATAAATGATGCTGATGTAACCTTTGACACTTTCTGCTCTTTGAGTCAAGTTTGTCCATCAGTGGTGATCTAAATCATGCTGTTCGATGTCAGATTTGCTTCTCACCTGTAGCTATTGCTTCCCACAAGTTATCACTATGTAGTAGGAGACCCACATACAGTATCTACTGGAATTCTTTACTGCCCTGCTAGCAACTGTTCTGGGAGCCACTTTTTACTTTTAACAGCTCTCTTATCAGGGCATCGAATAGTAAAGAAGCATTTTTCTCCATTGAAATTCACTATGTGATAATTATATGAATGTAACTAGATATAAAAAAATCTTAACCTTTGTAGAAAAACTCTAGAAGTATAGTTTGGTGTTGTGTTTTAATAAATGAGGGGGAAATTTTATTTCTTCATTAAGCTATTGGTTCTAGTGTTATGTTACCAGAATGCTTGCTTTGTTTTGCTTTAAGTACTTTGGTCGAACTTTCATGAAGACAGTTTTTTGACATCCTTCATTCCCCTGAACAACCAGAGAATGCTTAAATGTCTGCTTGTTTTCCTAAAAATAGATGCCATGATGGACACACTTTGTAGCCATCATTTTCTGTCTTACTGGAGTCCTAAAATAGAAACCCCAGGGATCTCTTTAGTAAAAGGGGGCTTGATTGCATCCTGCAAGGGACAGACAGATCCTTCCCTGCATCCTCAGGGTCAAGATCTGCTAAGGGGCACTTAGGTGTCTGGAGGGACAGTGGTGAGTCCTGTGACTTTCTTGGTTGTAGGACTTTGACAGACATACCCCCCCCCCTCACTTCAAGAATGTGTATTTAATAACATGCTCCATTTTCAGTCTGCAGTCTTTTAACAAGGCACTGAATAGTGCATAGGCAACCTCTGATGCTTATGAAGTCTAGGTTTACATAGTTTAGGGTCTAGTTCACTTTGGGTAACAACCTGTGTGGCTGCTCTGCAGTCTGCTTTTAAAAACACATTTCTTAAGACTGTAAAACCAGGTTTGTTGGTATGCATCAGACATCTCCAGCAAGCATATAAAAGTGTAATTCAAAAGGATGACAAATTAGGCTGTTTGACTAATAGTTTGCCAAGGACCAGACTCTCAGTGCTTTGCATTGGTTTAGAATTCTAAGAATTACTTAGAACATTCCACTCGTTCCTTGATGGGAAAAGCCAACAAGGCTTATTTCTGGGGACCAGCTTAGGCCTCCCTGCGAGGACACGAGGACACGGCAGCGAACAAGGCAGAGCTACCCAAATGCATGAAATGGCAAACCTTGCATCTTCCTATCAGCACTGACCTTTCTTTTACTAATGGGAAATAAATTTATATTTTTAAAATGCGGTGTTCGTGCTCTGCTTTATTATACTCTGGCGGTGTTCAAAAGCCTTCCCAGATCTCCAAGGCCAGAAAGAACATGTCCCTTCTCAAGCTTTCTTCCCAATGGATTTGCAACTGGACTCAGGCGGCAGCCCTCCTGCTTCATCTCCAGCTCCGCCTTTGCCGCCGGCCGCTGTCCCCGGCCTCCTTTGCTGAAAGATCAGCCGGGCGCCCGTGGAGGGTGGGTGCTGGGCAGAGTTCACTTCCCGTCGGAGTTCCTGCGGGGACCCCCTCGTCCGGGCTGGGCTGTCACCCCGCTGCTGGGCCGCAGAGTGGGCCGGCGACTGGGGGCCCGCCCGGCCCCTCCCATGCGACTCAGGGTCCCCCCGCGAGCGCCGGCGCCGCGCCGCCCCGCGCCCTCCGCGGCCGTTGCCCGGGCGCCTGTTGCTAGGGGCGCCGTTGCTACGGACGCCCTCTCCGCAGCTGAGCCCTGAGCAGCGGCGGCGGCGCCGCCATGGACGACCTGCGGGTGCTGTGGATGCGCGACCGCATCTACACTGCCTTCGGCCTCAGCGACCCGCAAGTCTTCGAGGAGCTCCTGAACCGCAACGACTGCGAGGCGGAAGACCTCATTCTGCATTTCCTCAACCAGACCAGCGACGAGGAGGGCGCCTCCACGCTCTTCTTCTACCGCACGATGGTGTCCGAGGAGGTGGAGCTGGAGCTGGGTGAGCCGCCCGCCCCGCGGGCACTGGGCTGGGAGCCGCGCATGCGCAGAGCGGCTGCGGGGGGCTCCTCACACGCCGCGCCGCCACCGCTCCACGGCGCCAGGCGGCGCGCTCCCGGGTAGCTCCCGGCCGCGTGTCGGGTCCCAGGTGAGCGCGCCCGAGGAGGACCGGCGCCTCCACCTGCGAGCGCCGTCCCGCCCCCCAGCCCACCCGGAAGGTCAGGCCTGCGGTGACCGGCCCCGGCCGAGCGCCATCTTGGCACCGGAAGCCGGGCCCCACGCCGCCCGCGGCCCACAGGGACGCGACGCCACACGGGCCGCCCGGGCCGCCGTCGGGACACGGGTCCTCCTCGCAGCATGGCAGACGTCCCAGCAGATTGCACGGGGTGGCAATTGGCACATAAAAGTTTAAGTAAAAATAAGGACAGCGGGGCCTGGCGGTGGCACACCCGGTAGAGTGTACACACGTTACAGTGCGCAGGGACCCGGGTTCAAGCCCCCGGCCCCCACTTGGAGGGGCTGACACTTCAAATGCTGTGAAGCAGTGCTGCAGATACGTCTCTGTCTCTCTCTCTCTGTCTCTCCCTCCCTCTTTCAGTTTTCTGTTAGAAGAAATAAAGGAACAACAGCAACAAAAAGCCACCAGGAGCCCCAGAGCATTGCTACAGGCGCCGAGAGCCAGCGACGACCCTGGTGACAATAAAGAATTAAATATGTTGTGCCCAGAACCCTCTGGCTGACCAGCCTAGCGGGTGTTTAGGGAAGGTGGGCAGCACCAAGCCAGATGAGGGGGCAGGACAGGGCACAGGGGACGGACACACAGGCCCACTGCTCATGGACACCCGGACTCAGCAGCCTGGTGGCCCGCGTCAGACCCCAGGACCTTCACCCGGCGCGGGCCAGTGCCAGGCAGAGCGGCACCCGAGGCGACCGGTCCCCAGCACACGTGTTAGATAGACAATCTTTGTTTAAATAGCACACGAACTCGTCGAAAATCCCCAGTCCCAGACAAATCATGCTAAGGGTCACCAGAGGTGCTGACGGAGAAGGCCACAGGCGCATTCTGGAATCTGACCTTACAGTCTTGTCATTTCTCCCAAGGAGACCTTTGGATCTGGACAGTCACTGTAATAGGACCTTGAGTTTAGAATCTTTCATGGTCACCAAGTGAAATCTTGTGGCTACACAGATACACTAACAAGATCGACTGTTTTAATGCCTACCAACTTTCAGTAATGCTGATTTTTGTATACTTAAATATATACATACATACATACATATATATATACACATATATATATATGTGTGTGTGTATATATATATATATATATATATATATATATATATATATACACCAAGGCATGACTTGGACTTCTTGTGACCTCCAAGGGCTTCCACTAGTGGTTTGGTGACTGTTTTCTGCACTGTGTGTGCTAACACAGTGGCTCCCAGCTCCATGTCCCCATGTCATGTGGAAGCAGATTTCACTTTTCACTAGAATACCCCAGTTAATTCTTGGACCCTCTAAAACTCCTGAGAAATTCCCCCATGGAAAACGGGCTATGATCTGTTTCCACAAAACTTTGAATTTGCTGCCCTTGCAAACTCAGAGCTATTGACCTTGGAGGTGCCCGGACAATTGTCTGATGATGGTTCTGACAGAGGTGGGGAGAGGGGACCCCCCCACCCCCCCATGCCTCATGTGGTCACTCACTCCCTGCCTAGTAAGCCTGGGGCTCCATTGACCTTGAGTCGTTTATTGGCTCTTTTATAGGACCTGTGGTCTCCTTAGAGCAGCAGAGTGGGGTCAGTCATACCCCCACCCCTATTTATTTGTACCCCTCCTCCAGGCAGAACCTCTCTCTGCCCCTAGTTAAAAACTACCAGACTGGGGAAAGTGATACCAGGGAGGGTGCCAGGAAGGAGAAGCATCTACATCAGCAACAGCTACCTAAAGGCTAGGCACATGCTGTTACTTGAAATAAACTGAAATCACAACAGCAGTAACAACAACAGTAACAGTAACAACAAGGGCAACACAAATGGGGAAAAATGACTTCCAGGAGCAATGAATTCATAGTGCAGGCACCAAGCCCCAGCGATATCCTGGAGACAAAAGAAGGAAAGAAAGGAAGGAAGGAAGGAAGGAAGGAAAAGACAAAAGAAATTGAAATCATACTGAACATCATTTAACAACTAAAAAAAAAAAGCTCGAGGTATCACTGGGAGGGGGTGGGGATAGATAGCATAATGGTTATGCAAACAATCTCTCATGCCCGAGGCTCCAAAGTCCCAGATTCAGTCCCCTGCAACAATATAAACCATAGCTGAGTAGTTCTCTGGTTTAAAAAAAAAGGGGGTGGGGTGGGGGGGTGGTAGCACAGCGGGTTAAGCACACGTGGTATGAAGCACCAAGGACCAGTGTAAGGATCCTGGTTGGAGCCCCCGGCTCCCCACCTACAGAGGGTTCACTTCACAGACGGTGAAGCAGCTCTGCAGGTGTCTGTCTCTATCTCCCCCTCTGCCTCCCCATCCTTTCTCGATTTCTCTGTCCTATCCAACAACAATGACAGCAATAACAACAATAATAATAACAACAATAAACAACAAGGGTAACAAAAGGGAAAAAAATAGCCTCTAAGAGCAGTGGATTCATGTACAGGCACTGAGCACCAGCGATAGCCCTGGAGGCAAATATATATCTCACTAGGAGGTATTCTCATACAAATCCACGTTAACAGAGGCTGGGTGGTGGTGCACCCAACAGAGTGCACACATTACCACGTGCAAGGACCTGGGTTCAAGCTCCCTGTCCCCACCTGTAGGGGGGAAGCTTTATGGGTGGTGCTACAAGGATCTATTTTCTCACTCTCAATTTCTCTCTGAACTCTCAAAAAATAAAATAAACCCACCGCCAGTAATGATGGATTCATTGGGCTGGCACCAAGCCCCAGTGAAAACCCTAGTGGTAATAAATTTTTTAATAAGAAAATTAAAAAAAAGAGTCACATAGGATTAGATATAGCAAAGGTGGAAAACAACCTTTTATCATCCCCTCAGTCCCACTTCCATCCCTGTAGGTAGTCCTGACTGTTAGTTTGCTGTGTATCTTGCCAGAAACACTTTCATTAGTCAGCCTGTCGTCCTATGTAATCTTGCTCTAAGGATAGCCCATGGATGTACCACAAGTTTGGGATGCACTCAGCTCTCCCCAGGGCCACGTCCAGGCCCTGCTCTGGGGAGAGCTATGGGTGGGATCAGCCATCCTTGCAGTCAAACAGTGACCTTTCGTTTTGCTTCTTTCCATTCCTGCGGCTATAAAGATGAGGAGGTTGTCTCCACCCTGGAGGGGGAAGAAGAGGAAGACGAGGCTGATTTTCTCAAATCAGAGAGCACATCAGGTATGGTATCTGCAGGAGATGTTTGCTTGGACTAGAATTCAATGTCTACTTTTCAGCTTTGTGACACAGATAAAAGAGAAAATGCTGGGTGTAGAACCACTTCAGGAGAGATAAGACTGGTTTCTTCTACTAAGTGTGACAGTGATTTAAAAAAATTTTTTTTATTACTATCTTTATTTATTGGATAGAGACAGCCAGAAATCAAGAGGGAGGGGGTGATAGAGAGGGAGAGAGACAGAAAGACACCTGCAGCCCTGCTTCACCACTTGTGAAGCTTTCCCCCTGCAGGTGGGGACTGGGGGCTCGAACCTGAGTCCTTGAGCATTGTAATACATGCCAGCACCCGGCCCCGACATAGTGATTTTTTTAGGCACAAGAGCAGAGTAGTTATTGTGTAGTTTTTTATTGACTTATTTCATTTCATTTCATTTCATTTCATTTCATTTCATTTCATTTTATTTCCTCTCCAGGGTTATCACTTGGGCTTGCTGCCAGCACTATGAATCCACTGCTCCTGGAGGCTATTTTTACCATTTTGTTGCCCTTGTGGTTGTTATTGTTGTTATAGCTGTTGTTATTGTTATTGCATGGGACAGAGAGAAATCGAGAGAGGAGGAGAAGACAGAGAGGGGGAGAGAAAGATAGACAGACACCTGCAGACCTGCTTCACCACTTGTGAATCTACCCCCTGCAGGTGGGGAGCCGGGGGCTCAAACCGGGATTCTTATGCCGGTCCTCGTGCTCCAAGTCATGTGCGCTTAACCTGCTGCGCCACCTCCCAGTCCATATTGACTTATTTTAACAGATTGATGTAAGACCTACAGAATCTCGTGTTAGTTTTGTGGTCTAAAGTATTTAGCTTTCAGTGGGGAAGCAATTATAGAAGCCAGACCTTCTACCTTCTGCACCCCGTAATGACCCTGGGTCCATACTCCCAGAGGGCTAAAGAATAGGAAAGCTATCGGGAGGGTATGGGATACAGAGTTCTGGTGGTGAGAATTGTGTGGAGTTGTACCCCTCTTATCCTGTGTTTTTTTTTTTTTTTTCCAGTGTTTCCTTTTTATAAAGAAAAGTAAAAAAAATTAAAAAGAAAAAAATATTTAGCTGTCAGATTTCTTAGCAAGCTGTCTTTTGACACTGAGCTATGTAGGCTGTGATGCCAAAGGGGGTAATATTTGTGAAAACAACTTTTATCTCCTGGATATATATATATATATTATTTATTCCCTTTTGTTGCCCTTGTTTTATTGTTGTAGTTATTGATGTCGTCGTTGTTGGATAGGACAGAGAAATGAGAGAGGAGGGGAAGACAGAGAGAGGGAGAGAAAGACACCTGCAGACCTGCTTCACTGCTTGTGAAGCGACCCCTCTCCATATGGGGAGCCAGGGCTTGAACCGGGATCCTTAACGCTGGTCCTTGTGCTTTGCACCACTTGAGCTTAATCCACTGTGCTACTGCCCGACTTCCTGGATCTATATATTTTTAAAGATTTATTTATTCATAAGAAAGAGGAAAGAGAGAAAGAGAGAGAGAGAGGAGAGAGAGAGACAGAGAGAGAGAGAGAGAGGGAGAGAGGACACAACACTAGATAAAAATAATTAAAAAAATAATAAAATGCAATAACAGCTCTGCTAATCAGAATGCCACTCAAGGCTACAGTAGGATTTATTTGTTTGGGGGCAGGGGAGGAGGGGGAGGAAGGGCTGGAAGAGATAGCATAATGGTGATGCAAAGTAACTCTCATAGCTGAGGCTTTGAAGTCCCTGCTTCAGTCCCGCTATACCTTCATAAGCCAGAGCTGAGCAGTGCTCTGGGGAGAAGAAAAAGAAAAAAGGACTGAGTGGTGGCACACCTCGTTGAACACCCACCCACATTACCATGCAGAAGGACCTAGGTTCAAATCCTCCAGCCCCCACTTGCAGGAGGAAGCTTCACAGGTGGTGAAGCAGGTCTGCAGGAGTCTGTTCCTCTTCTTCCTCTCCTTTTTATTTCTGTTTCTTTTTGTCCTATCAAATACCCCCCCCCCAAAAAAAAAAAAAAAAAAGGTCACCAGGAGCAATGGACTCTTCATGCAGGCATGGAGGCCCAGATATCCCTGGTGGGGAAAAATACTAAGCATTAAAAAAAAAAAAATGACTGTAGATTTTTAAAATTTTGAGTAATTTGTTTTTATTGTCACCAAGGTTATCCCTGGGACTCAATGTCAGTGCGATGAGTCGGTTGTTCCTGGCAGCCAGCCATCTCTTCTCTCTCTCTCTTTCTTTCTTTCTTTCTTTCTTTCTTTCTTTCTTTCTTTCTTTCTCCCTTTCTTCCTTTCTCCCTTCCTTCCTTCCTTACTTTCTTTCTTTTTTTCTTTCTTTTTCTCCCTTTCTTTCTTTCTTTCTTTCTTTCTTTTTCCCTTTCTTTCTTTCTTTTTCCCTTTCTTTCTTTCTCTCTCCCTTTCTTCCTTTCTCTCTCTCTCTCTCTCTTTCTTTCTTTCTTTTCCTTTCTATTATTTGATAGGACAGAGAGAAATTGAAAGGGGAAAATAAAAAGGGAAAGAGAAAGATAACTGCTGGGCCAGGCAGTCGCACCTGGCTGAGCACACGTGTTACAACGCGCAAGCACCCAGGTTCCAGCCCCTGTCCCCCACCTGCAGGGGGAAAGCCTTGCAAGTGGTGAAGCAGTGCTGGCAGTGTCTCTCTTTCTCTCTATCTCTCCTACCCTCAATTTCTGTCTCTATCCAATAAATAAAAAAGATAAAAAAAAATACACAAAAATAAATTTGCATTAAAAAAAGAGAGGTGAGTGATGCAATATGGCGCGGACATCATGCTGATCCCAGGCACTATTGGCAGGTTCACTGGCCTCTTCGCCTCTATCCCTGACCCCCTCCTGGGGGGCATATTCTGCACCCTGTTCGGTGTTCCTGAAATGGATCAGATTCTGATTGTGCTGCCGACCACAGAGATGTTTGTGGGTGGGTACTTCACATTCATGGTGGACAGCACCGTGCCAGGGACCCCAGAGGAACACAGACTCATACAGTGGACAGCAGAAACTCATGTCAGCAGTGCCGGCCGGCCTCCAGTGCTGTGACTTCCCCATTGGGATGAGTGTGGTAAAAGAGACTGCCTTTCTGAAATACATTCCCATATGCCCAGTCTTCAAAGGACTGTCTTCAAAATCAAAAGGCCAGCGTCCAGTTCCAGAAGGTGCCGCAGAAAATACAGAAACTAACTCTGTGTGCACCAAAGTCTGAAATATTAGTTCCAGGAAAGGTTAGTTTATGGATTTTCTGTTGAGGGTGAAAAATCATTAACATTCTTTTTTTTTTTTTTTTACATTTTTTAAATATTTGTTTATTCCTTCTTGTTGCCCTTGTTTTATGGTTGTAGTTATTCTTGTTGTCGTTGTTGTTGGATAGGACAGAAAGAAATGGAGAGAGGAGGGGAAGACAGGGAAGGGGAGGGAAAGAGAGACACCTGCAGACCTGCTTCACTGCTTGTGAAGGGACTCCCTTGCAGGTGGGGAGCCGGGGGCTCGAACTGGGATCCTTACACTGGTCCTTGCGCTTTGCACCATGTGTGCTTAACCTGCTGTACTACTGCCCGACTCCCCATTAACATTCTTATACTTTAAGCTAAAAAACCCAAACTACTCAGTTTCAAAAAAAAAGAAAGAAAGAAAGACACCTGCCCCATTGCTTCACCAGTTATAAAGCTTCTCCTCTGCAGATGACGGTCCCCCCTCCCCACCTGTAAAGCTTATGCTGTTGTACATAATACAGGTCTGGACTCAGTGGCCTTTCTGATGTATGACTTTGTTTTTGTTTACCAGAGCACTGCTTAGCTCTGGCTGTGGTAGTGCTGAGGATTGAACCTGGGACCTCAGAGCCTCAGACATGAGTCTCTGCATAACCATTATACTGTCTCCTCTGCCTGGTGAGAAAGTGGCTTTTCTGACCCTCCATCCTTGCACACCGTCTTGCAGTTAAAAATATGCTGCTCAAGTCCAGCTCCGTGCCTCAGACCCCCATCATCTCTGCGACTGAAGACACCTCCAAAGGAAGCTCAGAAAAGCTCCCCCACAAAGTACGTGCCTCTTCCTATAGGGGGTGGTGGTGGTGGTTGCGGTGGAGGGGGCCTCTGCCCTGGGCCAAATCTGGGTTATTGACATACTCTACAAGCAGGACAGTGCGGCGGACTGGGGAGCAGTGACTTCTGTGCTGGGAGCCCCAAGATCACCATCCTCCCTCATTTACTGGTTCTAGAGGGGAACCCCCAGGCCCCAGACCTGCCTCTATGCTCATGGCTCTAGTTTGTGAAGGTGGGAGACACACCCCCACAGCCATCTGAGCCCCAGACACTCCAGGGGAAAGCAGTGTCAAATTCTCTCTCTCCCCACCCCATTCCCGGGAGCTGATCCACACATGAGACTTTCCCAGAAGTTGCCTGGGACAACGTCATCTCTGGGGAGCTCAGCCCAGCCTCACTGCCTAGTGTTTTTTTTTTTTGGAGTTCGGCCATGCCAACACGGAGCACCTATTTGACTGACCACACTCCCGCGGTCTCCAGTCCCCCACTCCCAGAGATCTGACTGACATGGTGTGTGGCCAGGACCCCAGGCAAACCAAACGGGCATTCACCATAAACACGTTAACACAAACTCCAAGCATGGCTCATGGCCCAGGCTGGCAGAGATACTCACACTAGGTAGAGAGTCCCAGGCTCTCAGTTCTCACCCATGGCTGCTCAAGGGCCAGTTTTGAAATCCTTTGGACAGTCCAAGGCCTGCTGCATTAGGCCTCTGCAGTGGAGGGTAACATTAGAGTGTGAAGTCTGGTCAGGCCAGAGGCCAAGGAAATATGCTACCTGACTGCTCCCTGAGTGTGGAGAAAACTGAGTGGTGAGCAGGAGTGTTGGGGTTCACTGGGGCTGCTGTGTGCTGTGTTGTCCTGGCCGACACGCCAGCCTGGGCACTGGGCAGTGTGGGTGGATGGAGCCAGTTTAGTGTGGCAGGCTCTTTTCTTATCTGTTTCAGAAAATAATCAGGCATATTGTGGAGAAGCCGTGTCTCCATGTGCTTTGTACCCCTGTTTCTGAGGAGTTTCTGGACCAGAATGTGGTGTTTTTTCTCAGAAATACAAAAGGTACCTTTCCCCCCTCTCCCTCTCAATCTCTCTCTGACCCTTCTCTCTCTGTGTATGCACACATGCATGCATGCATGCATGGGGTATGTGAGAATTTCTTTCTTTTCTTTAAATTTTATTATCTTTATTTATTGGATAGAGTTGGCTAGAAATCAAGAGGGGAGGGGGAAGATAGAGAGGGAGAGAGAGAAACACCTGCAGCGAGAATTTCTTTATTAAAAATAATTATTAGAGGATCAAAGAATCAAAGCATTGGGAGTCGGGTGGTAGCGCAGCGGGTTAAGCACAGGTAGCGCAAAGCTCAAGGACCGGCATAAGGATTTTGGTTCGAGCGTCCAGCTCCCCACATGCAGGGGAGTCGCTTCACAGGCAGTGAAGCAGGTCTGCAGGTGTCTGTCTTTCTCTCCCCCTCTCTGTCTTCCCCTCCTCTCTCCATTTCTCTCTGTCCTATCCAACAACGATGACATCAATAACAAGAATAATAACTACAACAACAATGAAAACAAGGAAAATAAATAAATATAATAATAATGATAATAATAATAATAATAAAGAATCAAAGCAGCTCTCAGCTCTCAGCATGTGGTGCCAGGGATTGAACCTGGGCCCTCACACATGTAAGGTCTGCACTCTACCACTTTCGGATTTTTGTTCTTTAATTATTATTATTTTTTTATAGAGCCAAATTAAGAGGGAAGCAGAGATAGGGCGAGAAAAGGGTCTGGTCAGTGGCACACCGTGTTAGATGCACATGGTGCTAAGTACAAAGACCTGCACAAGGACCCTGGTTTGAGCCCCCGGCACCCCATCTGCAGAAGGGAATCTTCATAAGCAGTGAAACAGGTTTACAAACATCTCTCTCCCATTCTGTCTCCCCCTCCTCTCTCAACTTTCTCTGTCCTATCTAATAAAATGAAAAAAAAATAAATTTATTTTTAAAAAAAGAGGTGGGGAGAGAGAAAAAGAGGCCTGCAGCACTGTCTCCCTCACCACCTGTGAAGCTTCCGCCCTTTGCAGATGGGGACCCAGGAGCTAGGGCCTGGGTCCTTGTGCTTGGTAACTTGTGCAGTCTACCGCATGCCTCACCACCTGGCCCCTATAATTTAGATTTTCTTGTGAATATAAGTTTTATTAGGCATCAATCTTTGTTATCCATGGACGCCATGTTTATGTGCTAATCTGTTCACTTAGATTCTTGGGTAACCCCATATTAACTTGGCCGTACTTCTGAGGTCACTGGAGACCAGGCAGAATGGGGAGATGTTTAACACCCTCCTCCCTACCCCCTATGTGCCTGTACCCAGTTGACATAAGCCACTTCAGCCTCCTTTCAGTTTTCATGCTCTAAAACAGTGTCCTTTGTACAGGCTGCTTAGTGTCATGGTTTTCACGTTTTGCCATTGCTGTTTTAAAGTGACTTCAAAGGGGCTGGGAGGTGACTCACCAGGCAGAGCACACACTTTGCCATGTATGGGGACCCAGGTTCAAGCCTGACCACCATGTGGGAGCACCTGCTTGGAGTGGTGCTGTGGTGTCTCTCCTCTCATTACCTCCTTGTCTCTTACCTGCTATTAAAAACAGTGTGTCTGCTGGGAGTGGTGGGAACCATGCCGGTGGGGACCCCTGGCGGTAAAACAAACCAGATATTGTCCCAATAATGTCCCATGACTCAAAAGGGGCTGGTGACGAATTGGGGAGGCCCTGTGGAGAGTGCGGGTGGGGGACAGGTAAAGCAAGGAGCCGGCAGATGTTTCTGGAATGCCCCACTTGGCTCTCTTCTCTCTGGCTTTGGACGTTCCACCCAGATCTTCAAGTGTGTAGCTAGCTCTTGGACGCTGTGTTTGCACCAGCATTTCCTCCAGGCTCCGTTGGCTTTGGTGTCTGATGGAACAGAAATCTGCACTTATGGGCCAAGTGGTGGCACACCTGGTTGAGCACACATGTTACCATACACAAGGGCTGGGTTCAAGCCTCCAGTCCCACCTGCTGGGGGGAAGAAGCTTTATGGATGGTGAAGCAGTGCTGCAGATCTCTCTGTCTCTCTTTCTTCCCCTCCTCTCTCAATTTGTCTCTGTTCTAGCAAATAAAAGAAAAAAACGGGGGGGGGGGGTGGTGGCTCGAGGAAATGGTTCCCAGGAGCAGTGGATCTGTCATGCAGGCACTGAGCCTAGTAATAATGCTGGTGGCGATAAGAAAGAAAAGAAATCGGCTCATATTCTGTGCCTGCAACAAGATAAGAGTGGTCCCTGTAGTCGCTGGGGGAGAAGGAGCTGTCCCCATGTACTTGCTCAGCTCTCTCCATCCCTCTCAAGCTCTGAGTCTGTTTCCACCTAGAGACAGTGCTGGAAGCTACGGACATGAAAGAGGCCATGGAGCTCACGCCCGAGACGCTGGAATATGGGATCATAAACAAGAACGTGCTCGGCTTCCTGAAGGACATCGTGTGCCATGTCAGTACTGACAGAGCCTGAAGCCCCAGAGGTCACATTAGTGGTTATTTATTAAGCTGTCTCTCTTTAGAAAAGTTCATTGATGGGGGTCGGGCGGTAGTGCAGTGGGTTAAGTGCATGTGGCACAAAGCACAAGGACCGGCGTAAGGATCCCGGTTCGAGCCCCTGGCTCTACACCTGCAAGGGGAGTCCCTTCACAAGTGCTGAGGCAGGTCTTTATCTTCTCCTCTCTGTCTTGCCCTCCTCTCTCCATTTCTCTCTATCCTATCCAACAACGACATCAATAACAGCAACAACAATAATAACCGCAACAACAATAATAACCACAACAACAGTGAAACAACCAGGGCAACAAAAAGGGAAAAAAATAGCCTCCAGGAGCAGTGGATTCGTGGTGCAGCCACTGAGCCCCAGAAATAACCCTGGAGGGGAAAAAAAAAAGCAGCTGTCAGCATAAATTTACAGGAAGAGAGATTATAGCAGTCCCAGAACCCATCAAATCCTACTAGAAACATAGCTTCAAATGACAGGCATACTTAGTAAAAGCAAACACTGTAATCCATACAGTCCATACAATAAGCCCTTGCTTAAGGGAGCTTTGCTGGATGGATCTGGGAAGCTGTGGCTCAAAGTGAAATGGTGGCACATAAAAGCCACTGCAGCACAGGCCAGTGGAGAGCTACACGAGTTCAATTCATGGGACCAACCTCTCATCACAGAAATGCCGCTGGGCGACTCCCGTAAGGCCCCACACTGCTGCTGTTCACAATTGTTTGTTTGTCAGCTTGTTTACTCCAGTTCACAAGGGAGGCGCCATGTCTAGACAGGACACCTCTCTCTCTCTCTCATACATACATGTGCACATGAGTGCACACAGATAGCTGAGACGCATAGAGAACCCAACACATGCATCTCAACTGAATCTCATACAGAACCCCCAAGTCCCCCATGCAGACATGGGGAGAATGTGCAGGTCCACACAGATGCCAGCTCTGATCAGGAACAGACTGTTATCTTCTCGCTGATGTTACAGCAGGATGTGGATGTTGTCCTGTGTGGCTCAGGCTGGAAGGAGCCGGGTGCGGCTGCTGCAAAACAAATGCTGATGCTTAGGGTTTTTTTTAGCTTTTTTTTTTTTTTTTTTGGTTAGCAAAATGGACTAGAATAGGTTTTTGGTAAAGCTATGTCACTGAGATTTCTGAAAGAATGGCAGTGGCAAGTCCCACCCTGAAGAGAAGGCAGAGGACAAAGGGACTGGGTGGCAGGTAGACACAGGGCTCCCGTGTGGCTGGAGCAAGGCTAGAGATGCTGGGTGTGTGCTGGGCGGAAGGCAGGGTTTTGTTGTAGGCAGGTTGATGTCTTTGAGAAGGGGCACCAGGTGGGGGTAAGAAGAGGCTTTGTGGGGGCAGGGTGGAGGGTGGGAAGTGGTGGGGGGACAGAGGGAGTGAGTGGTGGAATTTTGCACTAAGTTCCTACATAAAAATTGAACAAGGGGCCGGGAGGTAGCACGCTGGGTTAAATGCACATAGTGTGAAGTGTAAGGACCTGAGCAAGGATCCCAGTTCGAGCCTCCATCTTCCCACCTTCGGGGGGTCACTTCACAAGTGGTGAAGCAGGTCTGCAGGTGTCTATCTTTCTCTCCCCTCATCTGTTTTCCCCTCCTCTATCGATTTCTCTCTGTCTTATCCAACAGCAACAGCAGCAAAAACAATGGAAAAAAATGGCTGCCAGACTCAGTGAATTTGTAGTGCAGGCACTCAGCCCCAGTGATAACCCTGGAGGAAAAAAAAAAATTGAACCAACAACGAAGCCGAAATAAGATTCATGGACTATGTTTATTATTCAGCATTAGGCTAGGAAGTGTTTTATGACTCCCAGAATTCCAGTGAGCAGGGAGAAGCCACCAGAAGGCTGGCACCAAGAGAGTGAGGAAGGAAGTGGGGGAGAACAGACGGGAGCCACAGCCAACAGGAGAGAACCGCAGAAAACACAGGGCAGCCAGAGAGCACTGGGGACTGGGGGTGCCTGCAGTGCATTCCTGGGGGAGGAAGGCAGCAGTGAGGACCAGCCCCTCTCCTGGACAGTCCTGCATCTGCCCGGGGAGGGCTGTCACTCTGCATGCTCACAGAGCACAGAGGGCTATGCTGAACGAACCCCATCTGTGTGCGGTGAGAAGGTTCCAGATCAAATGATCTGGGCCTTCAGAAAATTGGAACTACAGAGAGATGAGTCTCAAAAGTTTCACAATTTTAGAAAAATAAGCGGAACTAAAAATCACAACCTCAACCCAGCTGACCCAGCCACCAGGCATTTTGTACACCTGTTAGCCAAGTTCAATTGTTACTGAGTTCAAGTAGCCTCAAAAATGCTCAAAAAATGCTCTCAGGGCCTGAGCTAGATGACATCTAGGGCACCTGCCTTGCCTTGGGTACAGCTCTGGTTTCAACTCTGGCACCACATGGGGCTGCAATGGCACTGGGGGGAGTTCCAGTGCTGTGGTGTCTCTTCCTCTCTCCCTGTTTCTCTGTGTGTCTCTGGATAAAAAGGTGGCTTGGGAGTGTTGAAATAGTGTGTGCTTGAGACTCCGGTTCCATGAGAAAAAAGAAATAAACTAGGGAGTCGGGCGGTAGCACAGCGGGTTAAACGCAGGTGGCACAAAGCGCAAGGACCGGTGTAAGGATCCCAGTTCGAGCCCCCGGCTCCCCACCTGCAGGGGAGTCGATTTACAAGTGGTGAAGCAGGTCTGCAGGTGTCTGTCTTTCTCTCCCCCTCTCTGTCTTCCCCTCCTCCCTCCATTTCTCTCTGTCCTATCTGACCACCACATTTCCATTCTCAACTCACATTTCCCTGTTCCTTCGTCCTTGTGTCACAGTTTCCAGCTTAGCTGCCTGAGAGTGGTGGTGGCAGCTCAGGGTGGCTTCAGACCTCCCCCATCTGGGGGTTGTTTCTGGCCACATGCAGCTTCCCTGCCTGGCTCTGTGCTGCGACAGGCAGTTTAAGTGCGTGGCATCCCCACCCTGACGTCGGGGGTTTGTTCCTCCAACTTGGTGTCCCAGGTGTTTCTGCCAGCCCTGTCCTTCAACCAGCACAAGGAAGCAAGCATGGGACTGCCTTCCGGGGACATGTTGGACTCTTCAGAGAATGAGCAGGAATTGTATGCCGTGCCTGGGGAGACAGTGGAGTATCACAGCATTCAGCTAATACGGGATGAATTTCTAATGAACCTCCAGAAATTCGCAAACAATATTCAGAGAACAATGCAGCAACTTGAGGGTAAGGCTCCATCTTCCTTGTCTGTGCACCACAGAAACTGATTCAGTACTTCAGCACACAATTACTACCTTTTATCCAGCCTACCCTTCTTCCCTTCTGGCAGCCACAAGTTGGTCCACTTAGAGGCTGGAAGTTTGTTTTGTGTTTTTTCCTTCATGTGTGAGTGAAATCACGCTGTCTGTCTTGGTCTAACTTATTTCACGGGGCATGGGCTCACCCGTGTTGTTATTAATGGCAGAAATTCACTTTTTTATTGTTTGAAGGTCAGAGGTGGAGGTCAAAGATGGAGGTTATTGTTGGGAAACTTTATGTAGGGGGTTGGGGCATGATTTCACCACTCTGCACTGCTTTTTTGTTTCAACACAGACACAGAGAGGGGAGACATCTTTGAGCTGGGGCTATATAGTATGAATAAGGCATGCTCCCTACCTGCCTAGCTATCTCTCTGGAGCTCATCTTAAATGTGTGTGTATGAGTATCCTGGGCCTCACACGTGTGTGATCTCACCACCCTGAACCACTTTCGTATTCAGAAAGAGCCAGAGAGGGAGGCACTACAGCACTGGAGCTTCATATGGTGTCTCGCGTCTCCCATGTGGTGTCAGGGCTCGAGTCTGGCCTACAGGCATGACCACTTCTTGTCCCCAGGGATCCACTGACCCAGGGCCCTGTGGCATCTGGCAGCAGGCCCTTGAGTGAGGTGTCAGGGCCCTCGGGAGCATTCTTCTCCCTACGCCTGTGGCTGTTGGCTGACAGACGATTTACTCCGTCCCCCCAGGCGAGATCAAACTGGAGATGCCGAGCATCAGTGTGGACCAGGAGGTGTCAGCCCTGGCCGCAGACGCAGAGACCGTGGAGACCCTGGAGCAGTGTGTGATCAATTGGCTGAACCAGATCTCCTCGGCGGTGGAGGAGCAGCTGAAGAAGACCCCCCAGGTAGCTGGCACCATTCCTGTTGTCACCTGCACGGCAGCTGTGCTCTGCTGACTCCCGCTCTGTGCAGGGATTCCTCAGGAGCCGCTAGGGAAGGGAGCACTGGATGGGGAGAGACAGGGACCCAGTCTCCAGGCTCAGAGAGTCCCTGCGTGTCCACATCCCCCCCTCAGGGGAACGGCCCTCTAGCTGAAATTGAATTCTGGCGAGAACGCAACGCAACCCTGAGCGCACTGCACGAGCAGACCAAGCTCCCCGTGGTGAGGAAGGTGCTGGAGGTGATCAAGGAAGCGGACTCCATGGTGGTGGCCAACCTGCAGTCAGTCTTAACCAGCCTGTTCAAGTTTCACATGGAGGCCTCAGACAACGTGCGGTTCCTCTCCACTGTGGAGCGCCACTTCAAGGTAGGGGGGTCGCACCCCGCTCAGGATGTCACCTCTGTGTCAGGGCTCTCACACGCATGTTGTTTTCTCTGTGAAAAAGTCCAACCTTGGAATGTTTGGTCAAGGGTTCAAGAGATGGCTCACCAGGTAGAGCACACGCTTGACGCTGCACAAGGACCTGGGTTCAAGTCCCCGGCCACCACAGAGGAGCAGCTAACTGCCTGAGAAAGCTCTGTGGGCAGTGGAGTGGTACAGCAGTCTCTCTCTTTCATTTTTATTATTTAAAATAAAAATTATTGCCACCAGGATTATCACTAGAGCTTGGTTCCTGCATGACAAATTCACTGCTCCTGGTGGCCATTTTTGTTTCATTTCATTTTATTTTGATTTGACAGGACAGATAGAAATTGAGAGGGGAAGGGAGAGACATCTGTAGACCTGCTTTACTGCTCATGAAGCTTCCCCTCACTGCAGGTGGGGACTGGGGTCTTGAACCCAGGTCTTCATGCATGGTAATGTGTGTGCTCAATTGGGTGCACTACCACCTGCCCCACCCCCCTCTGTCTCAACTTGTTTATGTCTCATTCTCTGTCTTAAAAAAAGGGGTGGGTGGCTGAGGAATCATTCAGACATGGAGCACTGGTGATAATTTTGGTGACCAAAACTAAAATAATTTTTTAATTGGTCAGACATAATATCACAATGTTTATGAATTTATCTGCTTGTAAGTGTACAGTCATGGGCAATGAATGATGCACAATACTGTCTGCCCTTTATCACTATCTGTATCCCGAACCTTTCACCATCCCCAGCATCCACTCTGTACCCTTAATTAACAATGTCTGGGCTGGAGGACAGCTTACCTGGTCGAGTGCACATGTCATACGCACAAGGACCTGGGTTCGAGTCCCTGGCGCCACACAGGAACTCTGTGCACGGGGAAGCCTCACAAAGAGCGGGGCGACGCCGTACTGTCTCTCCTCTTTCTCTTTGTCATTTTGTTTATCTTTTGATGGAGAGAAAGACAGGCATCTACAGACCTGCTGCACCACTTGGGAAGCGACCCCCCTGCAGGTGGGGAGCCGGGATCCTTGGGCACATCCTTGTAGTTCGTATTATGTGTGCTTACCCCGGGGCGCCACCACCCGACCCCCCTAAGTTCATTTTTAAAAAGAGGAGTGGACCTCAACTAAGGTTACTTTCCTACCCATTAGAACATTACACATGGCTCGAGCTTTCACGTTGTCTTGGAGACCATCCCGTCGATGATGAGCGCCCTGCGGATGGTGTGGACCATCTCCCGGCACTACAACAAAGACGAGAGGATGATCCCGCTGATGGAGCGTATCGCCTGGGAGATCGCCGAGAGAGTGTGCAAAGTGGTCAACCTGCGCACCTTGTTTAAGTAAGAGGGACTCACCAGGTAGAGTGTACATGCTGCCGTGCCTCGGGACCCAGGTTTAAGCCCCTGGAAGCCACTGTGTACGGGGGGAGCTTCACTCTCACCCTTGCAAATAGGGGCACAGCAGAGCTTCCCAGAAAGGGGCACAGAGATTGGGGTAGCTATGCTCCTGAGTTGGAATTCTTCCCTTAGAAGCTGTTGCCCTTTGGGGGGAGGGAGTCCCCCCCCCATTGCCCCGTCCCTCCCATCACAGCGTTTCTGCTTCACAGAGAAAATCGAGCGAGTGCACAGCACAAAACCTTGGAGGCCAAGAACACGCTCCTCACGTGGAAAAAGGCCTACTTTGACATCAGGTCCAAGATCGAGGCTTCGGGCAGAGAAGCTCGGTGGGAGTTTGATAGGAAACGGCTATTTGAGAGGACAGACTACATGGCCACCATCTGTCAGGATCTCTACGACATCCTACAGGTAGGGAAGCCTGAGCATGTCTTCTGAGAGCGTGTGGCTAGATGTGAAGCCTGCCCCATGGAAAGCAGTTTGGCTTTTTGACAGCAGGCCTATCCAGGTCAGGTGGAAGCTGGGAGACAGGTGTCTAGAAGGGAGAAACACTTGAAAGAGCATGGGAAATATTTCAGAACATTCCAGAATGTTTTGGAATGCACCAGAGCACACCAGACCTTTTGCGACAAGAAAAGTCTTTTGTGATACCCTTCCCTCCCCTTCTGGCTTTCCTTTGACCTTGGGTCACTCCTTCTTAGTCTTTCTCAGTGCCTTCCCTTAAATGTTAAAATCCCTCAATGTCTATCTGAGACCTAATCTCTTCCCTCTTTGTTTGAGGCAGGTCCTGTTGCCTGTTGGTTATATGACCTCTGCCAGTGTCTGCTCTGTTTATCTGATCCTACTGCCCATTTTCTGTGTACACTAAGGGCTTCATCACTCTAGATCGACTTAGAGAGAGAGAGGGTGGTGAAGAGAGAGGCACTGACCGAGACTAGAGCACTGAAGCTCTTGCCAATGTCCTAAGGGCCGAACTCTGACCCAGGTCACGCACAGCACAAAATAAGCACACTGTCCAGGCAAGCTATTTTGCCTCCCCGCCTCCACCACCCCCAGCCTTCTGAATGAACATGCCAAGGCCCGAGTGGCATGTGGCAACAATCAGCCTTGGCCCTGTCTCATGACATTCTAAATATTGATGAGGAACTCAGTGTGCCAGGCACTCTCACTGCTGCCGGAGAAACAACCCAGTGCTCACAGCAGACAGAACCCAGGGACCCTCTGTAAAGAGCAGGAAAGAACTGTGAAGATGGGGCCTGGCAGTGGCACACCTGGTTAAGCACACATAGTACTGTGCACAAGGACCTGCGCAAGGACCCAAGCAAAGACTGGGGTTCGAGCCTCCACTCCTCACCTGTAGGAGGGTAGCTTCACTAGCAGTGAAACAGGTCTACAGTTGTCTTTCTTTCTCTCCCTCTCTATTCCCCCCCCCCCAATTTCTCTCTGTCCTAGCCAATCAAACGGGGAAAAATGGCTGCCTGGAGCAGTGGATCTATAGTGCCGCCACTGAGCCCCCAGCGATAACCCCCATGGCAAACAACAACAACGCCTCTGTGAAGAGCACTAACTTATGAGGCATTTTCATTCTTACCACATGGCTCACCCAGGCATGACTTTGTTGCTATTATTATTTGTTTGTCACAACTAGCAGAGCAAAGCAAATGTAGACACATCACTAGCCTGGATTTTGACCCGTCTGCACCTTTTGCCTTCTCCTGTGGTGGCGGTTGCTAAAAAGACACAGCTCTCACATTGTAAGTGTACTTCATTCTTGCCAGAAAAGCTGCACACAACCCACTCAGCCTCTTCTAGTCTTTCCTCCCCCTCCTCCTTTGGATCACTAAGGAGTAAGCCCAGAGTCTCATGCATATGTAATATTGCTGAGTCTCCTACCAACCAATTAGAAAAATTCAAATACTTGTATCCATTGGTCACTCCTTCATTTATTTTTTTTTATTGCCACCAGGGTTATCACTGGGACTCAGTGTCTACAATATAAATGCATTGCTCCTGGGGGCCATTTTTTCCTTTCTCTTTCCTTCTTTCCCTCTCTCTCTTTTTCTTTCTTCCTTCTTTCTATTTTATTGAATAGGACAGGGAAAAATTGAGAGGAAAGGGGTTAACAGAAAGGGAGAGAGAGAGAGAGTCGGTCGGTAGCACAGCGGCTTAAGCGCACGTGGCGCGAAGCGCAAGGACCGGTGGAAGGATCCCGGTTTGAGCCCCTGGCTCCCCACCTGCAGGGGAGTCGCTTCACAGGCGGTGAAGCAGGTCTGCAGGTGTCTGTCTTTCTCTCCCCCTCTCTGTCTTCCCCTCCTCTCTCCATTTCTCTCTGTCCTATCTAACAATGACGACATCAATAACCATAACAACGTTAAACAACAAGGGCAACAAAAGGGAAAATAAATAAATTAATATAAAACAAATCTTTAAAAAAAGGGAGAGAGAAAGATAGACACCTGCAGACCTGCTTCACTGCTTGTGAAGTTTCCCCTCGCAGATGGGTAGTGGAGGCTTGAACTTGGGTCCTTGTGCATGGTAATGTATACACTTACCTGGGTGCGTCAACTGCCTGGCCCCACAATTTTAATTCTAGATTTGGAGACAGTATGAGAGATAGCACAGCACTGCTCCATTATCCATGGGGCTCTCTTAGTGCTGTCCTTGATACTCACACATGGTCCTGGGGATCAGACCCTGTGATTAGCCATAGCTAATCACATAGCTTGTGATTATGTGATATGGCTAATCACATAGCTTCACATGTGATTAGCCATATGCTCTGCCCACTGAGCCATAGGAGTCATGGAGAGAACAGGCCAACTCCATGCAGGGGTGACCCCAGCCAGGCTTGACCTGCTAGAATGAGGTGACTTGAGCCTTGTGATGACAGTCAGGGACATGCTGTGGTTAGCCAAGGCAGTGAAGTGACTGGAAGAGGACAATAGGCCACCCCAGGCCAGGAGCATCTCTCAGTTCCTCCTGAGTCTGCAGCTAGCTCTGCTCTGAGGGAAGGTGCCCCCTTCACGCAGTCATTGGCAGAATTTCCCTGTTGTCACTTCAGCATACTGGGGCGCACTGACTCTGAGCCTCCCCAGTGCCTCAGGCGTGCCCCAAATTCCCCACGGTGGCCGTCACAAACTAGTGTAAGCTGTGGGGCAGGAACCACAGGCACACAGGCCCTGCTTATTCATTTACTCCCAGGCCCCCTTGTCCCATCAGTTCTCATTCACTGGACACGAGTTCAAAGATACTGTTATTAAGACTTTTGAGAAGGAAAAGAGCAGAATCTTGAACCCAACACAGGCCCTGCTGAGCCTGGGGTCCTGTGCCTGCCTGGTCACATCCCTGTTGAGCAGGCCCTGCAAACACACACACACACACACACACACACACACACACACACACACACACACACACACACGTCTGGCTTCATGAAGGTGACAGCCTACAGCCTAGCTGGGGAGAGATGGGAGATCTAGGAATCACAGAGACCTGCATTCATACCACTGAGCCCAGCATGCAGTGCTTTTGGGTCCAAGGGCATGTTCTGTAGGGCCACTCAGGCTGGAGTGATAGTACATGATGAGAAGCCCTAACTGGGCATTTCAGATTGCAAGTGCAAAGGTCCTGGGGTGGAAAGGGACATGCAACTTCATGAAAAAGGGCTGGGTGGCTGCAAGAAGGTTCTGTCCAGGAGGATTTGTGAGGAGGGAGTTGGAGGACTGAGTGTGCCTCCAGATATGCAAATGTTGTATTCTGTACTGGACTGTCTGGATTTTGTTCTCCATGCAGTGGGCATAATACCAAAGGTCTCAGTCTAGGAGGAGTCTAGGAGGTTATTCAGTGTGAAAGGATTTGCTAACATGATCTTGGAACAGTGAAAGGTGACTCCTTGTTTTGCTTGATGAGCAGGTGGTGGAAGAATTTTACAACATATTTGGTCCAGAACTGAAAGCGGTGACTGGGGACCCCAAGCGTATCGACGACGTCCTCTGCAGGGTGGACAGTCTGGTCAGCCCAATGGAGAGTCTGAACTTTGACCCCTTCAGCATCAAGGCCTCCCAGTACTGGAAATACGTCATCGACGACTTCAGGATCGAAGTTCTGGCAAGCCTTCATCTGACCGTGGGGGGAGGGAGGGGAGATCCCATGCTTCCCCCCCCCCCCATAACTTCGTGGGGTTCTTTAGTTATGCTTAGTGTTCTTGGGTAATCACAAGACATAGCGCCTGCTCATTTGTGAAAGTACAAGAGCCAGTACAGAAAAGCCCAAGGTGCAAGTGGACACTCCTCCACCCTCTTTGCCTCCACACCTGCTCCCCAGGCAGGAGACCTTAAGCAGAGTGAGAGATAGCTGCACCTCTACCAAGATGCAACTATGAGTGTGGGCTTGGAGGGGACACAGGAGGGGCTCAGGGTGGACAGTGGAACTCAGTTTAGTGAGTAATAGGGAGCTACTGATGGTTGTTGGCTGAAGGGATGACCTCTGGCTGCAGCACAGGTTGCTTGGGCTGAGGAGTGGCAGGAGGTGGGGAGATGATGTAGGAAGTGGCGGCCTGATGCGGGGGGGGGGGGGGCTTGCTAGAAACAGAGTATTATTTCAGTCCATACTGTGTGAAGAAGGCAGCCCTGTACATTCTCCTTGGTCTCACCTAAGAAGGACTCTTAGTAGCATCTTAGCTTTGCTAATGGTTTTTATAACCCTAGAACTTTTCATGCCAGCACCCCCAGACAATTTGACATGGCTTCGGAAATATCTCCATTTTATCTATCTATCTATCTATCTATCTATCTATCTATCTATCTATCATCTGTCTATCTGTCAACTATCTATCAGTTTATTTTGGATATATATAGAGAGAAATTGAGAGGGAAGGGAGGGAGGGGGAAAAAGAGAGAGGGAGGGAGAGAGAGAGACAGAGAAAGAAAGAAAGAAAGAAAGAAAGAAAGAAAGAAAGAAAGAAAGAAAGAGAAAACAAAGCACCATGCCACCACCACCTATGGAATCCCACCCATTTTTATTTCTGTTGCTCTCATGCAGTACCAGGGATCAAACCCAAGGCCTGACTTATGCAAGGCGAGTCTTCTCCCTCCCTGACCCCAACCTGCTGTTTTTACCTGAGCCCCATATCTACTAAAGCACAGTGGAGATCCTTCTCAGGACACTGATTTCCTTTTTACCTATTTCCTGCTTGCTTCCTTCCTTCCTTCCTTCCTTCCTTCCTTCCTTCCTTCCTTCCTTCCTTCCTTTCTTTCTCTCTTCCTCTGTCCCCCCCCTTTTGTGCAAGATAATTCCAGGAGCATGAGGTCTGTTTTCTGGGCTCACTCTTTCTCCTTCTCACTCTTTATTTGTCTTTTTTTCTTTTCCTGAGTAGGTTATTGAGAAAGAAGCAAAGAATTTTATTGATGAGTCTTTTAAGACCCTTCGATCAGCCGAAGCAGCATTTGACATGCTTTTAAAGTTCAAGCACATCCGTTCGAGGGAGGCTATTAATCGACAAATGATGATGAAATTTAATGACATCCTCGCACAGTACTGTAAAGAGGTAATTGGGAGGTCTAGTGGGCACAGCCATAAAAATGGATCTGGCAAAATATATGAACAGTTGAATCACACTATTTGCTCTTTCCTCTTTAGAACCAGGGAATATTTTGGAATATTTTCAGATAAACACGTTACACAGTACAGGTCACCAAGACACAACATCAGTGTGTCTTTTATCAGAGACATTCAGTAAGAATTTACTAATTATGTTATCATTTCCCTTTCATTGTGATGGGCCCTGTGTGAGGTGGTTGTGCAGCAATAAGCATAATAATAAGCATAATAATCATAGCTGGGCATGTGCAAAGGTGCATCTAGATGGTAATCCAGGAAAATATAACCAGTGTTTGCATGTTCCAGGTGTGGCATCAGGCCAAGAGATAGAGAGATGAATAGAACACGATTCCACCTTCAAAGAAGTTATAGAAACAAGCCAAAATATGTTTATCATCTTTTTCAGGAATAAAATGAGATAGGGGACATATTTAGATCAAACTTAGGAAGTGTATGATAAGAGCTAGCGTTATCTCCCACTGCACTTGTTTCCAGCTGTCAGAAGTGACCAGCTGTGAGATACACGTGTTATCTCACACAGGGCTCTGAAGGTCAGAAATTGACAGAGATCTTACTGGATCTTCACATCAAGTGTCAGCTTGGCTGCATTCCTTTCCAGAGTCTAAGGAGGGTCTTTTCTAGTTTCTGGAGATTTATAGTCTCTCCCATCTTCAAAGCCAGTTGTGGTCAGTCCCTCATCGATTACTCTGACCCTCTCTTCCACCTCTCTCTCCCTGTTTGAAGGACCTCACTCCCCCCTGTATCTGCTGGTGAGCTCAGGACAATCTCCCAGCCAGTTGGCTGCCTTCTCTCTATCTGCTGCCCAGTCCCCTTTTGATTGTACCAAAAATATATCCACAGGTACTAGGAACCAAGGTCACTACTCGCGGGGGAGGGTGCTATCCTGTCTTCCACTTCTCATTACCCAGGCTAGCGTGTGGAAGGACTTCTTTAAAATTGCACACCCTGCCTGTACATCCCACCCATTCCATTTCTGGGCCTGCACCCCACATAATTGTAAACAGAGTCTCAAAGCTCTGTCTGCAAACTCATGTTCCTAGCAGCATTATTTACAGAAACCAGAAGGTTGCAACAACCCACATGTCCATTGAGAAAGGAATGAATGAACAAAGTTTGTCTACATATGTGGTGGAATATTTTTGAGCCACAAAAGGAGGGAAATCCTGACAGTTGGCACGGCACAGGCGAGTCCCAAAAAGAACAGTACTATGTGATTCTACGTATATGATGTACTGCTGACATCAGTCATAGATAGAGCTAGAGAGTAAAGAACAGTACTGTGTGATTCTACGTATATGATGTACTGCTGACATCAGTCATAGATAGAGCTAGAGAGTAAAGAACAGTACTGTGTGAATCTACGTATATGATGTACTGCTGACATCAGTCATAGATAGAGCTAGAGAGTAAAGGGGTGGGTGCCAGAGGCTGGGAGGTGGGGAGATGGGGGGTAGTGTTTAGTCAGGATAAGGGGTTGCTTTTGCAAGATGAAAAAAGTTTCAGAGATGGATAGTTAGGATGGTTACACAAGAACAAGAACATACTTGATGTCACTAAAGTGTACATTTTAAATGGCTCAAATGGTAAATTATGAGTCCTAGGTATATTTACTAGAGTTTAAAACATTACATAATAAATATAAAATTTCAGTGGTATGTGCACACACAGCCATAATATGGGCCGGGTCACCAGTCTTACTAGAACATATCTTAAAAATTTGAACAAATAGGTGAAATGATTGTATGCAGTTTGCAATTGTAAGGCAGTTGGGAGCACTGCAGTGATTAAGCCAAAGAAAAGAAGACAAAATAGTAAACAATCTGAAGTAAAGATGTTATCCTATAGCCTAGAATTATTCTTCAGTTCCAGTGTTGCTTTATTATTTTTTTATTAATTAAACACAACTCCAGGAGTAGACCCATCTATCCATACCACTGAGGCACTTCCAGCACAGTATTTATTCTGTGTTTTTTGAGAGGAAGAAAGACAAAAAGCATGATTTTGTCATCCCTGGAGTTCCCTTGGTTCTGTCCGTGTTGCTGCCATGTAGTGCTAGGGAGGGAAAGGCACTCCACCTAACAGGCCATTCCTGACCCATGTTCTTTTTTTTAAAGATCCAAATCTCACTTCAAATCTTTCTTAGCTAACAGTAATGTTTGATACAGAATGTTGCTTGCTTTCCAGATCGACATAGTCAACAAAATCTTTGTCCAAAACCTCGAGAACCCTCCACTGTACAAGAACCACCCCCCAGTGGCAGGTGCCATCTACTGGGAGCGCTCCCTGTTCTATCGGATCAAACACACCATCCTCCGGTTCCATGAGGTGGAGGAGATCATGGACACTGACCGAGGACAAGAGGCAGGTGGCTTTGCTGAGCCATCCCCTGGGGCACTTCCTGGCTGCTTGGAGTTGCCCGTGTGAGAAGCAGCTCAGCTTCAAACCCACATGTGCAACGCAGAAGGCCTTTCTTGTGTCCCTAATTTCAGATTCTGATTTTAAAACCACCTTCCAATACTTTCACTCCCTTTATCTTATTTATTTATTTATTTATTTATTTATTTATTTATTTATTTATTTATTTTGCCTTCAGGGTTACTGCTGAGGCTTGATGCCTGCACTACAAATCCACTGTTCCTGGAGGCCATTTTTTCCCTTTTGTTGCTCTTGTTCTTTATTGTTGTTATTGCTGTCATTGTTGCTGGATAGGACAGAGAGAAATGGAGAGAGGAGGGGAAGACTGAGAGGGGGAGAGAAAGACAGACACCTGCAGACCTGCTTCACCTCTTGTGAAGCAACCCCCCCTGCAGGAGGGGAACTGGGGGATCGAACTGGGATCCTTATGCCGGTCTCTTCGCTTCGTGCCATATGCATTTAACCCACTGTGCTACTGCCCGCCCCCACCCCCATCTCTTTTACTGCCATCAGAGTTATTGCTGGGGCTCAGTGCTGATATTTATAAATTTATAAATTCAATGCTCTTAGCAGACACCCTCACCCTTTTTCCTTTTCTTTTTTATTTGATATGACAGAGAAATTCAGAGGGGAGGGGAAGATATAGAGGAAGAAAGGCAGATTCGTGCAGACCAGCTTCACTGCATATGAATCTTCCCCCCCTGCAGATGGGGAGCAGGGGCTCAAACCTGGGTCCTTATGCCTGATAATGTGTACACTCAACCGGGTACACCACTGCCCGATGCTCTCCCCCCTTTTTATCACAGTACAGAGGACACCATCCAGGTAGCATCCGGGCTCTCCCAGAATTTGGTCTCTATTGTCTTTTGAAGGATAACCACTTTCTTTCTGGTAAATGTCTCCTTCCCACACCCATAGATTTCTGTATGCTGTACCACAGGAACTTGCTGCCAAACCTTCCCTTGAAAGGTCCAGAGAACAAATATTTGAGGGTGTGTGTGTGTGTGTGTGTGTGTGTGTGTGTGTGTGTGTGTGGTGGGGGCATCTGATGGTCTTGCTGCTCTCCCATTTTTGCAAGAAAGTTGTTGTAGATAATATGTAAATAAGCAGACATGTCTGTGTCCAGTAAAACTTACCAAGTATTTATCGCGGGCAAAATCTGAATTTTACACAATTTCCACTTGTCTCAAAAGCAGTTAAAACTGGAACTATGGGCAGAAAAACAGCATAATGGTTTTACAAAGGGACTTTCATGCCCGAGGCTCCAATATCTCCCACACTACCATAAGCCATAGCTGCATAGTGCTCTGGTATTTCTTCCTGTAACTCATTCTCTCATTAAAGTAAATAGCATTTACTTTAATAAGTAAATATTAAGAAAAACTGTAAAGGGGCCGGATAGTGGCGGACCCAGTTAAGTACACATAGTACTAAGCACAAGGATCCACACAAGGATCTGGGTTTGAACCCTCAACTCCCCACCTGCAGGGGGGACACTTCCATAAGCAGTGAAGCAGGTCTGTAGACACCTATCTTTCTCTGTCCTTCTCTACCTCTCCCCCCCACCTCAATTTCTCTCTGTCCTATCCAATAAAAAATGAAAAAAGGCCTCTAGGAGCAATGGATTCGTAGTGCAGGTATCAAGCCTCAGTGATAACCCTGGAGGCAAAACGAAAACAAACAAAAGAACTGTAAATACCCCCATGAACTACAGTTTTCTAATTCCCTACTGATAGATTTCAGGTCATTCCATCTCAAACAAACACTCCCAATTACATGTCTCCTTCCTGTTTGCAAAATGTATAACAGATCATTACTTTTTTGAGAGAAGAAAACTTTCCTCCCAAGGACAAAGTAACAGATGCTCAAATTCTTTGACAGGTGAAACAAAAATACCTGGAAGTGGGAAGGACGATGAAGGACTACGAAGACAGGAAGTACGAGCAGTGGAAAGATGCCACGGAGCAGATCCTCCCGGTCCTCATGAAAAAGAGTCTGCTGACCAAGGTGCTTCCTTCCAGGCATCCCCGGTCACTCGAGACACGCTGACACATGCTTGAGGTTTAATCTGTGGACGTGTGAAACTGACAGGCATTTCCAAAATCAATGACAGAGAAGGGCAGAGGAGTGCTGGCCAGGAAGGAGGGAGAGGGAGGTGTCATACTGCTCCGGTTAGGAAATGGGCCCTTAAGCGGGGCAGCCCTTCTGTCTCCTTGAACCACTCTGAGCCTCAGTTTCCCCATTTGTAAAAGGAGTTGGATCAGAATGACATAAATGTGCAGAGTTTTTAAAAAATATTTATTTCCTTTTGTTGCCCTTGTTGTTTTATTGTTGTAGTCATTGTGGTTATTGATGTCATCGTTGTTGGATAGGACAGAGAGAAATGGAGAGAGGAGGGAAAGGCAGAGAGAGGGAGAGAAAGATAGACACCTGCAGACCTGCTTCACCACCTGTGAGGCAACTCCTCTACAGGTAGGGAGCCTGGGGTTCGAACTGGGATCCTTATGCCGGTCCTTGTGCTTTGTGCCACCTGCACTTAACTCACTGTGCTATTGCCCAGTTCCCAGTGTGCAGAGTTTTAATCTATGAGATAGTTTACAGTTGACTATTTACTTGTTTGTTTATTTTTTTTTGAATGCTGGGGCTTTGCATATGTACAACGTCACCACTCAGGACCAACTTTTTCGGGTAGAGACAGACAGACAGATACGGGAAGAGAGATACTGTAACACTGAAACTTCCACCAGCGCCACAATACCCTGTGTGGTTCTGGGTGTGAACCTAGGCCACACATGGTAAGGCATATTCCCTAGCCAGTGAGCTATTTCTTACCAACTCCCCCTGTAGTTGGTCCTTGTAACCTCCCAGAAAGATACCTATTTCCTGGGTTTCATCTTTATCTTTCACACAGTCTGGCCTGGAGCAAAGACTACAAAGTCAGCTGCTGGGGAAGAGAGCCCTAGGCCTGTGGTTTCAGGTTTTTGGTCTCTATAGTTCTCCAGTAGGCACTGGAATGAGTAAAGACCAGTGCCAGGTGGGAACTGGTTCATTCACATCTCCTCACCTCCAGCCTGTCCTTGTCATATTGTCATGTGTGTTTAGCTGTTCTAGTTTTTCTCGGGAAGCCTCAATCCTGGACTTTCATGTGCAACTGTCGCCCCGCCTCCTTTGGAATGTGGGTGATTCCAAATCCTATGAAATCTGTTCACCGGACAAAACATACATGCTGGTCAATTCTAGCCAATGCCTAGATGTCCAGGCCTCAAGGGTCCTGCAACCATCTCCAACAGATTCACATGGATCTAGGTTGTATTAACCTGATTGCTCCTTGGACCACTGCCCTACCCATACTTATTGAACATTTCTCCTGCAGACGTCCACCCTGAACGAGGATACTGGGGTAGTCTCCGACAAGTCTGTCTTTGTAATTAACTTCTCACCGACTCTCAAGGAGATTATTAATGAAGCAAAATACATGGAGCAGCTGGGATTCCCTGTCCCTGAACTAGCTAGGAATGTCGCCCTCCAGGAAGACAAGTTTCTTAGGTAAAGCAATTCTTCTCTTAAATCAGAAGTAGACTGTTTGGTCTTGAGATCCCTTTGTGCTAATAAAAATGCTCCAGAACTCCCCCTTCCCCCAACCAAAAGTTTTCATCTTCATGCATTTTCTAGCTATGGGTATTTACCACCTTAGACACTAAAATTAAAAGATATTTAAAATGTGATTATTTACTCACAACAAACAAGTTTATTGTTGATTTTTATTTATAGTGATTTAGAAGACAGTTACAGGTTCATGCAGGTGCTCTCATATGTTGGCCTGGGACTTGATTCTGTCAAGATTTTGTTTTATTTTTCAGTGATAGGTGTCTATACACTAATCCCACCACTAGCTTAGGTTCCCTCCACCAAGTGCATTGGGTCCCCAGTCCCCTCTCTGTCCCCCCCCCCCCACCCTTTGGCCTTGCTGTAACAGACCACAGCTAGCCCAAGTTCCCCGGGTTTGGCTTTTCCCTCCTTGTTTCTTAAGTTTTGCTAGTAAGTGAAATCACCTGATACTCATCTTCCTTCTGGGTGATTTCACTTAACAAGATTCCTTCAAGTTTCATTCAAGATGACACAAAGGAGATGACTTCATCATTAAAATTTTTTATTCTTTTTTAAAAAATAGACTTTATTTATTAATAAGAAAGACAGGAGGAGAGAGAAAAAAAACAGACATCACTCTGGTACATGTGCTGCTGGGGACTGAACTTGGGACCTCATGCTTGAGAATCCAATGCTTTATCTACTGCACCACCTCCCAGACCACTATCATTAAATTTTTTTTTAATTTATGTTTTTGGTAGAGACAAATTGAGAGGGAAGGGAGACAGAGAGGGAGAGAGGAAAAGAGACATCTGCAGCGTTGCTTAATTTCTGAAGCTTCCTCCTTGCAGGTGGAGATGAGACTTGAACCCAGGTCTTTGTGCATGGTAACATGTGCACCCAACTGATTACGCCACTGCCTTGCCCTGGGTTTCATTATTTTAAATAGTTGAGTTATATTTCTTTTTTCACTTTTTAATTTCTTTATTGGGGGATTAATGGTTTACAGTTGATAGTAAAATACAATAGTCTGTACATGCATAGCATTTTCCAGTTTTCCACATAACAATTTAATCACCACTAGGTCCTCTGAGTTATATTTCAATATGTATATGCACCACAACTTTCTTAACCACTCATCTGTCATTGGGCACCTGGGTTGCTTCCATGCTCGGATTACTATAAAAAGTGATGCTATAGGGCTGGGCAGTAGCACAGAGGGTTAAGTGCAGGTGGTGTAAAGCGCAAGGACCGGCCTAAGGATCCCAGTTCAAGCCCCCCCGGCTCCCCACCTGCAGGGAGGTCACCTCACAAGAGTTGAAGCAGGTCTGCAGGTGTCTTTCTCTCCCCCTCTCTATCTTCCCTCCTCTCTCCATTTCTCTCTGTTCTATCCAGCAACAACGACAGCAATAACAATAATAATAACAACAATGATAAACAACAAGGGCAACAAAAGGGAAAAAATAGCCTCCAGGAGCAGTGGATTTGCAATGCAGGCACCGAGCCCCAGAAATAACCTTGGAGACAACAACAACAACAACAACAAAAGAAGTGATGCTATAAACACTTGTGTATGTCAGTGTATTTGCATAGGTGCACAGGAGGGGGGAAGATATCAGAGTGCCACTCTGTCACTTATGATGTTTGTTATTGTTCTTATTATGCAGGACCTGGGACTAAATTTAAGGTCTCATGCATTCAAGGCATTCATTCCCCACCTTTCCAGCTACGTCCAAGTCCCATCTTATTTATCTGTTTATTTACTTATGCCACCAGGGTTATCACTCCTGTAGACTTTATTAACCTTCAGAAAGAGGGAGAGAGACACACACAGAGAAGAGAGATACCACAGCACTGATCCATCCCTCACGAAGCTTCCCCCGTGCGGGTGCTCTCACATGTTGGCTTGGGACTTTATTCTTCCCATCATTTTTTAAAAAATTATTTATTTATTTATTGAATCAAGACAGCCAAAAATCAAGAGTTAAGGGGTGATAGGGAGGGAGAGAGACAGACACCTGCAACACTGCTTCACCACTTGCAAAACTTTCCCCCTGTAGGTGGGGACCAGGGATTCAAACCCTGGTCTTTGCGCATTTAATATGTGCATCCAACCAGGTGTGTCACCGCCTGGCTCCTGGATTCCCCATCATTTTAAAAATGTTTTTTAATATTTATTTATTTTCCCTTTTGTTGCCCTTGTTTTTTTATCGTTATAGTTATTATTGTTGTTGTTACTGATGTCATTGTTGTTAGATAGGACAGAGATAAATGGAGAGAGGAGGGGAAGACAGGGAGAGAAAGACAGACACCTGAAGACCTGCTTCACTGCCTGTGAAGTGACTCCCTTGCAGGTGGCGATCCGGGGGCTCGAACTGGGATCCTTATGCCAGTCCTTTCACTTTGTACCACGTGCACATACCACTGCGCTACTGCCCGACTCCCCTTCCCCATCATTAAAAAAAAATTTTTTATCAGGGTTTACAGTCGACAATAAAATACAATACAATAAAATACAATAAAATACGTATTTCCCCCTCTGATTTTGTTTTTCAACTTCTGTCTATGAGTGAGATCATCCCATATTTATCTTTTTGTTTCTGACTTGTCTCACTTAACATGATTCCTTTAAGCTCTATCCAAGATGGATTCCCCATAATTTTAAATGAAAAAAAAAAAATCAAGATTTTTCCAAAAGTGAGAAGAGCAGTGTGTTTTTGAATTCCTGCAGTTCCTCAGTCTGAACAGTTGGGCTGGGCCGCTGTCTTTCTGTGTTAGACACACCCAGCTCCGAGGTGTAGTCCTCATGCTGGTCCCTTTCCCGTGATGCACAGGTACACAGAAGGGCTGCAGCGGATGCTGGACCACTACCACATGATCATAGGGACGCTGAATGAGGCGGAGTCTCTTCTCCTTGATGACCACTCCCAGGAATTAGTGAGAGTGTTTAGATCCGGATATAAGAGGTTAAACTGGAACTCACTAGGTAATGTGATCCCTCTGTCAATTGCCTTTCAGATTTAAAGTGCAAAAAAAAAAATCCTTTTGGATGGTTTGGGGCAGATTATAACACACACACACACACGCATATAACTTACACATACACACACATATATATGTGGCTAGCACGTACAATCTGAGCATTAATTGTGAAATGGAGAATGAATCTCATGGCCGTAGTTGGGGGCGGTGAAAAGGTGGGATTCCACTTTGTCCCTGTGCTCAAAACTTTCTCTGCAAAAAATAACCTTTATTGGCTTCACTGCTCTAGGCTGACCTTTTCAGATAGAAAGCCAGAGACGGGGCAGGGCTGTAGCGCACATAGTGCAAAGCCCCAGGACCAGCACAAAGATCCCAGTTCGAGCCCCCAGCTCTTCACCTGCAGGGGGGTCACTTCACAAGCGGTGAAGCAGGTCTGCAGGTGTCTCTTTCTTCTCCCTTTCTGTTTTCCCCTCCTCTCTCAATCTCTTTCTGCCTTACCCAATATCAATAACAGCAGCAGCAGCAGCAATAAAAACAGAAAAAAAGGTGACCTCCAGGAGCAGTGGATTTGTAGTGCAGGTACTGAGCCCCAGCAATAACCCTGGAGGCAAAGGGAAAAAAAAAGCCAGAGACAGAGAGAGAAGCGAAGAGAGGGAAAGATACCACAGCATTCAGGCTCCCTGGGTGCGGTGGGACTATTCTTAGATATAGAAAATGTAATTTTGGTATAATTATAGATCCACATGCAGTTATAATTAATGCAGAAGAACCCTCAGGGTCTTTTCCCTTTCCCTCCTGCAAGGGGAAGTTTATTTATTTGTTTATTTGCCAGAACACTGTTCAGCTCTGGTTTATGGGGGTATTGGGGATTGAACCTGGCACTTCTGGTGCTTCAGGCATGAAAGTCTTTTGCATAACCATTATGCTGCCTCCACAGCCCCAAAGGGGAACTTCTGTGGTGTGATCACAACCCAGATATCAGGACACAGAACTTTCTAGCCCATGCTGAGTCCTCCTGCTGCCCTTTTTAGTCATACCATTTCTCCCAAATTCCTGCCATCACTCATCTGTTTGTTATCCATTCTATATTTTCTATCAATCATGGGCTGCGGAGACAGCATAATGGCTATGCAAAAATGGCTTTCATGCTTGAGACTCCAAGGTCCCAGGTTCAATCCTGAGCACCGTCATAAGCTAGAGCTGAGCAGTGCTCTGATTTTAAAAAAGTATCTGGGGTTGTGTGGTGGTACACCTGGTTGAATGCACATGTTACAGTGTGCAAGAACCTGGGTTCAAGTTCCTGGTCCCCACCTGCAGGGTGGAAGCTTCACAAGTGGTGAAGCAGGACTGCAGGTGTCTCTCTGTCTCTCTCCCTCTCTCTCTCCTCCTCCCCTCTGTTTTTCTGGCTGTCTCTTTCCAAGAAATAAATAAAGATAAAAACAACAACAAAAAACCCTTAAAAGTGCCATATAGCAGCCCTGGAGGTAGTTAAAGCAGTAGACTCACAGGCATGAGGCCCCGAGTTTAATCCCCAGTGTTGCTCTGGTTCTCTCCCTTCTGTTCTCTCATAAATCACATCTTTGAGAAGAGTTTTATGTAGATGACGGAATGTACTTATAACTTTTAAATGGTTTTCCTCACCATAACTCTTTGGATAGCCAAACAAATTGCTATGTTTATCAACAGTGCTCCTTTTCCATGCTGAGTAGTGTTCCAGAGTATCAAGGTGCCATAGTTGGCTTCCTAGTCACCTTTTCCAAGGCATCTTGGTTGCTTCCATGTTCTGGCAGTGATGAATAAAGCCTCTACAAACACAGGAAATTTTTTCTTTTCAGAATTCTTTTTTATTGGATAGAGACAGAGAGAAATTGAGAAGGGAAGGGGAGATAGAAAGGTAGAGAGAGAAAGAGACACCTGTAGCACTGATTTGTCACTTGTGAAGCTTTCCCCCTGTTGGTGGGGTCCAGAGGTTTGAGCCTGGGACCTTGTGCACTGTGGTTTGTATGCCTAACCAAGTTGCCTGGCCCCTGTCATTGTGCACGGGTCTTTTTTTAAAAAATTTTTTTTTAGTGTGGTTATTTCTTCATCCTTCCCTTATCCTTCTTCACCTCCCCCTTATTTTAAAGGGATTCTGTTTTCTTAATAACTGTAGATCTATTCAGACTACCGATTTCTTACTGAGCTATGTGATTTGTAGGCAGTGTTCTGTTTGGGGCAGGCTATCACATGTAGTGTGTAGAGTTGTTCTTAGTTTTTTTTTTTGTTTGTTTGTTTGTTTGTTGGTTGGTTTTATTTTGGTTAGTTTTTTTTTTATTCCCTTTTGTTGCCCTTGTTGTACTTATTATTGTTGTTGTCGTTGTTGGATAGGACAGAGAGAAATGGAGAGAGGAGGGGAAGACAGAGAGGAGGAGAGAAAGATAGACACCTGCAGACCTGCTTCACCGCCTGTGAAGCGACTCCCCTGCAGGTGGGGAGCCGGGGTTTGATCCTTATGCCGGTCCTTGTGCTTTGTGCCACCTGCGCTTAACCCGCTGCGATACAGCCTGACTCCCTTGGTTAGTTTTTTGATGCTTGCTTGTGATTGGTCAGTTTGAACTGTCTGTTCAGAGAACCAGCTCTTTGTCTCGTTGATTTTTCTGTTTTTTTTTTTTTTTTTTACTTGTTCAGTTTTTATTGATCTTTGTTCTAATCTTTATTACTTCTGTTTGCTTTGCATCAATTTCACTTTTTCTTTTTTCCTGGGTTCCTTAGGTGGGAGCTCCAGTGATTGATTTGAGATGACCTCTTTTTTAGCATTGGGTGCCGTGCAAAGATGTCCCTCTCAGTACTGACTTAGCTGTCCTCCACAAATTTTTACATGTGCTTTGACTTTTATCCAGTTCAGTGTGGTTTTTAAAATTACCCTTGAGACTTCCTCTTTGACTTTCTATAGAAGTTTGTTGTATATCTGCCAATTGCTAGGTTTTCCTTTTTTCTTTGTCATTGGCTTGTAGTTTGAGTCAATAGTAGTTGAAGATCATACTCTATGTAATTTCATTTTTAAAAAATTCATTGAGGTTTACACTAGGCCCCAGACTAGAGTCTATTTTGGTGTATATTCTGTGGGTACTTGAATATGTAGCCTACCTAGCTGGGTAGAACACTCTAAAAACCTTTACTAGACTGTGGAGTCTTTCTCCACCCTCATAGATTTTCTTTTAAAAAATTTTTTTAAGATTTATTTATTTATTCCCTTTTGCTGCCCTTGTTGTTTTATTGTTGTAATTATTATTGTTGTTATTGATGTCATCGTTGTTGGATAGGATAGAGAGAAATAGAGAGAGGAGGGGAAGACAGAGAGGGGGAGAGGAAGATAGACACCTGTAGACCTGCTTCACTGCTTGTGAAGTGACTCCCCTGCAGGTGGGGAGCTGGGGCTCAAACCGGGATCCTTACATGGGTCCTTGCGCTTTGCGCCACGTGCGCTTAACCTGCTGCATTACCGCCTGACTCCCCCTCATAAATTTTCTAATTGTCCTGTTAGTGACTGAGAGAGGAATTTTGGCATCTCCAGTCATAATCATGGACTTGGCCTGTTCCTCCTTTCAGTAACACAATAGACCATGTTGTGGCTGTCACCGCATCTAGTATGGACAGCACTAGAAGAGTAGGAAAGCCTATTGAATTTCTCTGTTTCTCTCTTACTGTGCTTCTTCCTGATGTGTCCTTCCTTTACTGTTTCCTTTCTGTTCTCAGAGCTGTCTTTGGCCCTGTCTTCAGCATCGGTCTGCTGAGGACATGCTGCAGTTCCCTGTGAGAATACCTGGGTTTTCCTTTGTTATCATTGGTAGAGGTGGGAATCCAGGTGCCTTTCTCTTCTTTCCTTGTGGAGAGGGAGGTCTCGTTTCCACTGGGAGGGTGGGAGTGCCAGCTCTGCCATGGTGGAAGGGGACAAGGGGTGACATCATAGCAGGCAAGTCCAGGCCTCCTGCTTGGGCCTTACTTCTGGGGTGGGGACAGCTCTCAGTTTTGTCTGTGGTATTTGGCTGGAGTAGGACAGAGATTCTGGACATTTTTCTTTCTTGCTAGGATGTCTCTTACACAGTCCTTTAACTCAGCTCCAGATCTGATATATAGATGAGAAAACAGGTCCCAGGAAGCCCACATACTGACTACAGACCTCATTTCTATAGTCCTGAGGTCTCTAACCAGTAGGAATCACTACCTTTCAGCTCATTTGTGGGGGGGGGGGCAATGAAAAAAATCTCATTTGCTTTATAGATAACATGCAGGGCTTGTCATTGATTTTAGCAAGAAGAGTAAGGAAATGTACAGCCTGGAAATGAAAGTTTCTCTTTACTCTTTCTTTTTGAATTCTGATAGTTTAAAACTTTAATTTAATTTTGATATTATTATTATTTTTATTGCCACCAGGATTATTGCTGGGGTTTGATCCTGCACGACAAACCCAGTGCTCCCAGTGGCTACTTTTTTCCTTTCTATTTTATTTGATAGGTCAGAGAGAAATTGAGAGAGGAGGGGGAGCTAGAGAGGGAGAGAGACAGAGAAACACCTGCAGACTTGCTTCACTGCATGTGAAGCTTCCCCCTGCAGGTGGGGAGTAGGGATTCAAACCCAGGTCCTTGCTCATAGTAACATGTGTGCTCAACTGGGTGTACTACTGCCTAGTCCTTTATTAAAAAAAAGTTTTACTAGTGGTTACAAGATTATATGATGGCAGATTTAGTTTGGTGGAGGTGGCTGCTGCTGCTTCTTCTCCTCTTCCCTCTCCTCCTTCTCTTCCTGCTCCCTGCTTCTTCTTCTGTTCAATTTTCTATATTCCACATATGAGTGAAACTCCAGTAGTTGTCTTTATGTCTTCATGTTACTAAGCGTAATCTCCTTCAGTTCCATCCATTTTGTCCCAAAGGACACAATATCATCTCCTTCAGTTTCAGAGTAGCAGTCCACTGAATATAGTTCCCATAACTCCTTTATTCAGTCATCTGTCTTTTTGTTCTTCTCTCCCCCTTCCCTTTTCTTGCTCCAAATCTCATCTCTTTTAATTACCTTTTCTCTTTCTTTTCTTCTCTCCTCTCCTTTGTATGGGCAATATGCATGTTAAGATCGTGGGTTCCAGCCTGAAAAGTCCAGCTATGCCCATGTGGCTCAGTCTTATGGAAATTCAGTCCCCTCATCTGTAAAATGGGCATAAGCTTAATACCAAATTCAGAGGGCTGTTAGAAAGTTTCAGTGACACAGTAAAATAAAAATAACAATCTGAGAATGTACCTGCCAAGCCCAGGAGCACTTTGAGGGTCTTGCTATTTACTGTTCTAAGCAATAAATAGACTGGAGGAAACTGTGGGCAGGACTGTGGAGTGTTGGGTTCAGGTTTCCTTGATAACAAGAAGAAAGCAGTGTTGGACCTTCTGTCCCTCTCGATTTTTTTTTTTTGCCTCAGGGTTATTGCTGGGGCTTGGTGCCTGAACTATGAAGTCCACTGCTCCTGGAGGCCATGTTTTCCATTTTGTTGCCCTTGTTGTTACCTTTGTTGTTGTCGTTATTATTATTGTTGTTGTCATTGCCTCTGTTGTTGTTGGTTAGGACAGAGGAAAATTGAGAAAGGAAGGGAGACAGAGAGAGGGAGAGAAAGACAGACACCTGCAGACCTGCCTCACCACTTGTGAAGTCACCCCTCCTGCAGGTGGGGAGGTAGGGGCTCAAACCAGGATCCTTGCGCAGGTCCTCAAGCTTCATATTATGTGCACTTAACCCACTGTGCCACTGCCTGAACCCTCTCCTTGATTCTTTATCTGATCATGTCAAGGTGGCATTGTTTATCAGGGGGCTTCCTGTCCCAATCCCCAATGGTGCTGAGTAGATTTTTGCCACCTCAAAGTCCCAGAGAGGTGGAAGGGGTAGAATGCTCCCCCCAACACACACACTGAGAAGGGGTATTAGCATTAGTGTCAGGGAAGGGGTGGGCAGGATATGTAGAGGAAAGAGTTCGAGAGCCAAAGAGCATTCTTTTCCCCCTTTCCTACCAAGGTATTGCCGATTACATAACTCGGTGCAAACAGGCCATCGGGAAATTTGAGTCTCTTGTCCATCAGATTCATAAGAACGCAGATGACATCTCTTCCAGGCTCACCTTAATCGAGTCCGTAAATCTCTTTAAATATCCAGCAGCGAAAAGCGAGGAGGAACTCCCAGGTAGGTTCAGTGTCTTGTTTCTTTCCTTGTGGACACCACCCTCTTTCCAAGCTCACCACATGTTTCCCCCACAGGCGTGAAGGAGTTCTTTGAGCACATCGACCTAGAGCGGGCCAAGGACATGGACCACATGGTCAGGTGGTACCTCGCCATAGGGCCTCTGCTGACCAAAGTCGAGGGCCTGGTGGTCCAGACCAACACGGGCATGGCCCCCAAGCTGGCCTCCTACTATGAGTACTGGGAAAACAGGATCTATGAGGTCCTGACTAAGCTCATTCTCAAGTAAGCTGAGCCTCATGTTGTGTGTTTTTATTTTATTCTATTTTATTTTTATTTATTAGAGACAGAAATCAAGTGGGAAGGGAGAGATAGAAGAACAGAGACAGAGAGATACCTGCAGGCCTGCTTTACCACTCATGAATCTTTCTCCCTGCAGGTGGGGACTGGGGGGTTGAACCCAGATCCTTGTATATGCTAATATGTATGCTCAGCCAGGTGTGCCCCACTCGGCCCCCATGCTGTGTGTTTTGAGGACAGTGTGTGTGTGTGTGTGTGTGTGTGTGTGTGTGTGTGTGTGTGTATGTGTGTAAAAAGAAGAGCATCCCTCACCTGTGGACAGCTATAGGGGACAGCCTGTGGGGTCTAGAGGGCAAAGCAGCTGGACCGGAAGTCTACTCTCAGGTGGAGGGTCCTTGTGGGAGGAGAGATGACTTTCCTAGTGTTAAGGCTCATGCTGCCTCAAGCCTCTGGCATTCAGCAAAGGAAGTCACCCCTCACCCCATGTCAGTGGCCCCGAGGACAGACAGTCGCCGCAGGACAGCATAGCTCTAAATCTATTTTCTTTTTTTTAAATATTTATTTATTTATTTTTCCCCTTGTTGTTTTATTGTTGTAGTCATTATTGTTGTTGTTATTGATGCCTTCGTTGTTGGATAGGACAGAGAGAAATGGAGAGAGGAGGGGGAGACAGGGAAAGAGAAAGATAGACACCTGCAGACCTGCTTCACCGCTTGTGAAGCGACTCCCCTGCAGGTGGGGAGCCAGGGGCTTGAACTGAGACCCTTATGCCAGTCCTTGTGCTTTGCGCCACCTGTGCTTAACCGCTGCGCTACCGCCTGACTCCCTAAATCTATTTTCTACATTTGGATTTCTTATCATTGCTTCTTAGACTTAAAATATTTTATTTAGTTTAGTGAGAGAGACACAGAGAAAGAGAAAGGGAGGCAGAGAGGAAGGGCGGGAGGAAGAGAGAGAGACACACACTATAGCACTGCTCAGCTCTGGCTTATGGTGGTGCTGGAGATTGAACTTGGACTTCAGAACCTCAGTCATATAAGTCTTTTGCAGAACCATTATGTTGCCTCCCCAGCCCAGACTGAGAGCACTGGGCTGTCTGGAGACAGAGTGAGCAAGCCAGGGAAAGTGTGTTAAACATTTCAAACACTTCCTCTGGCTGCCCTAGGGGCTACTGGATTGGGTTGGGGGGAGAGGGGAAGCAGGGGAACAGGTTTGGAGGCTAAGGAAGGCTTCCACCCCAGAATGTCTGGCCAGATTCGACCATCCCAGAAAGAACCAAGCAGGATGGGCCGGGCAGAACAAGTGTGTGAATGCTCATTTTTCCTGGATCATAGTTAAACAGCTTTGGGAAGTCATCATAATAACATAAGGCTCTTCCAACAACAGAAAGCAACTTCCCCAAAGTAGAAACAAACTGCTTGTAAAACACAGGCTCACAAATACATACATAATAAAACCCACCCTGGGCTGTTGCTCACAACCCCAGACTGGGTTCTTCCTTATGGTAGGCATTATACTTGTGACTTTGTGGTGCTCATCCTTGTCATTGTATTTCACTCCGGTGAGGACTGGGTCTTATTATATTAATAATAATTATTATTTTTATTAACCCCTTTTTAGGAATTTGCAGTCTTTCAATTCCTTAGTTCTTGGAAATGTCCCTTTGTTCCAAACGGAAACCATTCTGACTGCACCAGAAATCATCCTGCACCCCAACTCAACGGAGATCGACAAAATGTGTGTCCACTGTGTCAGGAACTGCGTGGAGGTCACCAAGGTAATGGCAGAAACGTCTGTATTGTGTCACTGATGACTTGTTGGGCTGGTGACCAAGGAGGTGACTCGTGCAGGCTCCCCTTCAGTCCAGTCTAGTTTCATCTCTCTCTCTCTCTCTTTTTGTAAATATGGAACCTACTGCTGTATTCATTTCCACCATGGGAAGTGAATGGCTATTGTTATTTAAAAAGTTAGCCTTTTTTGCCCCACCTACAGGGGGAAAGCTTCACGAGTGGTAAAGCAGTGCTGCAGGTGTCTCTCTGTCTCTTCCTCTCTATCCCCCTCCTTCCCTCTTGATTTCTGGCTGTCTCTATCCAAATAAATAAAGATAATAAAAATTAAAAAACAAACAAAAAAGAGTCTTTTTAGCACAGTGTGCAATTTCAGATCTCAGTGGCACGAAATAGTAAACCGTGGTTCTAGAGGCTAGGTTCTGCTGGGTGGTTCTTCTAGTCTTAGCTGTGCCCACTCACTGGTGTAGCAGCCGTAGCCTCTGTGACATAGCGATGATTGACTGGCTGCTGACTGGGGGCTGTGGGTTCTCCTTGGCTCATTCCTCTGGTGGGTGCATGGTGTCAAGAGTATGAGAGCAGAAGTTGGAGGTGTATTTGAGCCCTTGGTTTGGACTTTTCACAATGTCACTTCTGCCACTTTCTATGTTGGTAAAGTCAAATCTCAAAACTAGGCAAGAGTGGGGTTGGGGGAGACTTGTCTCTTGATGGAAAGAACAAAGTATTATTGTCACTTTTGCAAGTACATTGATAGTGTGGTTTCCATTACTAGCAAGATTTTAAAAAATTTCTTTATTGGGGAATTAATGTTTTACAGTTGACAATAAATACAAGTTTGTACATGCATAACATTTCTCGGTTTTCCATATAATAATACAACCCCCACTAGGTCCTCTGTCATTCTTCTTGGACCTGTATCCCCCCCTCCACCCAGAGTCTTTCACTTTGGTGCAATACACCAACTCCAGTTCAGGTTCTACTTGTGTTTTCTCTTCTGATCTTGTTTTTCAACTTCTGCCTGAGAGTGAGATCATCCCATATTCATCCTTCTGTTTCTGACTTATTTCACTTAACATGAATTTTTCAAGGTCCATCCAAGATTGGCTGAAAACGGTGAAGTCACCATTTTTTTTTTTACAGCTGAGTAGTATTCCATTGTGTATATAGACCACAACTTGCTCAGCCACTCATGTGTTGTTGGACACTTGGGTTGCTTCCAGGTTTTGGCTATTCCAAATTGTGCTGCTAAGAACATATGTGTACACAGATCTTTTTGGATGGAAGTGTTGGGTTCCTTAGGATATATCCCCAGGAGAGGAATAACTAGCAAGATTTATAGCACTAATTTACACACAGGAAGTAAATAGATACTAAAGCACCATTTCCCCTCTCTGATTCTGTCTTGGCAGCATTTCGTCCGATGGATGAATGGCAGCTGTATAGAATGCCCTCCTCAGAGGGGGGAGGAAGAAGAGCTTGTCGTCATAAGCTTTTTCAGCGATGTTTCTCAGAATCCTCAGATCATTGAACAAGCTGTGATGATCCCCCAAAATATCCACAGGATTCTGGTCAGTCTGATGAAGTACCTACAGAAGTGGAAGCGGTATCGACCTCTGTGGAAGTTGGACAAAGCCATTGTGATGGAGAAATTTGCCTCCAAGAAACCTCCTTGCGTGGCCTATGATGAAAAGCTGCAGTTCTACTCCAAGATCGCCTATGAGGTCCTGCGACACCCCCTGATTAAGGACGAGCACTGCATCCGCCTGCAGCTGGAGCCTCTGGCAAGCACAGTGCAGGAGAACGCCAAGTCCTGGGTGACCTCGCTGGGCAAGCTTCTCAATGACTCAGCCAAGGAGGAGCTCAACAATCTCTACGAGGAGATGGAGGTGGGGCAGCGCGAGAACCGCTTTCCACGGAAGTCGGGGCTTCCTTTGGCACTATTTTGTCCCCATGTATTTCGTGTCTTTTTCTAGCTGCTGACCAAAAACCTGAAGAAGAGCCCCAACACCCTTGAAGATCTTAAGTTTGTTCTGGCAACAATCGCAGAAATCAGGAGCAAGTCTCTAGTCATGGAGCTGCGGTACCGGGATGTCCAGGAGCGCTACCGTACCATGGCCATCTACAACCTCTTTGTGAGTCAGCTCTGTCCCCTCCAGCATGTTACACCTGGGTTGGCTCACAGAGACCCTGTTCAGAACTCTTTCTCAGACAGACTGGCGTGATTTGCTCATGACTTTGAGCAATTCAGTATGGATGTCTGGCAACGCTCATGGTCGATTAGAATAGTGAACGTGTAGAGTTGATGGTTTGGTTTTTTTTTTTTCCTTTTTCTCCAGAGTCATCGATGGGGCTCAGTGCTTACACTATGAACCCAGTGCTCCTGGAGGCCGTCTTTCCCACTTTGTTGCCTTTGTTGTTACCCTTATTGTTGTTGTTATTATTATTATTTGCCTCCGGGGTTATTGCTGGGGTTCGGTGCCTGTACCATGAATCCACTGCCTCTGGGGGCCATTTCCCCCACCTTTTTGTTGCCCTTGTTGTTGTAGCCTTGTTGTGTTTATTGTTGTTGTTCATTGTTGGATAGGACAGAAAGAAATGGAGAGAGGAGGGGAAGACAGAGAGGGGGAGAGAAAGATAGACACCTGCAGACCTGCTTCACCGCCTGTGAAGTGACTCCCCTGCAGGTGGGGAGCCGAGGGCTTGAAACCGGATCTTTACGCCGGTCCTTCCACTTCATGCCATGTGCGCTTAACCAGCTGTGCTACCGCCCAACCCCCTACCATTATTATTTTTGCTATTGCTGTTGTTGGGTAGGACAGAGAAATGGAGAGAGATGGGGAAGTCAGAGAGGGGAAGAGAAAGATAGACACCTGCAGACCTGCTTCACCACTTGTGAAGTGAGCCCCCTGCAGGTGGGGAGCTAGGGGCTCGAACCAGGATCCTTTTGCCAGTCCTTGCCCTTCACGTCATATTTGCTTAACCCAGTGTGTTACTGCCTATCCTGTCTGTATGACTCTTGGTTTCAGTCCATTGACTTGTAATTGCCTGTGATTGAGATCCAGATGTTGACAGGACCGACTGGAGGAAATTGGAGACATTGGACGCTGTGATATTTCACTGGAGGAGTCTTGTTTTTACTTCTGAAAGGCAGCATTAACAAGTCAAGATTATCTTATTTTAACTAAAAAATTAAGTTGATTTTCAGCTGGATTAAGAAGCAAAACTTAAATTAATTTTTTAAGTCATCTCCAGGGTTCACTGCTCCAGGTTGGCTTCTCCAGGCAGAAAAAGAGACAGAGACAGAAGGAGAGAAACCACAGAACCAAAGCTTCTTTCAGTACATTTGGGAGCTGGGCTCAAACTGGGGTCTGCACATAGCAAAGCAACACATTACCGAAGTGAGCTGTTTTGCTGGCCTGATATGAGTTTTGTTTTATAAGGGTTTGTCTCTCTTAATTCAAATAACTGTCCTGGGGCTGGTGAAATAGATCAGTTGGACAGTGCGCTGCTTTGGACATGCATGATCAAGGTGCAGGCTCAGTCCTCTCACCACATTGAAGTAAGCTTCAGGGCTGTGTCCTCTTTCACTCTCCCCCTCTGCCTTTTACACACACTCTCTCTTTAAATAAATAAATAAATAAATATATGTATATGTATATATAATTTTAATTTAAATATTTAATTTAAAACATTTATTTACTTACTAATAATAAGGAGAGAAGAAGAGAACCAGAGCATCCCTCTGGCACATGTACTACCAGGGATTGAATTAACTCAGGACCTCATGCTTGAGAGCCCAGTCCTTTATCCGCTGCACCACTTCCAGAGCCACTCAGGAAATTGTTAAAAATTGGTTCACCAGATGGGGAGATAGGATTATGATTATACAAGGAGACTCAGGGAGAGAGAGAGAGAGAGAGAGAGAGAGAGAGAGAGAGAGAGAAAGAAAGAAGTTGTCCAAAGCATGTAACCAGCGGTTACCAAAAATACCCTGGGCCAGAAATTTTCATTCTAAATTGATGATCAACTACTGCTTGTCCCCCTCCCCCTTCTTTTCTCTTTATCAGCCTTCTGATACGGAGAAAGAACTGGTGGACAAGATTGAGAGCATGTGGCTAAACCTGTTCAATGACTCGCTGAATGTGGAGCATGCCCTTGGCGGCATAAAGAGAACTTTCACAGAGGTACCCTTAGGCTCGTGTTTCCTGAATATAGACGAAAAACGTAACAGCCATCATGCTCAGTCTATGCAACCCTGTTTTCCACAGATCACCCGAGGTGAGATACTGAACTTCAGACAGCAGATAGAGGACTTTGCAAAGCACTTCTATCTCGAAGGCCCTGGCTCTGTTGGTGAAGATCTTGATAAAGGTAAGGATGTTCACCTTGACTCGGGGCGGCTGAGCAGCCTCACTCATGGGTGTTGTGGCCAGTAGTCACTGTGCTGTGATTTAAAGCTCCGCTGTTTGTTTTGTTTTAATTCAAATGCTCTTCTTGGGTCACTTCAATGGCCTCACATATGAAAAGTGAGGTCAATTCGAGTTTTTCACTGGACACTTCCTGTGTGAAGGCTCTGAGGAACGTGCCATCGAGCAGGGTTCACCATGGTAGAGACAAAGGTTCCTACTGTAGCTCAGAGCTCGTAAACCCCAGCTTCTTCCTTTATCAACTCAGTCTCTCGTCCTTCAGACCCTCCTGTCATTCCTAGAGAGTTCTTCTATGAGTTTAAGTCCTTGACTGCTTCATTTATGCCTTCTGCTCTTCAAAGGACACAGGTCAAAAAATGTCATGCTTCCTGATCTAAAGTTATACCACAGAGCTGATATAATCAAAACAGCCTGGCACTGGAACCAAAATAGACACACAGACAACAGAGTAGAATTGAAACCCCAGAAATAAGTACTCACACCTATGGACAACTTAACATGGAGAAAGGAGAGTCTCTTCAGTGAATGGTGTTGGGAGAATGGGGCTGAAATGTACAGACAAATGAAACAGGACCACCACAGATCACCACGCACACAGTCAGCTCCAAATGGACCCAAAGGCGGAAAAGATGAAATCATTAAAATCCTTCTTTCAAGCAGAATTTGATAATTGTCACGAAGTTTATGCAAAGTAGAGGCTGCTAGAAATTTAGAAGAAACGGGCCACTGATTTTGCTGCTCAGAACTGGCACCTGGAAGAGGGGGCATCCATGAAGACTGTGATGCAGGCAGGCCACCGGAGTTGGCAGGGTTGTGGCAGGGGACGGGGAGTGCAGTTGGGGTGTTGTGATGCCAGCATTATGAAGCCCTCATGGGCTGACTGGGATGGGTGCTGCAGACCCAGTTGAGGTCAATTTAGAGCCATGAAATAGCCTCATTCTCCTGGTGCTGCCAGTTGTCCGAGCCTGACCACATGAGTTTGAATCTTGCTTCTGTCACTTCCTAGTTCCATGAACGTGGGTAAGCCTCCCAGCCAAACTTCCATGCCTGTGGTGGCTGTGCACACCCCCTGCCTCCCACCCCTGGAAATTCTGAACACTCAGCATTTGGTGGGGAGGACACAGTTGCTATCCTGTGATCTGTTTGTGTCATTATCTCAGCAGACTGGGCTGCTTTGTTGCCCTTGGTGACAGGCACACAGGGAGGTGATGGATCCTATCTGCTGGGGACACAGGTGACAATCTCTGTCAGCCTAGTCAACCCCAGCTAGACTTACTCCAGGCCTCCACATTGGGGCTGCTCCTGTTTCCAGAAAGAACAGTCATTTCCCAGCACTTGGCCTGGGGAGCCACATCAGGCCCATGGTCAGCTTCAGACATCCTAACCTGCTCCAGGCCCCCTGCTCCGTCCAACTTGAAGCCACCTCAGTAGAGGAGGGTGCATCTGCAGGAGCTTCAAGGCCAGCTGATTCACCCAGGCTTCTGGGCCCTTCTGTCTCCCCCCTTGCCCATTCTTCCTCTTGTGACTGTCATAGATTCTGGTTGGTATTTAACAAAATAGTATCTGGGAGGGCCAGAAGGTTGGCTCACCTGGTAGAGTGTACACGCTGCCATGCTCAAGGACCCGGCTTTGAGCTCCTGGCTACCACAGGGAACCCCTACAAGGTGTGAGCTTCATGAGTGGTAGAGCCATGCAGTGGTGTTTATCTTCTTTGTTTATTTCTTTTATCTCCCTCTGCCTTTCACCTTCTATCTAGAAGGATGAAAAAAATGGCTGTCAGGAGTGGTGGAATCTTTTTTCACTGAGCCCTGGTGACAAACAAAATAACAAGATCTCACAGGCTTGGGAGATAGAATGCACACTTTACTCTTGTTGAGGACCTGGGTTTGAGCACCATGCAATGGGGAAGGTTCATGAACAGTAGAGCAGTGCTGTAGTATTTCTCCTTCTCTCTTTCTCTCTCTCTCTCCATGTCTCACACCCTCTATCTTAAGAGAGAGACTTCAGGGAGCCATGGAATTTTTGTAGGCACAAATAAACAATAAAAAAATATGCACGTGAACAAAGCCCATGACACTTTAGAAATAGTTGAAGGAGGCTGGGCAGACAGCATGATGGTTATGCAAACACCCTTCATGCCTAAGACTCTGAGGTCCCAGGTTCAGTCCTTAGCACCACCATCAGCCAGAGCTGAGCAGTGTTCTGGCCTCTTTCTGTATGTCTTTCTCTCTGTATCTCTCTCTCTCTTTCTTTCATTAAAATAATACAATAAATAAGACATTATAAAAAGAGATAATTGGAGGATTATGCTGACTTGGTACAAACTGGAGGGAAATCAGGGTTGCTGTTTCAAAATGGGAGGGTTTCTAAGGCCCCAGTGGAGGGACTGAGTCAGTGGCAGGATGAGAGGTCTGGCAGATTGGGAGAAGCTGTGGGGAGAGGCATGTGGTAGGAGGGGGTGGCGTCCATAGCTGCATTCCAGCCCTGGCCTAGATTTCCCTAGATTTCCCCAGGGGGGTCTCAAATCACCCCATGACCTGATGTCCAGGTCTAGCAGGTCTGCACTGCTCCAGAGGGAAGTCTGGACTTTGAGATTAAAACCACCATCCTGGGATGCTATTGTGCCCTCTGGGGCTGTGGGGGGAATCACTTAATAAGAGGTGGCTAAGGAGACAGACTTTCCTAATGGGAGCAGCAGGCAGGTGGGGGTTTGCAGGTATTAACTGGAGCTAGATAAAGTTGGGTCATGGTAGACTGTCTTCTCAGATAGTGACTCTGGGTGAAATGATGATTTATGCATCTTTTGGGGTCTTTATTTATTTAAACAAACCCCCTTCTTTTTCAAATTGTTTTTTAATTTATACATTTATTTATTGGATAGAGACAGAGATAAATTGACAGGGCAGAGGGAGATAGAAAGGGAGAGAAACAGAGAGACATCTTCAACACTGCTTCACCACTTACGAAGCTTCCTCCACTGTATGTGGGGACCAGGGGCTTGAGCCTAGATCCTTGTGCATTATAATATGTGCACTCAACCAGGTGCACCACCATCTAGCCCCTCAGCCATGCTTTCTTATTTGATTTTGTACCATCTGTCTGTCTGTCTGTCTACCAGGTATAGAACATTTAGCCACTTACGAGAAAGACCTGGCAAAGCATGAGAAGAACCGCCAAGAGCTGGCCAATGCCGAGAAGCTCTTTGACCTCCCGATCACAATGTACCCAGAGCTGCTCAAGGTGCAGAAGGAGATGAATGGGCTAAGGCAGATCTACGACCTCTACGCAGGACTCAAGGTGAGCACAGAAGCTCTGGCTCAGTCTCAAAAGGTGGGATGGGCAGGAGGCAAGAATTAGTTGGACCTAGAGGTAGACATCGGCCCACACTGCAGTGTTCCCAAGCTTGGGTGGATGGCAGAGATTCTCATTTCCACTCCTGGGAGGAGGGGAAGGGAAGTCTGCTAATGGGGGCTGGCTTCCCATTTGGGGTGACAAGAACATTCTGGAACTGGAGAGTGATGTGTCTGACATCATGAATATACTTGATGCTGTCACATCCTCCATTTTAAGATGGTTAAAATGCCCAGGGAGAGCTCAGCAGTTGAGTACAGGACTTGCATGCACGAGGTCGCAGGTTTGATCCCTGGCACCACCATCTTCCAGAGGGAGAGAACTGAGAGGTGCTCTGGAGGGTGCACCCTCCCTCCTTCTCTCTTTAAGCCTTTTGGCTGGTGTTTAAGAGCCTTTCTTTGTGAAGCTGAGGTCAGTGTGTGTGTGTGTGTGTGTGTGTGTGTGTGTGTGTGTGTGTGTGTGTGTAACCTTTTAAAAGATGTGAGAATGACCAAGAGTGCAGGACTGACTAATGGTTGACAGATTCATCTCTCACATGCTTCCAGGCTGCCAAAGAAGAATGGTCCCAGACCCTCTGGATCAACCTGAACGTGCAGTTTCTTCAGGAAGGAATTGAAGGTTTCCTCAAGAACCTCCGGAAGCTCCCCCGGCAGGTCCGGAGCCTATCAGTAGCCTACCACCTGGAGATGAAGATGAAGGCATTCAAAGACTCGATCCCTCTACTCCTCGACTTGAAACACGAGGCTCTGAGAGACAGGTGCGTTCTGCTGTCTGCCAGTCGGCGTGGAAGCACAGAGAAGCTTTGACTCAGAAATGTCTGTTAAGTTTTGCTGACAAGAAGCAAGGTTTCAACAGCAACACAGGGGGCTAGAAATGTACACATAATATTTCTGTAATACTGTGTCTCCACCAAGTTTCCACACAGTTAGCAACTGCACAGAGTCTTCTATTTAAAATAAACTAACCCTGGGGCTGGGCAGTGTTGGACCCAGTTAAGCACATACATTACCATATGTGAGAGCCTGGGTTCGAGCTCACCCCCCACTCCCTAAGTGCAGGTGGTAGCTTCACAAGTATTGAAGCAGTTCTGCATGTTTCTCTTTCTCTATGTCTACCTCTCCAATCCCAAATTTCTGCCTGTCTTATCAAATAAGAAAGAAAAAAAGATAAATGAAGAAGAAAGAGAAAGAGAAAAAAAGGAAAAATGGCAGTGGATTCATCATGTAGGTATGAGTCCCAGTGATAACCCTGGTAACAATAACAATAAATAAATAAATAATAAATAACCCTCCAAACTTGTTAGATATAAAGGACTATATATAGTTGTTTGCTTGAGGTTTAAAAAAGTATTGCAGGGGGCCAGGAAGTGGTAGAACTCATTTTTTTTTTAAGTGTTATCACTGGGGCTTGGTGCTGGCACTACAAATCCACTGCTCCTGGAGGACATGTTTATTGGACAGGACAGAGAGAAATTGAGAGGGGTGGGGGAAGTAAAGAGGGAGAGAGAAAGATAGATACCTGCAGACCTGCTTCTCAGCCTGTGAAGTATCCCTCCTACAGGTGGGGAGCTGGGGGGGAGTGTCTTAAACCCAGATCCTTGTGCAGGTTGTTGTGCTTATGTGTGCTTAACCAGGTGTGCCACCGTCTGGCCCCCAGAACTAACACTTTATCATGCCTGAAGACCCATGTTTGAATCCTGTGCCACCATATCAGATCACCATGCAATGGGAGAATTTCATGAGTAGCGGAATGGTGCTATGCTGTCTGTCTGTCTGTTCCTTTATCTTTACCTTCTAGCTGGGAAAAAAAAAAAAAAGTCTGCAGAGAGCAGTGTATGTAGATAAATGAAGCTTCAGAGAAGTCCTGGCAGGGAAGAGAAAAAAAGATATAAATAGTGGGGCCGGGTGGTGGCACACCCAGTTGAGTGCACATGTTACAATGCACAAGGACCTGGGTTCAAGCCCCCAGTCTCCATCTGCAGGGGGAAAGCTTTGTGAGTGGTGAAGCAGGGCTGCAGGTGTCTCTCTGTCTCTCTCCCTATCACCCTCTTCCCTCTCGATTTCTGACTGTCTTGTTCAATAAATAAATAAAGATAATAGAAAAATTTAAAAAGACATAAATAGTGAGAGGTTTCCATCAGCACCACCCCAAAGGCATCCACAGCCCTCTTGTCATTTAATATCTGAAATGTCGGTACTTCCCCTGTTTACCTGATTAGAAGAGTACTTGCATGTGTCCCCAGTTTAGGTTGCAGTTCGTTAGTGCTGGTAAGAGATGCTCAAGTAGGTGGGACTTGGGTCAGGGATGTGGCTTGGTAGTTGAGAACCTGCCTGGAGCATATGAGGCCCTGGGTTCAAACCCCAGCAGGACAGGTAAATAAGTAAACTAACAACTACATTAATGTCAATGCTCTTCCAGGCACTGGAAAGATCTTATGGAAAAAACAGGCATATTTTTTGAAATGACAGAGACATTCACCTTGGAGAACATGTTTGCCATGGAGCTGCACAAGCACGCAGATGTCCTCAATGAGATTGTGACCTCGGCAGTCAAGGAAATCACCATCGAGAAGGTGGGTCCTCTCAGCTGTGACACTGTCCAAAGCAAAGGGAGCTGCCTCTTGTGGTTCACAGAGGAAACCAGGGCTCTGGTGCCACTGGGTTTAAGTGGCCAGGAATTACTTGTTCTGAAAATAGCATTTACACTTTGGTTAAATTCATTCTTGATAATATTCAGTAGTTTTCCTTTTTTTTTTTAATTTCTTTATTGGGGGGATTAATGTTTTACATTTGACAGTAACTACAATAGTTTGTACATGCATAACATTTCTCAGCTTTCTGCATAACAATACAACCCCCACTAGGTCCTCTGTCATCCTTTTTGGACCTGTGTTTTCCCCCCACCCACCCCAGAGTCTTTTACTTTGGTGCAATATACCAACTCCAGTTCAGGTTCTACTTGTGTTTTCTCTTCTGATAATAGTTTTACTTTTGACTATTTTCTATTTAAAGCAATGATTGTTGCTCATGGTAGGACCTGAGGAAATTAACAAATTATTCTTGATTCCAGTCCCTGGAGAGAATTTTTTTTTTCTTTTTTTGTCTCCAGGGTTAATGCTGGGGCTCGGGTGCCTACACTATAAATCCACTGCTCCTGGAGGCCATTTTTTTCCTTTTGTTGCCTTTGTTGTTGGATAGGACAGAGAGAAATGGAGAGAGGAGAGGAAGACAGAGAGGGGGAAAGAAAGATAGACACCTGCAGACCTGCTTCACTGCTTGTGAAGCGACTCCCCTACAGGTGCACTAGTCCTTGCCATGTGTGCTTAACCCACTGTGCTACCACCCAGCCCCCTGTTGTTATTATTATATAGTTGTTATTATTATATATATGACCTAGAGAGGTAGCTCACCACAGAGTGTCTATGTTGCCACACATGCTGCTCAGGTTCAAGTCCCAGACCCACATGGAGGTACCATGGCATTGGAGGAAGCTCTGATGCTGTGATGGCTCTCACTCCCATTGTCTTTCTGTCTGAATGAAAAAGTGGCCTGGAATGGTAAAACTGCACATGCATAATGCCCTTCTCCCTCCCTCTCCCTCTCCCTTTCTCTCTCTTTCTTTCACACACACACACACACACACACACACACACACACACACACACACACACACACACACACACGCTTTTAGCTGGTGAGATAGCTCATTTGGGAATGTGCTTACTTTGTCATGCATAGCCCAGGTTCAAGCCTGCCTCCATCCATCTGTTCCCTGGTCCCCCGTGCTGGGCGCTGGGGGATGCTGCAGTGCTGTGTGGTCTCTTCCTCTTCCCCTCAGCCTCTCTTTTTCTGAAAAAGCTGACCCAGCATGCTGAACCCTGGCAACAGCAGAAATGTCTATATATGTATATTTTAACATATCCACACATGCTGCAAATGCTTGTATGTACGTACATATACCTATACACAGTAGAAACACATATTAATACACAGATATGCAACACACATGTCTGTACATACATATGTTCAACATAGAAACCTCCACCCACCCATGGACATAACCACAGTACACTTATACACATTCATACACACACGCGAACCTGTTACCTGTATGAATGTAAATACATTCACATCAGTAGATCTAGAGTGTTTTTTGAAATGCAGTCACAGATAGACATTTTCTACTCTAGATGTGTTTGCTTATTTCTGTGGGAGAGAGAGCAGAGTCTTGCTCAGCTCTCGCGCACAGTGGTGTCAGCGCTCAAACCTGACAGGCAAGTCCAGTGCATGACTAGCAAGCATGTCCCTGGCCTCAACCTTTCCTTTCCATATTGGCTTTCCTTTCTTTGTTTGTTTCTTAGTTTCCTTCTTTCTTTTTAGATTTTATTTATTTATTTTTTAATGTTTTTTTTTTTTTTTTTAGTATTTATTCCCTTTTGTTGCCCTGGTTGTTTTATTGTTGTAGTTATTATTATTGTTGTTATTGATGTCATCATTGTTAGATAGGATCAAGAAATGGAGAGAGGAGGGGAAGACAGAGAGGGGGAGAGAAAGACAGACACCTGCAGACCTGCTTCACTGCCTGTGAAGCTACTCCCCTGCAGGTGGGGAGCTGGGGGCTCAAACCAGGATCCTTATGTCAGTCCTTAAGCTTTGCACCACCTATGCTTAACCCACTGTTCTACCACACGACTCCGTCTTTTTAGATTGTATTTATTTTTCTTTTTAAATATTTCTTATTTATTTATTATTAGAGACAGAGATAAATTGAGAAAGGAGAGGGAGATAGGGAAAGAGATGGAGACCTGCAGCCCTGCTTCACCACATGTGAAGATTTCCCTCTGCAGATGGGGACAAGGGGCTTGAATCTGCATCCTTGCACACTATTGTGTA